>NC_141878.1:230072399-230375430 GCF_056163025.1 Triticum urartu
GGTTGAAGAAGCACTCAAAATCTATCACACTCCTGAAGCTTATTACTTGGATCATCTTCGATCCCTATGTGCTCGTGATGAAACCCCAACTAGCTTAGTTGAGGGAAAATCTTTAGATGAGCATGCTTTTTATGTGCGACACCGCATATCTGAAAAAGAGAAACGTTTACTGGATTAAATTCATGGTTTGCAATGCTATGCTTGGAATTTATGCGAAATATATGATATTAATTGTTGTTCTGAAGACCCTAAGAAACACCTTCCCTACAAATGTTTGTTTAGTGATAATGGAATCATATCTTCTTATGCTAAGGGTGTTTATAATTACTATGATGTTCAACAAATTGAAGAATTTGTTGCTTTTAAGGGTGCTTATGAAATTGCTTCTTTGATTGAAAAGTATGATGCTACTCTTTACAAATCTAAATTTTTTGTTATGAGAATTATGCTTCTAATGCCTATGTTAAACCATATATCGAGGTCTCCTCCGCTGTCCAAGAAGAGATAAATATTTTGCAGGAGTCTATGGAAGAAGAAATTGATGAAAGTGTGAGCTCATTGGATGAAAAAGATGATGAGGAGGGCGAAGAACAAAAGGAGGAAGAGCAGATTAGCTACTCGTTCCCACCTTCTAATGAGAGTAACTCTTCAACTCATACATTGTTTGATTTCCCTTCGTGCTTACCGAAGGATGATTGCTATGATGATTGTTATGATCCCGTTGATTCTCTTGAAATATCCCTTTTTGATGATGCTTGCTATGCTTGTGGCCAAGATGCCAATATGAATTATGCTTATGGAGATGAACTTGCTATAGTTCCTTATGTTAAACATGAAATTGTTGCTATTGCACTCACGCATGATAGTCCTATTATCTTTTTGAATTCTCCCAACTACACTATATCGGAGAAGTTTGCACTTATTAAGGATTATATTGATGGGTTGCATTTTACTATTACACATGATGATTTTGATGAATATAATATGCATGTGCTTGCTGCTCCTACTTGCAATTATTATGATAGAGGAACTATATCTCCACCTCTCTATGTTTCCAATACGATAAAATTGCAAGAAACTGTTTATACTATGCATTGGCCTTTACTTTGTGTGCATGAATTGTTCTTTTATGACATGCCGATGCATAGGAAGAGAGTTACTGTCATATACCTTTGCTTTGATATGTTACTTTGTGCTCACTACTAAATGCCAAATCATTGCTTATTCAAATTGGCTTTGATATACCTTGGGATCCGGGTGGATCCATTACTTGAGCACTTTATGCCTAGCTTAATGGCTTTAAAGAAAGCGCTGCTAGGGAGACAACCCGGATGTTTTAGAGAGTCATTTATTTCTGTTATGTGCTTTTCTAAAGTTTAAAAATAAAAATAATGTGCCAAGATTTGTCTTTAGGATGTTTACTTTGCTTGTTGGTTTGTGCGGTGCAGGACAGAAACTTTGGTTATAGTTCTCGATTTTACATTTTTTACCGGAACGTCAAACGGTTCTGAAATTTTTGAAATGTCTTTCTATATAAATTTTTTATTTTTCCTAATTTTTGTAGAATTGTCGGAGTACCAGAGGTATGGTGAATGTTCAGATTATTACAGACTATTCTGTTTTAGACAGATTCTGTTTTTGATGCATAGTTTGCTTGTTTTGATGAAACTATAGATTTATATCAGTGGATGAAGCCATGGAAAAGTTATATTACAGTATCTACAATTCCAAAACAAAATATGAATTGGTTTGCAACAGTACTTAGAGTAGTGATTTGCTTTATTATACTAACGGATCTTACCGAGTTTTCTGTTGATGTTTTGTGTGGATGAAGTGTTTGATGATCGAGAAGGTGTCGATGTGAGAAGAAGGAAGAGAGATAAGAGATCAAGCTTGGGGATGCCCGAGGAACCCCAAGTAAATATTCAAGGAGACTCAAGCGTCTAAGCTTGGGGATCCCCCGGAATACATCCCCTCTTTCTTCAACAAGTATCGGTATGTTTTCAGATTCGTTTCGTTCATGCGATATGTGCAAATCTTGGAGCGTCTTTTGCATTTAGTTTTCATTTTTCTTTTACGCACCATGGTGGTATGAGATAGTCCTTGGTTGATTTATAGAATGCTCGTTTGATACGTCTCCAATGTATCTATAATTTTTGATTGTTCCATGCTATTATATTATCTGTTTTGGATGTTTATGGGCTTTATTATACACTTTTATATTATTTTGGGACTAATCTATTAACCCAGAGCCCAGTGCCAGTTTCTGTTTTTTCCTTGTTTTAGAGTATCGCAGAAAAGGAAAATCAAACGGAGTCCAATTGACCTGAAACTTCACGGAACTTATTTTTGGAAGGAAAGCAACCCGGGAGACTTGGAGTCGACGTCAAGGAAGCTTCGAGGAAGCCACGAGGTAGGGGGGCGCACCCTCCACCCTCATGGGCCCCTCGTGGCTCCCCTGACGTACTTCTTCCGCCTATATATATCCATATACCCTAAAAACATCAGGGAACACAATAGATCGATAGTTCCACCGCCAGAAGCCTCCGTAGCCACCGAAAGCCAATCTAGACCCGTTCCGGCACCCTGCCGGAGGGGGAATCCTTCTCCGGTGGCCATCTTCATAATCTCGGTGCTCTCCATGACGAGGAGGGAGTAGTTCTCCCTCGGGGCTGAGGGTATGTACCAGTACCTATGTGTTTGATCTCTCTCTCTCGTGTTCTTGATGTGGCACGATCTTGATGTATCGCGAGCTTTGCTATTATAGTTGGATCTTATGATGTTTTCTCCCCCCCCTCTACTCTCTTGTAATGGATTGAGTTTCCCCTTTGAAGTTATCTTATCGGATTGAGTCTTTAAAGATTTGAGAACACTTGATGTATGTCTTGCCGTGCGTATCTGTGGTGACAATGGGATATCACGTGATTCACTTGATGTATGTTTTGGTGACCAACTTGAGGGTTCCACCCATGAACCTATGCATAGGGGTTGGCGCACGTTTTCGTCGTGATTCTCCGGTAGAAACTTTGGGGCACTCTTTGAGGTTCTATGTGTTGGTTGAATAGATGAATCTGATATTGTGTGATGCATATCGTATAATCATACCCACGGATACTTGAGGTGACATTGGAGTATCTAGGTGACATTAGGGTTTTGGTTGATTTGTGTCTTAAGGTGTTATTCTAGTACGAACTCTAGGGCTGTTTGTGAAACTTATAGGAATAGCCCATCGGATTGATTGGAAAGAATAACTTTGAGGTGGTTTCGTACCCTACCATAATCTCTTCGTTTGTTCTCCGCTATTAGTAACTTTGGAGTGACTCTTTGTTGCATGTTGAGGGATAGTTATGTGATCCAATTATGTTATTATTGTTCAGAGGACTTGCACTAGTGAAAGTATGAACCCTAGGCCTTGTTTCAACGCATTGCAATACCATTTACGCTCACTTTTATCATTAGTTACCTTGCTGTTTTTATATTTTCAGATTACAAAAAACCATTATCTACTATCCATATACCACTTGTATCACCATCTCTTTGCCGAACTATTGCACCTATACAATTTACCATTGTGTTGGGTGTGTTGGGGACACAAGAGACTCTTTGTTATTTGCTTGCAGGGTTGCTTGAGAGAGACCATCTTCATCCTACGCCTCCTACGGATTGATAAACCTTAGGTCATCCACTTGAGGGGAATTTTCTACTGTCCTACAAACCTCTGCACTTGGAGGCCCAACAACGTCTACAAGAAGAAGGTTGTGTAGTAGACATCATCTTTGCACTTCACTTATATCTTTTGAGTATGGCTTTATAAAATGCTTCATGTGCTTCACTTATATCATTTGAAATTTGGATTGCCTGTTTCTCTTTACATAGAAAGCCGCCATTTGTATAATGCTCTTTTGCTTCACTTAGATTTTTTGGAGCATGGGAATATCTTTTGTAGAAAGAATTGAACTCTCTCGCTTCACTTATATCTATTTAGAGAGATGACAGGAACTGGTCATTCACATGGTTAGTCATAAAATCCTACATAAAACTTGTAGATCACTGAATATGATATGTTTGATTCCTTGCAATAGTTTTGCGATATAAAGATGGTGATATTAGAGTCATGCTAGTGGGTAGTTGTGGATTGGTATAAATACTTGTGTTGAGGTTTGTGATTCCCGTAGCATGCACGTATGGTGAACCGTTATGTAACAAAGTCGGAGCATGAGGTATTTATTGATTGTCTTCCTTATGAGTGGCAGTCGGGGACGAGCGATGGTCTTTTCCTACCAATCTATCCCCCTAGGGGCATGCGTAGTAGTACTTTGCTTCGAGGGCTAATAAACTTTTGCAATAAGTATATGAGTTCTTTATGACTAAAGTGAGTCCATGGATTATACGCACTCTCACCCTTCCATCATTGCTAGCCTCTTTGGTACCGTGCATTGCCCTTTCTCACCTCGAGAGTTGGTGCAAACTTCGCCAGTGCATCCAAACCCCGTGATACGGTACACTCTATAACACATAAGCCTCATTATATCTTCCTCAAAACAGCCACCATACCTACCTATCATGTCATTTCCATAGCCATTCCGAGATATATTGCCATGCAACTTCCATCATCATCATATACATGACTTGAGCATTTATTGTCATATTGCTTTGCATGATCGTAAGATAGCTAGCATGATGTTTTCATGGCTTGTCCATTTTTGATGTCATTGCTACGCTAGATCATTGCACATCCCGATACACCACCGGAGGCATTCATATAGAGTCTTATCTTTGTTCTAGTATCGAGTTGTAATATTGAGTTGTAAGTAAATAATAGTGTGATGATCATCATTATTAGAGAATTTCCCCAGTGAGGAAAGGATGATGGAGACTATGATTCCCCCAAAAGTCGGGATGAGACTCCGGACGAATAAATAAAAAAAGAGAGAGAAAGGCCAAAAAAAGGAGAACGCCCAAAAAATGAGAGAAAAAGAGAGAAGGGGCAATGTTACTATCCTTTTACCACACTTGTGCTTCAAATTAGCACCATGTTCTTCATATAGAGAGTCTCTTGAGTTATCACTTTCATATACTAGTGGGAATTTTCATTATAGAACTTGTCTTGTATATTCCGATGATGGGCTTCCTCAAATGCTCGAGGTCTTCATGAGCAAGCAAGTTGGATGGACACCCACTTAGTTTCAGTTTGAGCTTTCATACACTTATAGCTCTAGTGCATCTGTTGCATGGCAATCCCTACTCCCCACATTGACATCAATTGATGGGCATCTCCATAGCCCATTGATTAGCTGCATCGATGTGAGACTGTCTCCCTTTTTGTCTTATCCACACAACCTCCACCATCATATTCTATTCCACCTATAGTGCTATGTCCATGGCTCAAGCTCATGTATTGCGTGAGGGTTGAAAAAGTTGAAGTGCGTTAAAAAGTATGAACCAATTGCTCGGCTTGTCATCGGTGTTGTGCATGATGTGAATATTTTGTGTGGTGAAGATGGAGCATAGCCAGACTATATGATTTTGTAGGGATAACTTTCTTTGGCCATGTTATTTCGAAAAGACATGATTGCTTTATTAGTAGGCTTGAAGTATTATTGTTTTTATGTCAAATGATAGACTATTGCTTTGAATCACTCGTGTCTTAATATTCATGCCATGATTAGATTACATGATCAAGATTATGCTAGGTAGCATTCCACATCAAAAGTTATCTTTTTTCATTTACCTACTCAAGGACGAGCAGGAATTAAGCATGGGGATGCTGATACGTCTCCGTCGTATCTATAATTTTTTATTGTTCCATGCCAATATTATACAACTTTCATATACTTTTGGCAACTTTTTATACTTTTTTGGGGACTAACATATTGATCCCGTGCCCAGTGTCAGTACCTGTTTGTTGCCTGTTTTATGTTTCGTAGAAACCCCATATCAAACGGAATCCAAATGGGATAAAAACGGGCGGAGAATATTTTTGGAATATTTGGAGAATATGGGAAGAAGAATCGACGTGAGACGGTGCCCGAGGTGGCCACGAGGCAGGGGGCGCGCCCCTGACCCTCGTGGTCCCCTCGTAAGGCGGTTGCTGCTATTCTTTTGCCGCAAGAAAGCTAATTTTCAGGAAAAAATCTCGGTGAAGGTTTCAGTCCAATCGGAGTTATCATCTCCATATATATACGAAACGGTGAAAGGGCAGACGGGCAGAACGCAGAAACAGAGAGAGACAGAGAGACAGATCCAATCTCGGAGGGGCTTTTGCCCCTCCCATGCCATGGAGGCCAAGGATCAGAGGGGAAACCCTTCTCCCATCTAGGGAGCGGGTCAAGTGAGAAGAAGAAGGGGGCCCCTCTCCCCTTCTCTTCTGGTGGCGCCGGAACGCTGCCGTGGCCATCATCATCATCACCGCGATCTTCACCAACACCTCCGCCATCTTCACCAACATCTCCATCACCTTCCCCCCTCTATCTACAGAGGTCCACTCTCCCGCAACCCGCTGAACCCTCTACTTGAACATGGTGCTTTATGCTTCATATTATTATCCAATGATGTGTTGCCATCCTATGATGTCTGAGTAGATTTTCGTTGTCCTATCGGTGGTTGATGAATTGCTATGGTTGATTTATTTTGCTTGTGGTTATGTTGATGTACTTTGTTGCCCATCATATGAGCGCGCGCGTGGATCACACCATAGGGTTAGTTGTATGTTGGTAGGACTATGTATTGGAGGGCAAGAGTGACAGAAGCTTCAACCTAGCATAGAAATTAATGCATACGAGATTGAAGGGGGACCAATATATCATAATGCTATGGTTGGGTTTTACCTTTAATGAACGTTAGTACTTGCGGATGCTTGCTAATAATTCCAATCATAAGTGCATAGAACTCAGGGATGACATGCTAGCAGTGGCCTCTCCCACATAAAACTTGCTATCGGTCTAGTAACGTAGTCAATTGCTTAGGGACAATCGCACAAATCCTACCACCACTTTTCCACACTCGCTATATTTACTTCATTGTTTTTTTATCTAAACAGCCCCTACTTTTTATTTATGTGCTCTTTATATTCTTGCAAACCTATCCAAAAACACCCACAAAGTACTTCTAGTTTCATACTTGTTCTAGGTAAAGCGAACGTCAAGCGTGCGTAGAGTTGTATTGGTGGTCGATAGAACTTGAGGGAATATTTGTTCTATCTTTAGCTCCTCGTTGGGTTCGACACTCTTACTTATCGAAAGAGGCTAAAATTAATCCCCTATACTTGTGGGTTATCACCGGTCAGCAAGCAATGCAGTTGGCAAGCACAATCCCAAGTCTGTAAGGGTGAACATGATGAATTCAGCTTAAGCAGAGGATTCTTCAGAAGTGATCATGGGTAATCTCCCACTTAATGATATTCCCGCAAAAGTTTTATTTGATACTGGTGCATCGCATTGTTTCATCTAAAGACCTTTTCCATCAAAGCATGAGTTGGTTTTTCAAGATTTGCCTAGACCATTATCAGTTGTTTCTCCGGGTTTATTCATGCACGCGAGCTGGGTGGTTCGGGATGTCACTATCAAGATGGGCAATTATAAATTCCTGGCTTCCCCAATTGTTCTCGATGACTCTGATATTGATCTCATCCTCGGCAAGGATCGGCTTTCTCAGCACAAGGCCTTTCTTGATTATGCTGCCAAGGAGATTAAATTGACGCATCCTTCTGATGATGTGATCATCTTTGCCGCTCGTGATGAAACCATTCAGTTGTTCTCTCTCAATGAGAAAGGTGAGATCGACTCAATTTCTCAGATTCCAGTTGTTTGTGAGTATCAAGATGTCTTTCCAGAAGAGCTTCCGGGTATGCATCCTCACTGGCCAGTCGAGTTCATTATTGATCTTGAGCTAGGTACATAACCAGTTTGCAAGCACCCCTGCAACCTTGGGCCAGAAGAGCTGGAAGAATTGAAGAAACAGCTCAATGAACAAGAGCGTCTGGGTCTGATCACACCAAGTTCATCTCCGTGGGGTTGTGGTGTTCTTTTTATCCTGAAGAATGATGGCACGGACCGACTTTGTGTCGATTACTGCCCATTGAACAAGAAGACAATCACGAATAAATACCCACTTGCCAACATCAATGAGCTATTCGAGCAACTTAAAGGTGCAAAGGTGTTTTCCAAGCTTGACCTTTGTATGGGTTTGATACGTCTCCAACGTATCTATAATTTTTGATTGCTCCATGCTATATTATCTACTGTTTTGGACTATATTGGGCTTTATTTTCCACTTTTATATTATTTTTGGGACTAACCTATTAACCGAAGGCCCAGCCCAGAATTGCTGTTTTTTGCCTATTTCAGTATTTCGGAGAAACAGAATATCAAACGGAGTCCAAACGGAATAAAACCTTCGGGAACATGATTTTCTCACCGAATGTGATCCAGGAGACTTGGACCCTACTCCAAGGAGTCAAAGAGGCGGTCACGAGGGTGGGGGGCACGCCCACCCCCTAGGGCACGCCCCCTGCCTCGTGGGCCCCTCGGTGCTCCACCGACGTACTCCTTCCTCCTATATGTACCGCCAAACGATCAGAACAGGAGCCAAAAACCTAATTCCACCGCCGCAACTTTCTGTATCCACGAGATCCCATCTTGGGGCCTGTTCCGGAGCTCCGCCGGAGAGGGCCGTCATCACCGAGGGCTTCTACATCATCATAGCCCTCCGATGAAGTGTGAGTAGTTTACCTCAGACCTTCGGGTCCATAGTTAGTAGCTAGATGGCTTCTTCTCTCTTTTTGGATCTCAATACAATGTTCTCCCCCTCTCTTTTGGAGATCTAGTTGATGTAATCTTCTTCTTTTGCGGTGTGTTTGTTGAGACCGATGAATTGTGGGTTTATGATCCAGTCTATCTATGAACAATATTTGAATCTTCTCTGAATTCTTTTATGTATGATTGGTTATCTTTGCAAGTCTCTTTGAATTATCCGTTTGGTTTGGCCAACTAGATTGGTAGTTCTTGCCATGGGAGAAGTGCTTAGCTTTGGGTTTGATCTTGCGGTGTTCTTTCCCAGTGACAGAAGGGGCTGCAAGACACGTATTGTATCGTTGCCATCGAGGATAACAAGATGGGGTTTATTTCATATTGCATGAATTTATCTCTCTACATCATGTCATCTTGCTTAAAGCGTTACTCTGTTTTTAACTTAATACTCTAGATGCATGCTGGATAGCGGTCGATGAGTGGAGTAATAGTAGTAGATGCAGAATCGTTTCGATCTACTTGTCACGGACGTGATGTCTATATACATGATCATGCCTAGATATTCTCATAACTATGCTCAATTCTGTCAATTGCTCAACAGTAATTTGCTCACCCACCGTAGAAAATTTATGCTCTCGAGAGAAGCCACTAGTGAAACCTATGGCCCCCGGGTCTATTCTCATCATATCAATCTCCATCACTTTTATATTGTTTTGCTATTTACTTTGCTTTTACTTTTTACTTTGCATCTTTATATCAAAAATACCAAAAATATTCTATCTATCAGATCTCACTCTCGTAAGTGATCGTGAAGGGCTTGACAACCCCTAATCGCGTTGGTTGCGGGTAGCTATCGCTTTGTGCAGGTACGAGGGACTTGAGCGTGGTCTCCTACTGGATTGATACCTTGGTTCTCAAAAACTGAGGGAAATACTTATGCTACTCTGCTGCATCATCCCTTCCTCTTCGGGGAAAACCAACGCAAGCTCAATACGTAGCAAGAAGGATTTCTGGCGCCATTGCCGGGGAGTCTACGCAAAAAGTCAACATACCAAGTACCCATCACAATCCCTATCTCTCGCATTACATTATTTGCCATTTGCCTCTCGTTTTCCTCCCCCCCCCAATTCACCCTTGCCGTTTTATTCGCCCTCTCTTTCTCCTTCCCCTTCTCCTTCTCCGTTTGCCTTTTTCTTGCTTGCCGTGTCGTCATGGCTAGTCTTATATCTTCTCCGTTATCTCCCGAGAACGAAGTTCTAAATTTTAAACAAAGGGAGGGAGAAAATCTGAAAGACGCTTGGTATAGAATTTGCAATGCTCAAAACAGAGCTACCAGGAAGCAATCTACTTCAGTTCTTCTTCGTAATTTTTATGTGGGTGATAGTCCTTGGTATATATATATCCTTGATACCATTACCGGAGGGAATTTCTTGGGTAGCCATACTTTTGATTCTTATAATGCTATGATAGACTTATTTGGCTCACCACCTCTTTTGGTTAATGGAACTATGTTAACTTTGGAGCATGTTATGCAAAGGCTTGAAATTATTGAAAACAAAGTTGCTACTATTGAATCAATTTAAAATCAAGATAAAAAGATTCATAATCAAATCACTCAATATGGGTCTAAGGTAGGAATGACTTTGAAAAATATTAAGGAGAAGGAACCCATGGTAGATGAGAAAATAAATCTAGATTCCTCTAGAATCGATAAACTTGAGGGTATCATTACCAATTTGGGAACCACTTTCTCTTCCGCAAAGAATACTCCTAGTCCTCCCACTAAAATTGCTAAGCTTATGTATGTTCCTAAGAATAAGGGAGAATCATCTAGTAAGGAAACTGCGGATCTTAAATCTATAAGTATTCATCCCGATATTTTTGATTTCATTAAGGAACCATTTGCTACAAATGAATTTTTCGATCTTGTGCCTAAAAGTTTGATAATTACCAAAAATAAAGAGATCTCTAAGAAAGGTAGATGCCTCATTGAAGAATTGCCTTCCAAAGATGGCAATACCTAGATCTATCCTCGCTTTTATGCCTAGCTAGGGGCGTTAAACGATAGCGCTTGTTGGGAGGCAACCCAATTTTATTTTTTGTTCCTTGCTTTTTGCTCCTTTTTAGTAATAAATAAATTATTTAGCCTCTGTTTTGGTTGTGTTTTTTGTGTTTAATTAGTGTTTGTGCCTAGTAGAACCGTTGGGAAGACTTGGGGAAAGTCTTATTGAACTTGCTGTAAAAAACAGAAACTTTAGCGCTCACGAGAACTGCTGTCATTTTTATTTGAAGAGTTATATTTAGTTAATTATTTTTGAATATGATTAATAGATAAATTCCTCACGTCCAGAAATTTACTTTAGAGTTTTTGGGGTTCCAGATTTTGCGCTAGCTACAGATTACTACAGACTGTTCTGTTTTTGACAGATTCTGTTTTCGTGTGTTGTTTGCTTATTTTGATGAATCTATGGCTAGTAAAATAGTTTATAATCCATAGAGAAGTTGGAATACAGTAGGTTTAACACCAATAAAAATAAATAATGAGTTCATTACAGTACCTTGAAGTGGTCTTTTGTTTTCTTTCGCTAACGGAGCTCACGAGTTTTCTATTTTGAGTATTGTGTTGTGAAGTTTTCAAGTTTTGGGTGAGTTCTTTTGATGGATTATGGAACAAGGAGTGGAAAGAGCCTAAGCTTGGGGATGCCCATGGCACCCCCAAGATAATCCAAGGACACCAAAAAGTCAAAGCTTGGGGATGCCCTGGAAGGCATCCCCTCTTTCGTCCATTTCCATCAGTAATTTACTTGGAGCTATATTTTTATTCACCAACATGATATGTGTTTTGCCTGGAGCGTCTTGTATTATTTGTGTCTTTGTTTGTTAGTATGCTACAATCATCCTTGCTGTACACACCTTTTGAGAGAGCCATACTTGAATTGAAATTTGATAGAATACTCTATGTGCTTCACTTAAATCTTTTGAGCCATGTAGTTTTGCTCTATGCACTTCACTTATATCTTTTGAGCGTTATAATTTTGCTCTATGTGCTTCACTTAGATCTTTTAGAGCATGGTGGTTTTTTGTTTTAAAGAAACTATTGATCTCTCATGCTTCACTTAAATTATTTTGAGAGTCTTAATAGCATGGTAATTTGCTTAATATAAATATGCTTGGTGTTCAAGATATGTGAAATTTTCTTTTGAGTGCGTTGAATACTAAGAGAAGATTGAAGCATGATAATTGTTTTGAGATATGAGGTGATAATATTAGAGTTATGCTAGTTTAGTAGTTGTGAATTTAAAGAATACTTGTGTTAAAGTTCATGATTCCCGTAGCATGCACGTATGGTGAACCGTTATGTGATGAAGTCGGAGCATAATTTATTTATTGATTGTCGTCCTTATGACTGGCGGTCGGGGACGAGCGATGGTCTTTTCCTACCAATCTATCCCCCTAGGAGCATGCACGTAATACTTTGCTTTGATAACTTCTAGATTTTTGCAATAAGTATATGAGTTCTTTATGACTAATGTTGAGTCCATGGATTATATGCACTTTTTCCCATCCTTCCACCATTGCTAGCCTCTCTAATACCGTGCACATTTCGCCGGTATCATACACCCACCATATACCTTCCTCAAAACAGCCACCATACCTACCTACCTATCATGGCATTTCCATAGCCATTCCGAGATATATTGCCATGCAACTTTCCACCGTTCCGTTTATTATGACACGCTCCATCATTGTCATATAGCTAGCATGATCATGTAGTTGACATCGTATTTGTGGCAAAGCCGCCATTCATAATTCTTTCATACATGTCACTCTTGATTCATTGCATATCCCGGTACACCGCCGGAGGCATTCATATAGAGTCATATTTGTTCTAAGTATCGAGTTGTAATTGTTGAGTTGTAAGAAAAATAAAAGTGTGATGATCATCATTTTCTAGAGCATTGTCCCAAGTGAGGAAAGGACGATGGAGACTATGATTCCCCCATAAGTCGGGATGAGACTCCGGACGAAAAAAAGAGGCCATAAAAAAGAGAAAAGGCCCAAATAAGAAAAATGAGAGAAAAAGAGAGAAGGGACAATGTTACTATCCTTTTACCACACTTGTGCTTCAAAGTAGCACCATGATAGAGAGTCTCTCGTTATGTCACATTCATATACTAGTGGGAATTTTTCATTATAGAACTTGGCTTGTATATTCCAATGATGGGCTTCCTCAAATTGCCCTAGGTCTTCGTGAGCAAGCGAGTTGGATGCACACCCACTTAGTTTCTTTTGATGAGCTTTCATATACATATAGCTCTTGTGCATCCGTTGCATGGCAATCCCTACTCACTCACATTGATATCTATTGATGGGCATCTCCATAGCCCGTTGATACACCTAGTTGATGTGAGACTATCTTCCCCTCTTTTTGTCTTCTCCACAACCACCCTTCTATTCCACATAGTGTATGTCCATGGCTCACGCTCATGTATTGCGTGAAGATTGAAAAAGTTTTGAAAAATTTAGAGTATGAAACAATTGCTTGGCTTATCATCGGGGTTGTGCATGATTTAAATACTTTGTGTGGTGAAGATAGAGCATAGCCAGACTATATGATTTTGTAGGGATAACTTTCTTTGGCCATGTTATTTTGAGAAGACATAATTGCTTTGTTAGTATGCTTGAAGTATTATTATTATTTTTTCAATATAAATTTTTGTCTTGAATCTTTCGAATCTGAATATTCATATCACAATTAAGAAGATTTGCATTGAAATTATGCCAAGTAGCACTCCGCATCAAAAATTCTCTTTTTATCATTTACCTACTCGAGGACGAGCAGGAATTAAGCTTGGGGATGCCTGATATGTCTCCAATGTATCTATAATTTTTGATTGCTCCATGCTATATTATCTACTATTTTGGACTATATTGGGCTTTATTTTGCACTTTTATATTATTTTTCGGACTAACCTATTAACCGGAGGCCCAGCCCAGAATTGATGTTTTTTGCCTATTTCAATATTTCAGAGAAACAGAATATCAAACGGAGTCCAAACGGAATAAAACCTTCGGGAACGTGATTTTCTCACCGAACGTGATCCAGGAGACTTGGACCCTACTCCGAGGAGTCAAAGAGGCGGTCACGAGGGCGTGCCCCCAAATGATCAGAACATGATCCAAAAACCTAATTCCACCGCCGCAACTTTCTATATCCATGAGATCCCATCTTGGGGCCTGTTCCGGAGCTCCGCCGGAGAGGGCCATCATCACGGAGGGCTTCTACATCATCATAGCCCCTCCGATGAAGTGTGAGTAGTTTACCTCAGACCTTCGGGTCCATAGTTAGTAGCTAGATGGCTTCTTCTCTCTTTTTGGATCTCAATACAATGTTCTCCCCCTCTCTTGTGGAGATCTATTCGATGTAATCTTCTTCTTTTGCGGTGTGTTTGTTGAGACCGATGAATTGTGGGTTTATGATCAAGTCTATCTATGAACAATATTTGAATCTTCTACGAATTCTTTTATGTATGATTGGTTATCTTTGCAAGTCTCTTTGAATTATCTGTTTGGTTTGGCCAACTAGATTGGTAGTTCTTGCCATGGGAGAAGTGCTTAGCTTTGGGTTCGATCTTGCGGTGTTCTTTCCCAGTGACAAAAGGGGCAGCAAGACACGTATTGTATCATTGCCATCGAGGATAACAAGATGGGGTTTATTTCATATTGCATGAATTTATCTCTCTACATCATGTCATCTTGCTTAAAGCGTTACTCTGTTTTTAACTTAATACTCTAGATGCATGCTGGATAGCGGTCGATGAGTGGAGTAATAGTAGTAGATGCAGAATCATTTCGATCTACTTGTCACGGACGTGATGCCTATATACATGATCATTCCTAGATATTCTCGTAACTATGCTCAATTCTGTCAATTGCTCAACAGTAATTTGTTCACCCACCGTAGAAAACTTATGCTCTCGAGAGAAGCCACTAGTGAAACCTATGGCCCCCGGGTCTATTCTCATCATATCAATCTCCATCACTTTTATATTGTTTTGCTATTTACTTTGCTTTTACTTTTTACTTTGCATCTTTATATCAAAAATACCAAAAATATTCTATCTATCAGATCTCACTCTCGTAAGTGACCGTGAAGGGCTTGACAACCCCTAATCGCGTTGGTTGCAGGTAGCTATCGCTTTGTGTAGGTACGAGGGACTTGAGCGTGGGCTCCTACTGGATTGATACCTTGTTTCTCAAAAACTGAGGGAAATACTTACGCTACTCTGCTGCATCATCCCTTCCTCTTCAGGGAAAACCAACGCAAGCTCAAGACGTAGCAGGGTTATCATCAGATTCGCATTCGTGAAGAAGATATCCCAAAGACAGCATTCAGAACAAACTTTGGTTCTTATGAGTATACTATCATGTCTTTCGGGCTTGTCAATGCCCCTCCAACATTCTCTCGCATGATGAACTTCATCTTCAACCCCTACACTAATGAATTCGTCCTGGCGTTTCTCGATGATATCTTGGTGTTCTCCAAGAATAAGAAGGATCAAGCCAAACATTTGTGATTGGTGCTCGACAAGCTTAGAGAGTATCAATTCTATGCAAAGTTCTCCAAATGTGAGTTTTGGCTTGATGAAGTTCTTTACCTTGGTCACATCATCTCCGCCAAGGGCGTTGCTGTTAATCCGGAGAAGGTATCCGCAATTGTGAACTGGGAGCCTCCTCGGAATGTCAAGCAGCTCCGCAACTTCCTTGGGCTTGCAAGGTATTGCCGAAGATTTGTTGAGAATTTCTCAAAGACTTCTAAGCCTCTATCCAACCTCCTCCAGAAGCATGTCAAGTATTCCTGGACTCCTGTGTGTGACGTTGCTTTCAACACTCTCAAATAGAAACTCGTCTAAGCTCCTGTCCTAACTCCTTCTGATGAATCCAAGCCATACGAAATTTTCTGTGATGCCTTGTTGCAAGGTAATGGTGCGGTGTTAATGCAAGATAAGAAATTTGTGACATATACTTCTCGTCAGTTGAAGCCAAATGAAAGGAACTACCCCACTCACGATCTTGAGTTGGCGGCAGTTGTCCATGCATTAATAACATGGAGACATCTCTTGTTGGGAATGCAAGTGGACATTTTCACTGATCACAAGAGCCTCAAATATATCTTCACTCAACCCAACCTCAACCTCCGGCAAACTCGTTGGGTCGAAATGATTCAAGAGTACAATCCAAGTATTGAATACACTCCAGGCAAGGCTAATGTGATTGCAGATGCGTTGAGCAGAAAGGCATATTGCAACAGCTTAATTCTCAAGCCATTCCAACCGGATCTTCGTGAAGCTTTCCGCAAGCTCAACCTCCAAGTTGTTCCTCAAGGTTTTCTTGCCAACCTTCAAGTCACTCCAACTTTGGAAGGTCAAATTCGCGAGGCACAACTCCTTGATACCATGGTGAAGAAGGTGAAACATGGTGTTGCCAAGGGATTACCCAAATACAAGTGCTATCGCATAGATGACAAGGACACCTTATTCTTCAAGGACCGGATTGTGGTTCCAAAAGGTGATCTAAGGAAGGTCATAATGAACGAACTGCACAATTCTCTTCTTTCCATCCACCCAAGCAGTTTGAAGATGTACCATGACCTCAAGCAATCGTATTGGTGGACTTGAATGAAGCAAGAGGTTGCTCAATTCGTGAATGAATGTGATGCCTGTCGAAGGGTGAAAGCAGAACACCAACGACCAGCTGGTCTCCTCCAACCTCTTGCTATTCCAGAATGGAAGTTTGATCATATCGAAATGGACTATGTCACTGGCTTTCCAAAGTCCAAGCGTGGGAATGATGTTATCTTCGTTGTCATTGACAAGCTTAGAAAAGTGGCTCATATTCTTTCTAATCAAAGAATCTATCACGGCAGCTCAGTTGGCAGAGCTATACACTTTCAGAATTGTCTCATTGCACGGAATTCCTCAGTTGATCTCTTCAAACTGCGGAAGCATTTTCACTTCCAAGTTCTGGGACTCCTTCCAGAAGGCCATGGGCACCAACATTCGCTTCAGCATGGCTTTCCATCCTCAAACAAGTGGCCAAGTCGAGAGAGTCAATCAAATCCTCAAAGACATGCTCAGAGCTTGTGTCATCTCTTTCGGTATGAAGTGGGAAGATTGCCTGCCATATGCCGAGTTCTCCTACAACAACAGCTTCCAAGCAAGTTCGGGCAAGGCCCCATTTGAAATTCTATATGCCAGAAAGTGTCGTACTCCTCTCAACTGGTCTGAGACTGGTGAACGCCAACTTCTTGGCAATGACTTGATCACAAAAGCTGAAGAAATGTGTAAAGTCATCCGTGAAAATCTCAAAGCCGCGCAATCGCGCCAGAAGAGTTACTATGATAGCAAGCACCGTGACTTGTATCTCGAGATCGGAGACCATGTCTATCTCCGCATCTCTCCAATGAAAGGCAGTCAACACTTTGGTATCAAAGGGAAGCTTGCCCCGAGATATGTAGGTCCTTTCAAGATCATTGGCAAAAGAGGTGACCTCGCCTATCAACTTGAGCTCCCATCCAACTTCTCAAATGTGCATGATGTGTTTCACGTGTCACAGCTTCGCAAGTGCTTCAAGACGCCTGAGCGCACTATCAACTTCGAACAGATTGACCTCCAAGAAGACTTGTCTTATCATGAGCATCCCATTGCCATTCTTGAGGAAACAAGCGCAAAACTCGCAACAAGTCGATCAAATTCCTGAAAGTTAAGTGGTCTCACCATTCCGACCGAAAAGCTACTTGGGAGCGTGAGGATCACCTCCGTTCCGAATATCCGGAGTTCTTTTAGTCCTAGATCTCGGGTCGATATCCTCTTGTAGTGGTGGAGAGTTGTAACGTCCCAGATGTAACATTCCATAATTGTAACTCCAACTCTTGCCATTTCTGGCAATATTATATGTTATATCCTCTGTGGTTGGGTTTTGTCCTTGTTTTTCCGTTTAGCTCATGTCATCATGTGCACCTCATTTGCATTCGTGTTCGTCTCATGTATCCGGTCATTTTCCCCGTTGTCCGTTTCGGAATCCGACACTCACACATGCACTCGTCACACCTCTCAGATCTCATTTCGTGAGCAGGAGAAAATGTTCTCGGAATGGGCCGAGATTTCTCGAGTGGCCTTGGTACATTATCGGTAGGCCTCCTGTCAAATTTCGTTCCATTTGGAGGTTGTTTGATGCCCCAGTGGTTAACCAGGTAACCTCCGAAACCCCTCTCTCCTTGCAGTCCAACACCCCTCTACAACAGCCCACTAGCCCATCTAAACCCCCTCCATGCTCTCCGTTGTTGGATCGCAATCGTGTGGGCGAAAACCGCACCTCATTTGGACTCTCCTAGCTCCCAGAATCTATAAATAGGCCTCCCCCTCCGAAATCACGGGAAAACACTAGATCCACCTTCCTTCCCCATGCCGGACACGTCCGCCGCCGGCCGGATGAATCACAGCGCGCCACCTGTCCCGCACTGCCTCCTCCGCCCGCCGGCGCGCCGCCGCCCGACGTCGCGCGCCTCCGCCCGCCGCGGCCCGACACCGCACGCCGTCGGTCGTGCCTCCCCGCGCCGCCGCCTTGCCGCACCGCCGTCCCGCGCCCTGCCGCCGTGCCTCCACCACCACCCCGTCGCCGGCCACCACCTCCATCACCGGTCGCCACCTTGTCGTCGTCTCCGGCGAGATCCGGCTGGATCGGGACCAGATCCACCATGCCATCCAACCAAATGCCGGCCCCATCCCAGGATCCCTCTGTCCCAGAATCTCCTCGTCCCATTGACTTTCGCGAGGTAAAAATTTGCTGAAGACCCCAGATCTGCTATATTATGTGTGCCACTTTGACCTACCATAACTACGTGCTCGTAGCTCCGTTTTGTGCATATGATATGTCGAAATGTTCATCTCGTGATGCTCTACATGCTAGTGTCATTTCCATGCATTATACTCTCCATATTGATGCGATAATCTTCGTTGCAAAAGTGCTAAATGATGTTATCTACTGGAAACTATCATAACTTGCTGCTTTGTCTTTTTCATAGCATTTTGTGTGTTCATCTTTTGAGCATCATTACTATATGTTTTAGGAGCATCTTCATGCCATCTTTACAGTGGTGCAAGCCTTGTATTTTTTGTGCCCTGTGGTGACTAGCACAAGCATGCCAAGTAGGCCACATGATGTTGCTGATTTCAGCCACTTAGTTTTTCTGCTAAGTCTTTTCATGTTACATTAGGTTGCCATGTTGACTTGTTGCCTCAAGTAAATCCTTGCTTCTTTTGATGAAGTTCAGTAAGGGTGCTTTGAAGATATGGTTATGCTCTATCCATTCATGCCTTTATTTGTAATTATGTGGTACTGTAGCTTGTCATTACCATGCTCTCCTTTTGCTAAATATTATTGTTGTTAGTCTGTTAACAGAAAGTGCATTTTTGCCATGAATTTTGCTAGTGATCCATGCATCCTATGACCATGCTCTTGCTATGTTTAGCTTCATAAATGTGTCATCTTACTGTTAGTTGCTTTGTTATGCCATGATATGCTTTGTGGTCAGTGGCACAAGCTTGCAAGGTTACTATCTTGAATCTGTTCCTGCCATGTGTGATGTTCCTCCAAGTCTGAAACCTGTTCATGTCACTTGTCATGTTTGCATTGATGCTACCATCTTTTTTGTGCATCTTTGTCTCAAGTTCAGTAAGGGAGTTTTGTTAATTGCCTTTAGTACTAGCATGCCATGCTCAAGTTTGCCATGATATGTTCCTGTAGCATGTAGTTTTCTAGCTCTAAACATTTCTACCTGATGCTGTTTCTGCCATGATCGGTGATTTTCTGCTAAGTCTGTGAAACTGTTGTCATTTGCATTTTTGCCATGCCATTTTAGACTAGTTCTACTGAGTTGTAGTAGTAGCTCAGTGTTCATGATTTGCAGAGCTTCACCTGTACTTCACTGACATGTGTTTTGTTTACATGTTGGGGTGCTGTAGCATATTTGCATGATGCATCTTAAGTGCTATGTTGTTTTTAAGCGCAGTTTTGCTTTGTTCTTGTTTTGCTCGTCATTTGCAAACCGTGCATCCGTTTCCAGTGATCTTCATATCAATTTCGACAGAAATTTCCTAACGTATCCAGTGGCATGCTTGATTTGCCAAGTTGATGCCATGATCATCTTTTCCCTTCCGGAGTACCCATATGCATTGCACATCATATCTTGCATCCCATGCCATGTCTTGCATCATGTTGCTTGCGCATTGCACCGTGATTGATTGTTGTTCCGTTGCTTGTGTTCTTGCTTTGGGTAGAGCCAGGAGGCGAGTTCGTTAACTAGGATCCTGTCGAATACGTTTACGAGGAGCAAGCTTTCAAGAACCTTGAGAACTTTGCAGGCAAGATGATCACTACCCCCGATAGGACTTCTATCTTTGCTTGCTAGCTGTTCGCTCTATCGCTATGTCGTTCTACCTACCACTTGTTTATCAAGCCTCCCATATTGCCATGTCAATCCTCTAACCCACCTTCCTAGCAAATCATTGTTTGGCTATGTTACCTCTTTTGCTCAGCCCCTCTTATAGCGTTGCTAGTTGCAGGTGCAGTGCAGGATGTTCCATGTTGGGACATGGATATGTTGGTATATCACAATATCTCTTATATTTAATTAATGCATCTATATACTTGGTAAAGGGTGGAAGGCTTGGCCTTTTGCTCGGTGTTTTGTTCCACTCTTGCCATCTTAGTTTCCGTCATACCGGTGTTATGTTCCTTGATTTTGCGTCCGTAACACAGTGAAGGTTTATGGGCCCCTCTTGACAGTTCGCTTTGAATAAAACTCTCCCAGCAAGGCCCAACATTGGTTTACCATTTGCCTAATAACAACTAAAATATAAATAGGAAGTAATTAACCCGAGGATTCTTAATCAACAACCCAGGCCAATGTTCCTCTGAGTGCTGGTCCAACCTCGACGATGTACGGCGCCCCCTGGGCAACTAGGGTCTCAGCCAATCTGATGTCTGGCCCATCCGGTGTGCCCTGAGAATGAGATACATGTGACTCCTA
Source organism: Triticum urartu (assembly GCF_056163025.1). Taxonomy (NCBI): domain Eukaryota; kingdom Viridiplantae; phylum Streptophyta; class Magnoliopsida; order Poales; family Poaceae; genus Triticum; species Triticum urartu. Next base: position 230,093,238 of record NC_141878.1, read on the forward strand.
TCGAGATTTGCCGGCACATCGGGCGGTCTTGCTGGTTTTGTTATACCATTGTCGAAATGTCTTGTGCACCGGGATTTCGAGTCTGGTCGGAGGGTCCCGCGATGGAGAATTGTCTCCGCGGATCGTGAGCTTGTCATGGGCTAAGTTGGGACACCCCTACAGGGTTTAAACTTTTGAGAGCCATGCCCGCAGTTATGTGGCAGATGGGAATTTGTTAATATTCGGTTGTAGAGAACTTGACACTTGACTTAATTAAAATACACCAACCGCGTGTGTAACCGTGATGGTCTCTTTTCGACGAGGTTCGGGAAGAGAACACGATGGGGTTATGTTTGAATGTAAGAAGTTCAGGATCACTTCTTGATCACTTCTAGTTTCCGACCGTTGCGTAGTTTCTCATCTTACTCTTGTACTCGTATGTTAGCCACCATATTTTCTTAGTGCTTGCTGCAACTCCACCTTATAACCCCATCCTACCTTTAAGCTTAAATAGTCTTGATCTCGCAGGCGTTAAGATTGCTGAGTCCTCATGACTCACAGATACTACAAAAACAGTTGTAGGTGCAGATGATACCAATGCAGGTGATGCCACCGAGCTCAAGTGGGAGTTCGACGAAGACCTTGGCCGTTACTATGTTTCTTTTCCGGATGATCAGTAGTGGCGCCCAGTAGGGACGATCGGGATTTAGCATGTGCGGTTCTCTTCTTTTCATTTGGATCCGTCTGTAGTCGGACCTTGTGTGCACTTTGTATGATGTATGAATAATTTGATAATTGTGTGATGTGGCGATTGTAAGCCAACTATTTACTTCCTTGTTCATTTACATGGGATTGTGTGAAGATGACCCTTCTTACGATCATACCAAGATGCGGTTATGCCTCTAAGTCATGCCTCGACACGTGGGAGATATAGCCGCATCTTGGGCGTTACAGGTATATATAGCCTCCACACAAAATCTAACTATTATACACAATTTACCAAACTCGGTGGTATCGAATAGTGAAACTCGGTCAGACCGATTTAGTTCAAAATGTGAACGTTAGGCTTTTTGGTGGGACCAACATGATCAACTCGGTGGCACCGATTTTGTTAGGGTTAGGGCATAACTTGATCTCAGTTAGACCGATCACATGAACTCGGTGAGACCGATTTCAGTAATAGGCAAATAGAGAGTTGGTCAGGCAAACTCGGTGGGACCGATCGCTCATTTTGGTGAGACTGAAACGTTACGAAAAGGAAACAGAGAGTTTGCATTGCGAACTCGGTGGGATCGATCACTCATCTCGGTTAGACCGAAATGTTATGATGGGAAACAGAGAGTTTGCAATCCCATCTCGGTGAGACCGAGATCCCTATCGGTGAGATCGAACTGATTAGGGTTTCTGGCTATGGCTATGTCAAATGAACTCGGTGGCGCCGGATAGATCAAATCGGTGGGGCCGAGTTTGACTTTTGGTTTGGGACATATGTGGATATGAGAAAGTGGTTGAGGGATTTTGGAGCATATCACTAAGTATTTTGAGCAAGCAAGCCATTAAGCAACACCTCATCCCCTTCTAATAGTATTGGCTTTTCCTATGGACTCAATGTGATCTTGGATCACTAAAATGAAAATGTAGAATCTTGAACTTGTGCCAATATGTGTCCTTAGCATTTTGAGGGGTCCACATCTCTAGTCCATGCCATGCCAATCATTGAACTTTTTGAAAAGATTATCTTGAATGTATATTAGTTCAATGAGCTATATGTTGTTAATAATTACCAAAACCACCCAAGGATTAGTTGCACTTTCAATCTCCCTCTTTTTGGTAATTCATGACAACATATAGATCAAAGCTTCGACAAATGATAATAAGAATGAAATACATCGTTGCTTTGAGAAGTATGTGATAAGCAAGAGCTCCCCCTAAATTTGTGCATTATTTAAAATTTGCTTTTGAATGCAAATCCACAATCGATTAGGATCATGGGTTACTCTTCCATGTCACATACATCTTCAGGGAGCGCTCAAACTGATAGAATATGAATTATACACTCATCACCAAGGCAAAGTGAATGATTATACATGAGAGATAGATAATATCATCATCCAAGCACAAACATAAAAGTATGATATGATCAAACACATGACCATACAAGTATCTCTCACACACAACCATAAAGTATCATCCAAGCAAGCATACAAATAAGTGGCAAACAAGTAGCAAAAGTGATAGCAAAAAGAAGCTCTCTCTCTCTCTCGAAGCATATGATCTATACACTTTCTCCCCCTTTGGCAACAAGTTACCAAAAATCTTGAAAATGCATAGTGTTATGCGGCTCTCTAAGCTTGATCTTCGAGTGGTGGCGTGGAGAGGAGTCCTGCAACAAATGCATCTATAGAGATTGTTGGAGCTGGTGAAGTTGCAACGGGAGGGGCAACTGAAGCTATGGCTGCAGGAGATGAAGTTGTAGCTCTAGTATCTGTCATCGACACTGCTACAGACCTCTGCCTCCTGGGAACCCGTTGATATGCATCAGTAGTACTCTTGTCACTCATGTCCTCAAGCTCTTCTTGGATTTTCTCCAGTCAAGTCTGAATCTCAGTCACTTTGACATCCAAGTCATGAAGTTTGGTCTAAAAAATTCTCTCAAGACCCTCTTGATTCTGAGTCAGGTTGGCCAAACCTTTCTCAATCCTCAGGCCGGGATTTGCAGCATCCATGACAACTGTGTTGTCCTCAAAATCAAGCCTCAAGGGAAGGTGCTCATTGTCCAACAGGTATATGCCTCTGCCCATCTTGGAGTTGATAAGCATCTGGATGTGTGGAGCATACCCACATGATCTCCTCTGATCAGCAACAGTCCTCTTGATTGTTTCTACAAACAGTGTCATCACCTTGAACTTTTCTGGCAAATCAAACATATGCAGCAAATTGATGGAGTGCCCTCTTATCATCATGTGATCTCCAGACTTGGGCAACAATGTGTGCCTGAGGACGGTACTGATTGTGGGCAGTCCTGACAGAAGATAATAGATAGAGCCAAACTTGTGGTGTTCCAAGGCTGCATCAAGAATCTCCTTGTACATATGTGCCATGGAGTTGTGTCCCTTCCTTGGCTTGGCATACACATCAGTGTCATCATCATGCTCTTTAGGGTCATTGCTCACCTTGGCCCACTCAGCAACAGTTGACTGTTACCTTGTACCTTCATACATCCAAACAATTCTTCCATCTGGGTAGAAGTGAGTTGTTGAATAAAATTGCATAATAAGCTCATCATTCCACTTGGTCAATTTTTGACCCACAAAGGCATCAACTCCATTCATTCTAAAGCCCTCATGAACGTCAGGGAAGTGGTCTTCATTGTTGCCGATGTACTTCCAATCAACCCACTTCATGTCACACACTACGGGCTTCTTATTCAGGAGCACGGTCTCATAGAAGTCATGTTGTTCCTTAGTGTGGAATCTATAATCTACTGCAGTTCTTCTTCTTGAGGCATATGGATCTGACTATCTCCACAGTCTAAGACCTGCATCCTTCCTTATCTTCATGTTTTGAGCCACTGGATGTGTATCATCATGATCAGGGATCTTTGGCTTCAACTTTCTAAGCACTTGGGCTTCATCTTCTCATTCTTCTATGTCAGGCACTGGGGCCTTATTCTTCTCAGCAGCTGGTACATTTCTGGTGGATCTCTTTGGTGCAGACTTGGTGGCTGGAGCAGTAGCTTTGGGGGTAGTCTTGGGCTTTGATGGAGTAGCCCCAGACTTGATGACATCCCCCATCAACTTCTGAGTCTTTGATGCTGGTGCAGCATCCTCTTCTTCCTATTCCTCATCTGATTGGATCATCATTGAGGGCTTTCCAATATCTCTTGCCATAGTCTTTTTGGTCCTTTCTTTCCTTTTCTTGCCCTCACTAGTAGCCTCTTCTTCAGTTGATTTGGAGGCTTCAAGAGTTGAGGCTCTGGACTTTAACATGGGAACTCTCTTGGCAGGAGGCTTCTTATGCATACCGGGTTTGGTTGAAGCTGTTGTCCCAAATTCCTTCTTGACAACTTTCTTCTTGGAGCTGACCTCCTCTTCAGCAGCAACATAATCTTCATCTTCAGAGTTTGAGTTTCTCTTCTTCCTCTGCCTAGTAGTAGCCTTAGGCTGGTTGCTAGGAGTACTTCTACTCCCATCATCATAGCTCTCAGAGGGACTAGTGCCCTCACTCATGTTAACTTGCTCCTCGGACTTGATCTAGCTATCACACTGATCAGACATTTCTGACACTGCAAACTGAAAGCTCACCCTGTGAATAGATGTAGTTGACATAGAGTGGATGAGAATCACAAAGTGTAGAGATTTTGCAAAACAATTGAGTCAAAAACTTAGTTTTAGTTTTCCACAGAAAGCATTTCGGAGCTACCGATTTGTTAAACTCGGTGCCACCGAAGCAATATTGGAGTCCGAACTAGTGGAATCGGTGAGACCGAGACATAGTTTGGTGGCTCTGAGATTGCTAGGGTTTGTAACGACCCGAGACCGACGCTCCAGATGCCTTCCATGTATTCTGAGTTTTGAAGTGGATTTTATTTGTTTGTTGCATTCTTCATAGCATCATTTGCATTGCATCATGTCATCATGTAACCCTTTTTAGAACTCAACTAAATGAATTGCATAGATCGTTGATCTATTTAAATCAAGGGAGTTACATGGTGATTTCTCTTTATAACATATCCTCCCAATATTTTTAGGGAGCTAATAAATATTCCACTATTTCGGAATCACCCTTAAACAAACTTGCAAAATACTCGCATGTCTTTTTTCTACTTCAAGTTGACGTCCAAACCTTGTCAACTATTCTTATCACTTTTACCGAGGCTCCTCTAAAAATATCATCATTTCTAGACCTTCATAGCACCCACTTTCTATTAGAACCCATCTGAATTAAATTCAATGAATTTAATTCTTGCAATCTTGCCCACTCCATTTTTCTTGGAACAAGAGCATTTTTGCGAGTCCAAAAAATTTAACCTCTTGTTCAAATTCTTTCCCTGACCCTCTGTTTCCTTTCTTCGAAATTCTATTTATTTCTCATGGAGATAAAGAGAAGGAAGACAGAGGGCAGCCCATCAGGCCGACCCATTTGCACAAAGGCCCAACCACCCTCCCTTCTTAACCCTAGCCTCGACCCCCTCCGCTCGATCTCTCCCTCGCGCTCCCCCTCAGCGCCGTCAACGCCCTCGATCCCATGCCTCCTCCTGTCAGCCACACACACACCTCGAGCCAGGGGAGGGCCGCCTTGTGCCCGATCCCCCAGCGCCGCCAGCCTCCCACTACTAGGGAAAAGCCTAGCAGCAGCGCAGGTTTTAGGTATAGCAGTAGCGCGGGTACACGCGCTCCTGATACGGCGCTACAGCTAACCTGTAGCAGCAGCGCGTGTCTGCTACCTCTTGAGCACTTGCGTTGGTTTTCCCTTGAAGAGGAAAGGGTGGTGCAGCAAAGTAGCGTAAGTATTTCCCTCAGTTTTTGAGAACCAAGGTATCAATCCAGTAGGAGGCCACGCACGAGTCCCTCGTACCTACACAAACAAATAAATCCTCACAACCAACGCGATAAGGGGTTGTCAATCCCTACACGGTCACTTACGAGAGTGAGATCTGATAGATATGATAAGATAATATTTTTGGTATTTTTATGATAAAGATGCAAAGTAAAATAAAAGGCAATAAAAATAACTAAGTATTGGAAGGTTAATATGATGGAAGATAGACCCGGGGGCCATAGGTTTCACTAGGGGCTTCTCTCGAGAGCATAAGTATTCACGGTGGGTAAACAAATTACTGTTGAGCAATTGACAGAATTGAGCATAATTATGAGAATATCTAGGTATGATCATGTATATAGGCATCACGTCTGAGACAAGTAGACCAACTCCTACCTGCATCTACTACTATTACTCCACACATCGACCGCTATCCAGCATGCATCTAGAGTATTAAGTTCAAGAGAACAGAGTAACGCTTTAAGCAAGATGACAGGATGTAGAGGGATAAACTCATGCAATATGAAATAAACCCCATCTTGTTATCCTCGATGGCAAAAATACAATACGTGCCTTGCTGCCCCTATTGTCACTGGGAAAGGACACCGCAAGATTGAACCCAAAGCTAAGCACTTCTCCCATTGCGAGAAAGATCAATCTAGTAGGCCAAACCAAACTGATAATTCGAAGAGACTTGCAAAGATAACCAATCATACATAAAAGAATTCAGAGAAGTTTCAAATATTGTTGATAGATAAACTTGATCCTAAACCCAGAATTCATCGGTCTCAACAAACACACCGCAAAAGAAGATTACATCGAATATATCTCCACAAGAGAGGGGGAGAACTTTGTATTGAGATCCAAAAATAGAGAAGAAGCCATCTAGCTAATAACTATGGACCCGTAGGTCTGAGGTAAACTACTCACACTTCATCGGAAGGGCTATGGTGTTGATGTAGAAGCCCTCCGTGATCGATGCCCCCTTCGGCGGAGCTCCGGAACAGGCCCTGTCGGTGGGAACGGGGGTCCCCAGACTTGCCTGCCTGCGGCCTGCGGCGTGGCTCAAGGGGGGGCCCAGCACGGCCCATCTTCATCAACACAGACCCAAGACCCTCGTGAGGGGCCAAGCCTCGCGGGGCGGACGACACGGAGCTTCCTCATGCACGGCCTCATCAGGTTGGCTCGCGAGGAGGCGGAGAGATCAAGGCGGAGTACCTCACGAGGTGCCCGTGACGCAAGCCATGACGACCAAGGGCGCCAGGCGGGTGCCAGCCCGCGTAGTGTCCTCCTTTCCTCTTTGGTGCAAAGGGGGCAAGCGCAGTCGCGGAGTACCGAGGCATCAGGAAAAGGTTGCCATTTCGGTGCAACGAGACCAGGACCAGGAAGACTGCAAGACGGAGGTCATCGTGGAGCCCAGGACGGCGTCACCACCAGAGCTTTGTGTAGGCGAAGACTACTTTTGTCAGGGTAGCGAGTACTAGCTGTCCCCCTTCAAATTAGCCCGCAATTGTTGGCTCCCTTCCCACTCGATATTTGGGAAGAGGACCAAGGCCTCTATAAATAGGACTAGCCACCCACAAAAGAGAGGGGTTCAGAGGGGTTAAGAGGAGAGGTTCGATAGGAGGTTGAATCGGAGAAAGACAATCAGAGAGAGAGAGAAGGGTGGCTGAACTCCTCCTAGCAGTTCATCGCCCCAGCCAAGAACAGACCCTCGCGAGGCTGTTCTTCCTTGTATCATTCATCATCATCATCCCAAGAGGCAATCCACCACGCCACAAACTGGAGTAGGGTATTACACCACAATGGTGGCCCGAACCAGTATAAACCCTGTGTCTCTTGTGTTGTTCTTTCCATAGCTTAGATCTTACCGAGGCGGAGGGGTGCAGGTAGGTAGGAAGCGAGATCTCCGCGCGCACCCCAGTGTTCGAACCTCAACGGTCTGCCAGAACCCGAAATCCGACATTTGGCGCGCCAGGTAGGGGGGCGCCGGAATTCGTCTTCCACCACCCTGTTCTCCTCCGACCATCGCACCCATGTCTGACGCTCGTCGGGCCCGCGCCGAGCGCCGGGCCGCTCTCGCTTCCCGCGTCACCCAGACGGCCCCTGTTAGCAGGCGTCCTCACCGTTCCCCGTCACCTGCCTTCAACACCACCACCGGCCCGGCGGGGGACGAGCAGCAAGCATCGTCTCAGCATCCGTCCGTGCGGCAAGACGGCCGCACCGCAACTCCCTCGCTCCCCCCGGCTGGTTCTTCGTCCCGCGCGCTCCGCGCACCCATGGAGGCTCGAGCTGCGCTCATCGCGGCGAACGAGCTCCTGCGCTACCGCCCCGTCGATGACGTCTACGAAGAATGGCTCGACCGCGTAGCCTAGCTCGTCCGCGCCGTAGGAGGCTCTCCTGCACCGTCCGTTCCGCTGCACCGCACCCCGCCCCGCGCGGGCAACAAAGCTCTGGCGGCGCCCCGGCCGCCTCCTCCTCAAGAAGGCGCCATGGCTCCAAGGCGCGTGGCCCCTGGGCGGAACCCGCTCCGTCAGGTGCCAGCGCAGCAAGAGCAGAGCTGCCAGGAAGTCCCTCGCCCGCAAGAAGCTGCCCGGGAGCTCCCTGCTCCAGCACGTCGCGACCATGCTCCTGCTCCCGCACGTCAAGACCTAGCTGCAGCGCGTGGGGACATGCAAGACCAAGCTCTCTGTCACCCAAGGCCTCCCGTGGCCACAGCAGGCTGTCATGCCTTCACCGCCGAGCTACGCAGTGTCGCGTGGCCCGGCAAGTTCAAGCCAGACCTGCCTCCTCGCTACGATGACACGGCTGACCCTGCAGAGTTCCTCTAGCTCTACAAGCTGGGCATCGAAGCTGCCAACGGAGACAAGAAGGTCATGGCGAACTGGTTTCCCATGGCGCTCAAGGACGGGGCCCGCACCTGGCTCCTGAACCTGGCTCCAGGCGCGATCTCCTCCTGGGACGAGATGCGCACCCGCTTCATCACCAACTTCCAAGGTACTCGCGACTGGCCACCCGCCGTGAGCGACATGCGCCGCATCAAGCAACAACCCGGGGAGACCCTGCAGAAGTACATCCAGCGCTTCAACAACGCACGCCTCAAGATTCCCAGGGTGACTGAAGAGGCCGTCATCTCAGCCTTCTCCGACGGCGTGCACGATGTCAAGATGAAGGAGGAGCTGGCGATGCATGAAGACCTGTGCACTTCTTTGGAGCTGTTCAACTTGGCAACCAAGTGCGCCAGGGCTGAGGAAGGGCGTCTCTCCCTCCTCGAGCTGCCTGCCGCGGACCCGGAAGAGAAGAAGCCCAAGGCCAAGGATGTGAAGCGCAAGGGGGCTGCCGTGCTCGCGGCAGAACCAGACACCAAGCGGGGCAGAGATCAGCCGGAGCCTTCCAAGGGCAGCCGGTACTGCGTGTACCACGACCTCCACACCCACAACACCAACGAATGTCAAGAGCTCCGAGCCGTGCGAGAAGGAAGGATCGGCCATCGCCCCGACCGCGGTGACCGGGGCTACGGTCGAGGAGGAGGAAGGAACGCAGGACGCTGGGAAGACCGTGGCCCGCGCCAAGGGTGGCGCGATCAACCTCACGAGGATCGCTGGCAAGACCCGCCTCGCGAGGGAGACTGGAGGGGTCGGCCTCGCGAGGATCGCCCACAAGGCAACGCAAGCCTCCCTCCGCTGCCGCCGCAACCAAGGAGAAATGAGGACCGCCACCAGGACGAGGAGGCTGGGGGCTTCCAGGAGCCGCGCGCGATCGCCTGCATCCTGGGCGGGGCTCAAGCCCCAGCCTCTCAATGCATCTTCAAGTAGTTCGCCCGCGAAGTGAATGCAATCCTCCCCAAGCTCGAAGCCACGCGCCCTCTCAGGTGGTCGGCGTGCGCCATCACGTTCAGCTCCGCAGATCAGCCCAAGTGTGCGGCTACAGCCGGAGTCCTCCCGATGCTCTATTCCCCAATCATCAGCAACATGGTGGTCACCAGGACCCTCATCGATGGCGGGGCAGGGCTCAACGTCCTGTCCGTGGAAACATTCAACAATCTCCAAGTGCCCTACAGCCAGCTTCAGCCAACCAAGCCTTTCTTCGGAGTCACCGACGGCTCCACGTTCCCGATTGGGCAGGTCCGCCTCCCTGTCACCTTCGGGGCACGCGACAACTACCGCACCGAGCTCATCGACTTCGACGTCGCTCACATTCACCTGCCGTACAACGCCATCCTCGGGTACCCAGCGCTGCCCAAGTTCATGGCCGTAACTCACCACGGCTACAACCTCCTCAAGATGCCAGGAAGTGGCGGAGTCATCACGGTGCCCTATGAAGAGAAGGATGCGGTGTGTTCCCTGGAATGAGCCTTTCAGGCCGCGTCACTAGAAGACCCAGATCACGGAAGCAGGAGGCTTCCCGAGACCGCCCCCAAGAAGAAGAAGACATCGTCCGGCCCGGCTCCTTAGGAGGCAGGCCCCTCTGGGCCCGTGCCTACCCAGGGGGAACCTCCTTCCATCACATAGGAAAGCGCGCCCGGCGCCCTCCTCAGGCAGGGCTCGGGGGCTCTCCCCTGGAGGGCCACCGACCTGGCTAGGGTCATGAGGGAGGCGCTTGGGCACCACATGGAGGCGTGTTTCGAAGCATGTTTCCCTCAAGAAGGAGTAAGGCAAGGAGAGCCAGACCCTCAGGAGTTCGTCAGCAAGGCCATTCCAGAGCTACAGGAGTCAAGAGTCATGAAAGGCGGCCGCCGTCTACCAGCAGTGGCTCCCCATCCAGGCGAGGATGGTGGGCTGCGCGTCTGCATCGACATACCAGGTCTCAACCGAGTCGCCTCTCTGGAACGCCTCTGGCCCTCGCGAGTGGGGCGCTGCGGAGGTCCACCCCACAGCTACGTTTGCATGCCTTACGGCTTGCCGAACGCGGCTGCCACGTACCAGCACCTCATGAGGGGCATCATGGAGGCACAAGAGGCCAGGCGTTCCGCAGCCCTGGCGGAGATGGAGATGGTCCGCGGGGAGCCGCCAGCACCTCCAGAGCCTCCCGAGGCCCCCGGGCCTGGGAGCTCGTGAGGATCGGCTTCCGCAGCCCACCGAGTCTGCTACACCAACACCCCTTCGTCCTCAACGTCATCAGGTGACATCTTTCAAGTTTCACTTCCAGCTGGGAGCGCCCCCCAGGGCTGCATTATTCCCACGCCGCGTGGGTCCGTCCCTGTGGCATGTATCCCTTTTATTTCATGTTTCTAGCTTACCTTATTGTGGGCGCCCCTCAGGCTGCATGATCCCCAAGTCGCTCGGGCCTGACCCAGTGATGTCCGCCTTCCCAGCATCTATTTGAACGAATCCACTCCTTTGCGGCTAATGTGTTTTTACCTAGTTGCCTGCTCAGCTGACGCCAACTAACGGAGCTGCTCCCAAACGACACGATGCTTGCACATGGGTCCGTCCCTGCAACGCCGACAAACCTAAATGGCTGAGCTCTGGCCGCGGCAGCCCCGCATAGCATCACCTTGTCAAGCCTTCAGTGCCTCATTACCCCTCGGAAGCAACCAACGGCTGACTGTCAATTGTCATGGCAACCCCTCGTTTTCTTTTCTATGATGGGTCTACAGGATCTCTTAAAGGAGCTGCTTCAGGCGGGGCCCTTGTGGTGTCTCCTCCACTCTCGTCCGCGTGAACCGCTTGCACGTTAAAGGGGGGTGCCTGAGCATTGCGACTCAGGGCTCCTACTGGCTCTACAGCCCTCACCCTTTGGCCTTGTCCACGGCATCGCGACCTGGCATACCAGCGACGGCTGAGACTCGCTCGAGGGCCGGGGCCCGACGATGTAGAGCATAAAGGGGAACAAAGGCGAGAGGGGAGAGACACACGAGGACCTCGCCGGGTGCCGATGCACGGACCCGGCGACACGCCAGAGAGCGGCCCCTGATTCTTGAGATAAGTCATCACCCGGAAGCGCCAGCTACCGTGGCACCATCCCCGCACCTAATGCTATCCCGTGTTAGCGACGCCGCTCTCCTTTCTCACCGAACGACGGCTGCTTGGGCGCCAAAGGGGACCTCCTGAGCATCGCGACTCAGGGGCTCTTATCGGACTCCGGGTCGCTCACCTCCTGGCCTTGACCACGGCATCGCGACCTGGCATACCAGCGACGGCTGAAGCCGCCTTAGGACTGGGACCTGTCGGCGCAGAGCACCAAGCCCTCGTGAGGTTCGAAAGGGAGGACTGAGCTAAGACGGAATGAGCAACTCGCACAATTCTACGACAAGGGTTATATTAACAAAACAGGATCACAGGCAACTTACAAGCCCCCACGGGATGCGTTTTTGATTCCTCGCAGGGAACAAATCCTAAAGGGACACTAACTACGCGTGCCCCAACAGAAGATGCCATCATCAACAGTGGGCCGTCAAGCACCGGCACCAACCCCATCCAGATCAGAGTCGGCGGCAGCCTGACGAGCCCGCCTTGCTCCAGGAGCGAAGCCGGCTCGGGGGCTCATAGCTGTCGTCGCTCGTCTCCGGAGTCGCAAAGAGCTCGCCAGAGTCACTGGAACCTCCGACGCCTCCTCCGCCTGAGGAGCCGCCAAGGGAGCGATCGGCGGGCCCAGTCCTCGCCGCAACAGGGCCCCGGCCACCTCTCCCGGGGCAGCACTCCAGCCAACGCCCGCTCGCATCGAAGACCTTGAAGAGCATCACCGAAGCACCGTCGTAATCCAAGTGGATCATGAAGACGCCCTTTGTCCTGCAAACCCGGGCGATCTCTCTCCAGCCCCGAGTCATGAAGACCTCGCCCGGGGCAACGACCGCGACCTCTGCCTCGGTCGCGAGGGTGCTGCAGCCGGCGTGCTGCAGCCAGAGCTCCAGGGGCTCCCCCTGCGGGATGATGGAGGCGAAGAAGGAAGGAGAGGCGTAAGAAAGGGGATCCGAGCAGCAACCGGAGAAAGCAAAAAGCGAAGCCTGGGCAGATGCCGCTCCCTTATCAACTCGCGCGGTTGCTGAGGCGCCCACGTCCAGTCAACCGCCACGCGGCGCCCAAGGCCGCAGGCTGTTAGGGCCCGCGGCGCTTCACTCTTGCCCTTCTGCCTCCCTGCACGACCAAGTCCGGGCGCGCCTTGGGCCCGGGGGCTACTGTCGGCGTTCTGGGAATGGGGGTCCCCAGACTTGCCTGCCTGCGGCCTGCGGCGTGGCTCAAGGGGGGGCCCAGCACGGCCCATCTTCATCAACACAGACCCAAGACCCTCGCAAGGGGCCAAGCCTCGCAGGGTGGACGACACGGAGCTTCCTCAGGCACGGCCTCATCAGGCTGGCTCGCGAGGAGGCGGAGAGATCAAGGCGGGGTACCTCACAAGGTGCCCATGACGCAAGCCATGACGACCAAGGGCGCCAGGCGGGTGCCAGCCCGCGCAGTGTCCTCCTTTCCTCTTTGGTGCAAAGGGGGCAAGCACAGCCGCGGAGTACCAAGGCATTAGGCAAAGGTTGCCATTTCGGTGCAACGAGACCAGGACCAGGAAGACTGCAAGACGGAGGTCATCGTGGAGCCCAGGACGGCGTCACCACTAGAGCTTTGTGCAGGCAAAGACTACTTTTGTCAGGGTAGCGAGTACTAGCTGTCCCCCTTCAAATTAGCCCGCCATTGTTGGCTCCCTTCCCGCTCGATATTTGGGAAGAGGACCAGGGCCTCTATAAATAGGACCAGCCACCCACAGAAGAGAGGGGTTCGGAGGGGTTAAGAGGAGAGGTTCAATAAGAGGTTGAATCAGAGAAAGACAATCAGAGAGAGAGAAGGGTGGCTGAACTCCTCCCAGCAGTTCATCGCCCCAGCCAAGAACAGACCCTCGCGAGGCTGTTCTTCCTTGTATCATTCATCATCATTAGCCCACGAGGCAATCCACCACGCCACAAACTGGAGTAGGGTATTACACCACAACGGTGGCCCGAACCAGTATAAATCCTGTGTCTCTTGTGTTGTTCTTTCCATAGCTTAGATCTTAGCGAGGCGGAGGGGTGCAGGTAGGTAGGAAGCGAGATCTCCGCGCGCACCCCAGTGTTCGAACCTCAAGGATCTGCCGGAACCCGAAATCCGACAGGCCCCAAGATGGGATCTCGTGGATACAGAAAGTTACGGTGGTGGAATTAGGGTTTTGGCTCCGTATCTGGTAGTTTGGGGGTACGTAGGTATATATAGGAGGAAGGAGTACGTTAGTGGAGCAACAGGGGGGCCACGAGGGTGGAGGGCGTGCCCAGGAGGTAGGCACGCCCCCTACCTCGTGGCCTCCTGGTTGATGTCTTGACGTAGGGTCCAAGTCCTCTGGATCATGTTCGTTCCAAAAATCACGTTCCCGAAGGTTTCATTCCGTTTGGACTCCGTTTGATATTCTTTTTCTGCGAAACCCTAAAATAGGCAAAAGACAGAAATTCTGGGATGGGCCTCCGGTTAATAGGTTAGTCCCAAAAATAATATAAAAGTGTATAATAAAGCCCAATAATGTCCAAAACAGAATATAATATAGCATGGAACAATCAAAAATTATAGATACGTTGGAGACGTATCAGTGTCTGCCCGCGCTACTGCTATACAAGTGTAGTAGCAGCAAGCTGTATAGAAGTGCGCTACTACTAATATCTCTACCGCACTTTAATACGCCGCGCTTCTACTAGTTGCATGCTGCTGCTAACTTTTCTCCCTCGCTACTGCTAATTTTATTAGTTTTTGTTTTTCCTGCATATTTGTTTTATATTTGAACAGCCTTTATACAAGAATCTTTAGCACATACAAATTTCATCATCATACACATACAAATGGTTGCGAGACCACAAATGTAATCATAGCATAGACATACAAGTAATCTCATTATAATCACCATCCAACACAAAAATGGTCTCTCGTCATCATCTCAAAAATAGCGATACATGCAACTCTCGAATACTTGCAAATCTCGAATACTTGCAACTACAACGTCATTCATCTATACAATGATATACGCGAGAAGTGCTATCACTATGAGTGATAGCTGAACTATGCAGTACATGAGGCGGTGGTTATGAGGCCTCTCACGCGCTAGCCTGGACCTCAAGTAACTAGCTTCTGCTTCTTGTCTGCTTTTGAAGCCTTTATGGCTGGTGCCCGAGACCCCCTCCACTTGCGCTTGACACTCATACCACTCGTCGTACACTCCCGGAACCTTCCCTTCGTACACGACATAGCACTCCTTCACTATCAAGAATCTATGTACCTGTTAGAGATGCATCTTCATCAAGAGAATGTATGATCATATGCAACAAAAAATACTAGAGCAACACGAAAAATAAAGGGTTAGCAACTAGATGCAACATATAGTACGCAAACTAATTAACTAGAGGTTCGCATGTCATCGTACCCAAACTAACAAAGTAGCGTTATGCAAGTTCGGAAGGGATCGTGGACATCAGAAAGTTTAATCGCTACAGAAAGTAAACAAGTTCAACCCACACATATCATCATCATCGTCATCGTAAATCACTAGAAGTTCCATCCTGCCATATCATCAAGGATGCACCCTAGCTTCTTGAACAGCGTGAGGTCATGACGTTGCATGCCTATGCGAGTTTGGACGTCAGCTCGTGATATAGGGCCGTGGTGGAACATCCCCTTCTCATCGATGACTTCTTTCATGATGATCGTCGCAATGTCCCATTGGATGCGTAAGAAGTCATCTCTAAGTTTATAATCCGCTTCTCCATGAGATTCTACCCACTTACGGATATGATCATCATTTCTGGTTATCATACGAAGCTTTTGGTGATCCGTGTTGACCTCAATCATGAGATGGTGGAGGTAGAATCCATCTTTCTTGCTTGTTTTTGGGACATGGATGCAGCAGAAGTTAGTTTTATGCAAGAAACCCAACTTCTTGTTCCTTTGTTTCCTGATCTATAGGTCACCAACCCTAATGTTGAAGCCTTGGAGAGCATCCTCTAGAATATTCATTATGTGGGTGTAGTCCTTCTTCTTGTAGTCTCTGGTTGGGTCGAAATACACGGCATGGGAGACTCGCGGGTAAAGAACGATAAGGACGGCGCGCCCGTTGCTGCGGGGAAAAGACACCTCAAATTATTCTCCATATGAGCAAGAAGGAATGATTGAAATGTACGAAAGGGTTGTCCGGAACTGACTTACTTTGCATGATAAGGAAGGAGGACAATTTCCTGGTCCTTATTCTATACCATGAAGTTTTGGAGGTACTCCCTAGCAGTTTCATGCTCAAAGTCATCGAGACTCAAGAAAGACTCGTGCATGTAGTACGGATCCGACACATATATTTGCGAGACTTCTTATCTCTTCATGATGGAGCTCATATGTAGCGCAGAAAGGCGGACGATTGTAAAATAGAGCCGCCTTGTTAGAAACATCTCAAAGATATGGTGAAACCACAGGAAGAACACCTCCCTGGGCCATGTGTCGATGTAGCACTTCCCCTCGGGGAAACGAGCCGCGTATGTTGGATATCCTTGATCCTTTGAGGCTAGTAGGCTTTTCTCAGTCGACAGATCATGGTCGTGCAGTCTCCTGAGATCCCTTGATAGTGCCTCCAGTGGTTTTGGCAGTAGCATCGGCTCACCCATGAGATGGAACATGGCCGCACCTTTCACGGGTACACGCTCTTCAGAATCCACCGTATGGATGCTATGTGCTTTGGTTTGTTTGGAGGCAGCTATCTTCCCCGATCACTTCCTCTCCTTTTTCTTGGGCACACCTTCCAGACCCTTCCTTAACCCCTGCCCCAGTGTTGCCAGGCTAAGCACTGGACGACCCCCGGCTAGTTGAGCATGTGTTGAGGTGGCATCTCCAGGCGTGTCCTGTGAGGATTTCATGAAGAGAGACTTCTTGCAATCCTTGCTACGACGTTCCTGCCCAGGCAGATCATCCATATCCTCATTAGCATCATGCTGATAGCCCGATTCATCATATGGTTGACTCATCATATCTAAGTCACCCTCATACGTGTTTGTATTAAGGAAACCCATTGGGTCCTCCATCTCCTCTGTCTCATAATCCATTCTCTATTCTACGGGGCCGATTACATCAGGCAGTACTGTCGGATTTCGGGTTCCGGGAGACCCTTGAGGTTCGAACACTGGGGTGCGCGTGGAGATTTCGCCTCCTACCTACCTGCACTCCTCCGCCTTACTAGGATCTAAACTAAGGAAAGAACAACACAAGAGACACAGGGTTTATACTGGTTCGGGCCACCATTGTGGTGTAATACCCTACTCCAGTGTGTGGTGTGGTGGATTGCCTCTTGGGCTGATGATGATGAACAATACAAGGAAGAACATCCTCGCGAGGGTCTGCTCTTGGCTGGGGCGATGAACTGCTGGGAGGAGCTCAGTCACCCCCTCTCTCTCTCTCTACCAGATCTTCTCTATCTTTCCAACTCTCTGGCCAGCTCTTTTTCCCCAGCCTCCAGCCTCCTTTGGCTCTGTGGGTGGCTGGTCCTATTTATAGAGGCCCTGGTCCTCTTCCCAAATATCGAGCGGGAAGGGAGCCAACAATGGCGGGCTAATTTGAAGGGGGACAGCTAGTATCAACTATCCTGACAAAAGCAGTCTTTGCCTGCGCAAAGCTCTGGTGATGACGCCGTCTTGGGCTCCACGGTGACCTCCTTCTCGTAGTCCTCCTAGTCTTGGTCTTGTTGCACCGAAATGGCAACCTTTGCCTGATGCCTCGGTACTCCGTGGATGCGCTTGCCCCCTTTGCACCAAAGAGGAAGGGAGGACGCTGCGCGGGCTAGCACCCGCCTGGCGCCCCCGGTCGTCATGGCTTGCATCACGGGCACCTCGTGAGATACCCCGCCTTGATCTCTCCGCCTCCTCGTGAGCCAGCCTGACGAGGCCGCGCCTGAGGAAGCTCCGCGTCGTCCGCCCCGCGAGGCTTGGCCCCTCGCGAGGGTCTTGGGTTTGTGTTGGTGAAGATGGCCCGCGCTGGGCCCCCCTTTGAGCCACGCCGCAGGCCGCAGGCAGGCAAGTCTGGGGACCCCCGTTCCCAGAACGCCGACAGTAGCCCCAGGGCCCAAGGCGCGCCCGGACTTGGCCATGCTGGGAGGCGGAAGGGCAAGAGCGAAGCGCCGTGGGCCCTAACAGCCTGCGGCCTTGGGCGCCACGTGGTGGTTGATTGGACGTGGGCGGCACTGTTCCCCCACACCCTCCTTATTTTGCGCCATGTTGGGAGGACCCGTAGTCGTACACAGTCGTTCCCCTGTTTGGTTGCTCGAGCGCCCTCTGTCTTCCTCCGCTCGAACTCTGGTTTCTGTTTTCCAATGCAATCTCGAACCTTCCCCCCCCTTCCCATCGCCATGGCTCCGACGAAGAAGGGAAGAGGGGAGAAACCCGTGTCTCTGCCTTGCCCGCCGCCGTTGGCGGCCCCCGCTGAGGGCTTGGGCAAGGTCAGCTTGGCTCTGGCCACCATCTTCAATGAATGCGGGAGGATGACGGCTTGGCCTGCGTCCCACTTCTCCATCGGCAGGATAGCCACCGAGGTCCCGTATTTTGCCGACGCCCTGTGGGCGGGTCTGCTTCCTCCCTTTTCTGATTTCTTCAATGTCGTGCTCTCCCATTATCAGATCCACATGATGCATCTGGGTCCTGAATCCATAGCTCTCCTTTCGGTCTTCGCCTTTGTTTGCGAGGCTATGATGGGCATCCTTCCCTCGGTTGCCTTGCTGCGCCACTTCTTCTCACTGCGCCTTGTTGACCCTACCCAATGCTAGGCGTGTGTGAGCTTTGTTGCCGCGCCTGAGACGGCGGCCTCTGGGATTGACTTCAAGCTCCCTCCGCCCGCGGCTAGGTTCCGCGAGCGGTGGCTGTATGTGGATGCTGGGGTGCCCAGCCCCCTGCTGTCGGAGCCAACTTCGCCTGCTGTCCCCAATTCGGGCTGGGGCCAGGAGACGCTTGAGAGCCCCTGGCTCGTCTTCGTCTGGCACCGCTTCGCATTCTTGAGGTCGCTTGGCGCGACAGCGCCCAAGGTGGTGAAGGAGTTCCTGCTGCGCCGCGTTGCTCCTCTCCAGCGCCACTCCCATCGGAT
Source organism: Triticum urartu (assembly GCF_056163025.1). NCBI lineage: Eukaryota > Viridiplantae > Streptophyta > Magnoliopsida > Poales > Poaceae > Triticum > Triticum urartu. The sequence goes on from NC_141878.1 coordinate 230,111,807, forward strand.
GTGGGCCTTCAGCGGGCGGGATGATCGTATGAGGCTCCAGGAAGAGGACCTGACGCCTAAAGTGCTGAGGGCAGCGCTCTTGACCCTGATGGGGGACCCCAACCCTGGCAGTATCCAGCAGGGAGGGGCCTTGTTGTACCTCTGCTAGAGCGGGGGCGATTTGCTGAGGCAGATGCCTATCTTCGATGAGTGGGGGCCGCGCCCCGCCGGCCTTCAGGGGCCTCGTGAGAACCCAGTGGTGGTGACTGCCCTTCCAGTCGGCCCAGGCGACTCTTCCTCAAGTGGCGGAGCAGGGAGGCAAGAGGCGCCAGAGGCCGATGGGGCTCCTAGCGGGGTGACAACACCGGGAGAGGCTCGTGAGGAAGCAGTTATCGGGGCCCGTGCCGCCGAGGCTGAGGGTGACAAGCAGCTGCCCTCTGCGCCTTCGACCGGGCCACCGAGGCTCCGGTGGCTTCTCTTGGCGAGGCAATTGGCGGCGCACGCCAGGAAGGCGCCCCTGACACAGATCGCCTTGATGCTCCATCTTCGTCGCAGGTTGATCCCTGCGCCCGGCTCTTAGGCCGCTTCCGCGTGGACTTTCAGGCCCTCCAGAAGAGAAGGGAGGCCCTGGGCGACGATTACCCTTGTCTCCTGCTGAAGCGTAGGAAGTACTTCGCCACTGATGAGTAAGCCTTCTCCTTTCCCAGCTCCCGATCCTTCTGTTGCTCTTACTGACTCTTGCTCCGTAGGCCCCTTCCAGCCGAGCTTGCGGAGACGGCTGAGGAGCCGTCCCTCTTGGCTTCGCCCCCTCCATCATCCTCAAGCGCTCCAAGCAGTGGAGCCCTTGTGGTGAGGGCGACTAACGAGGCGAACCGTCCCGAGGCGAATCGTGGCCCTGCGCACCTCGCAATCCTTCGCGGGCCTTCTAATGGCATAGCCGGCCTGCCGTGGGCTTCTCGCCTGGTCGTGGACTGCGATTGGCTGAGGCGCTTCCTACGCTCTTCACCTGGGGACGGGCTGGCCCCGGCCGGGCTTCTGACGCGGCGTGCCCGGCCGTCGCGAGGGTGCCAGCCTCCAGCCCCCAGCCCGGAGGGGGAGTGCTGACTCGCGGCCCCCGGCGCTTGCTTGGGGTAGATGATGGTGTGGAGGACGTGCTCGAGCGTGCTCGGGAGCGTCGCGCTCTCCGCCAAGGATTCCTTCGAAGGGCGGCTGACGCGGTAAGCCTGCTTGGAGAGGAGCTTGCCGATGAAGACGCGTGCCTTGAGGCCGAGGGCCTGCGCCTGGCTGCAGAGAGGCACGATCTTGCGCGCCATCAGCGCGATCTTGACGACGCAGAGGCCAAGGCATCGCTGGTGGCCTCTCGGGAGGCCCGATCTTGGGCCGCTGAGGAGGCTCGGGAAGCTGACCGGCGGCGAACGGCGGCGGAGGAGCGGGCTCGGGAGCTCCTGGCCTGGTGCCACTCACTGGAGGAGCAGGCGAAGCTGCACAAGGCAGCTCTCGTGTCGATGAAGGTGGCCTCCGATGACTCAATAGAGCTCCAGAAGCGCGAGGAGGCGCTGACGCTAGAAGCCGCCGAACGCACCCGTGAGTACGAGCGTCTGGAGACGAGGGAGCGCTTGGTGACGCAGGCGGAGGATGATGTTGCCGCACGGGAAGCCCGCGTCCTGGAGGAGGTCGGACGTCAAGTGGCGATGGCGCACTTGAACCTCGAGCACGAGTTCTACGAGAAGCTGGGGTTGATCCGGGCCGAAGCTGAAGGCAGGACTGCTGCCTTGAGGGCCAAGCTGGAGGAGGCAACGCGGCGGGCCGACGCTTTCCGGGCCGCTCTTGTGGTGGCGCAAGGTGAGTTAACCGCTTCCCAGGCCGAGGTGCTCCTTCTCCGCCAGCGGGTGGAGGAGGCTGATGTCGTCGCGGGCCAGAACGCGGACGAGATCCGTCAGCGGCGGGTCCTGGAGCATGAGCATGGCCCCATGCTTGCGACGCTCCGGGAGAGAGCCAATGCAGCCTTGGGCAACATCTGCGAGGCGGCTGTTGGCGAGCCGCACGCAGTAAACTATGCTGGCAATCTTCAGTTCTTCAATGACGTGGTGACGCAGCTGGAGGCGCGGTCGGTCAGGGCTGACAGGTTGGTGGGGGAGAGGAGCCGCGGCCTGCTTGGGCGCGCCTTTTTTCGCGTCTTCAGCCACCTCCAGAACATGGATCCCCACTTTGATTTTGACGCCGCCATCGCCCCAGTCCCCCAGGCCGTCCGAGGCGACCTGGCGCACTGGGTGGAGGACAATGTGGACGCTCTCATTAGGGCCTTCACTTCAGACAACGACGACGCGACCGTGGTGGCCGACGAGGGCGGCGTGGTGAACGGCCTTGACGCCGCTGGCGGCGACGCGGACAGCGATGGCGAGTTCAGCGACGCCAGCAACGGCTCGGGTGGTGCTCTTGAGAACGCATTGGGGGATTCATCCGACTGATTGCGCATCGCTCATACTTCCTTACCCTGCAAGAATAGAACTCGGGTTTTGGCCTGATTGCAGTGACATCATTTTGGAGGGGGAGCCCCTTATGTAAAACTTGTGTTAATCGTATTGGTAGACGCTACATTGCCCATGCGCCTGCGCCAAGTGGTTGGCCCGAGCGACGCGTTGGTCGGCTAGTTTACCTTTGTCCCGTACTGGCCCTGAGGCAGCCCGCGGGAGGTTGTGGTGTTTCGAGTGTTCCCTAATTGGGTTCGTAGGATCTGCAGTAAAACATCCTCCTGAGAGGTCACGTCGGCGGCAGTCTGGGCTGCGGGCAAGCTAGGCCTGACCCGGCTCGCGAGGGGCTCGCGAGGGTAGGAAGCTGAGGCGATGCGGTAAGCAAAATGCGAGAAATTGCTCGAACGAGACTAAGCACCCCTTCCCCGAACACACGCAAATCTCAAATTCGAATCCAACTTGAAATCAGCGGGGGGAAAACGGCAACCAAAGGGAAAAGCAAGGAAAGAAAACAAAAGGCCGCGTCCGGCACCTAGTCTAGTCTTGGACGTCTTCTCACCAGCACGGAGCTAAGTGCTGCCACTGGGCGTGGGAGGGAGCCCCAGGGCCTGAGGCCGGCACCCCTGAGACTCTGGGGCGTGTACAGCCCCACTCATTATTACGTGAGAGTGTCACGGGGCGGCGAGCTTCACAGGCACTGGGCCTTCTTCACAGGTACTGGCCTTGCTTCATATCGCCAGATGAGGGCCCCGCCTTGCGCCACACTCTAGTGCCATCGACGATGACCGGAAACCAGGACGCTGCTGATGGGGTAGAGCGGTCGCCAGTGGTTCCCCCGACGACCACGGGTCCTCCGCCGGGGGCAGGCCCTGAGGCACCTCCCCCGCAGAGGGCCTACCTCCTGAGAGCACCTTGCTCCGAACACCGCGGTGGTGATGTCGGATCCCAGCCCCTCTCCTGCAGCCCCCTGCGCCCTCCTCCCGAGGGGCAGGAGACTGTGGGAGCGGGGCAGCTGCTCGCTGTGGCGACCTGCACCCCCTGCGATCCATGGTTAGCGTATGCCTGCTACTGAAAAATTAGCGGTACCCGATAATCGTTGGCGCCATCGTGGCCAGTGGGACCGTCCCGGGGCTCTCGGAAAGGCTCAGCTTCTGGCGCCTCGTCCCCCCAGCTTGGGCTGAGGAGCGAGCCTTGTCCGCTCTCATGTGGGTGTCCTCGGTCCACCATGAGGGGCACATATTCCTCTGGCGCCGTCATCTCGAATGCCATGCCGTAATGCCCCGCATGCCACGCGGTCCTGCCTGACGCGCCCACCGTGGGGTGTGTAACACCCCGGATGTAACTTTCCCAATTTGTACTCCAACTCTTGCCGTTTCCGGCATTAAGTTATATTTATTTCCTCGGGTTCGGGTTTCGTCTCCGTGTGTTGTTGTCATTGTCATGCATCTCATATCATGTCATCATGTGCATTGCATTTGCATACGTGTTCGTCTCATGCATTCGAGCATTTTCCCCGTTGTCCGTTTTGCATTCCGGCGTTTCATTCTCCTCCGGTGGTCATTTCTAGCTTTCTTTCGTGTGTGGGAATTAAACATTTCCGGATTGGACCGAGACTTGCCAAGCGGCCTTGGTTTACTACCGGTAGACCGCCTGTCAAGTTTCGTATCATTTGGACTTCGTTTGATACTCCAACGGTTAACCGAGGGACCGAAAAGTCCTCATGTGTGTTGCAGCCCAACACCCCTCCAATTTGGCCCAAAACCCACCAAACTCTACTCCATCATCTAAAGCGTTCGATCACGATCGCGTGGGCGAAAACCGCACCTCATTTGGACTCTCCTAGCTCCCTCTATGCCTATATATAGCCTCCCCCCCGAAAATCTCGGATCATTTTCCCCTAACCCTAGTCTCCTTCCACCTCGCGCCACCGAAAAATTCCGCCCGCGCCAGACGTGTTCGCCGGACGTGTCATCCCGGCCAATCCCCCGCCGCCACGTCGCCACCCGGAGCCGCCGCTCTCCGCGTCGCCCGCGCGGGCCCGCCGGAGCCCGTCTGCGGCCCTCCCGGTCCGATGCGGCGCACCCTGCCGCCAGAGGCGCCCGCCTCCTCGCGCCTGCATCCCTCCGCCGCCTCGCCCGTCGTCTGCCGCCCCGGTCGCCGGCGCGCGCCGCCCCGGCCACCGGCGCCCGCCGCACCGGACGCCGCGTCCGCGGCCACCTCGCCGCCGACGTCCGCCGCCCTCCGCCGCCTTCCTCCCGCGCCGGCGAGCGCCGCCAAGTCCGGCCACCGCGCTGCCCCTCCCCTCCGGCGAGCCACAGTTGCAACGGCGACGAACCTCGGGATCCGTTCCGGCCGGATCCAGATCTGGATCTGAAACTTCTCGGTTGACCTTTTTACCCCCGAACCCTAATCCATATGACCATGTTCATCGTGCCGTAACTTTGCATCCGTAGCTCTGTTTTGGGCATATAGCATATCAAAATGTTCATCTCAGAGAGTACATCATTTCATTACATTGCATCATTTTCATTTGAGCTCATCTTGATGCCATAAATGCTGTTAGAAGAGGGCTACTTGAGTTAATTGTCAGATCTGCTACTCCGTTTAGCACTTTTGTCATTTTTGCCATGATTAATGTGTGCATGATATGCCCTGATGCTCTACATGTGTTTTGTTAAGGGTTTTGTCATCTTTCCAGAGGTGCAACCCATGTATTTTTGTGATGTGTGTGGTGACTTGTGCAAGCTTGCAAAGTGGTGCACTTGCTAATTCTGTTTTCCGGGACTTGGTGATTTCACTAAGTCCTAGAGCTGTTTATCTCATGATGCCATATGTTCATGTTGTTTCCTAGTGATCCGTGCCTCTTTTGAGGATAATCAGTAAGGGATTTTTGTTAATATTGTAGTGCTCTATCCATCTGTGTCTTTGTTTGCAATTATGGAGCACCCTAGATTGAGTCAATCGAGCTCTACTTTTGCTACTTTGTGAATCTGGGCAGATTGTCAACTTGTTTGCAATTTTGCCGGTGTTGTTGTAGTTGATCCGTGCATGCTATGCTATTTTTCTTGCCATGTCTAGCTTACATTTTGTGCCTTCTTGATGGGTGAATGTTTGTCTTGCCATGACTTGCACTGTAGTGAGTGCATTGAGCTCGTAAACATGCCTACTTGAGTTATATTTCAGCATGTGTCAGTTTTTCACTAAGTCTGAAAACTGATTATGTTTTTGCTATGTTCACATGCTTGCAATTGTATTTTCTGATCCCTTTTGGCTCAAGGTCACTAAGGGACTTTTGTTAAGCTCTTTGAGTAGCTCCATGCCATGCTTTACTTTGCCATGTTCAGGTCCTGTAGCATGTAGTTTTGTTGCTCCGAAGAGGGCCACCTGATCTGAAATTCTAGACAAGTGTTAATTTCACTAAGTCTGAGATCTGTTTGCCATATGCATTTTTGCCATGCTTGTTTGAACCTGTTAATGGATGAATTGGCCGTAGCTCAGTGCTAGACTTTTGTTAAGCATCTTATGTGCATCCCTGCCATGTATTTTGTTGTCATGTTTGAGTGCTTTAGCATGTTCATTTCTTTGCATTTAGATGCCTACTTGCTGTAAATCGCAGACCGGTGTCATTTTTGAATCGCTTGCCATTTCCAAACCGTAACTCCGATTCCGGCATTCTTTATATCGTTTTCAAGCGATTTCATCTCATATTTCCAGTGGCATGCTTGGATTTCCAAGTTGAGGCCAGGTTCATGCATTTCCTGTCATATCTTGCATTTTGCATCCCGCATCGCATCCCGCATAGCATATCCTCTTTGCATTGTGTTGTTTGAGTTTGCACGTGGTTGATTGTATCCTTGTTACTTGTTTGTCTTGTTTGGGTAGAGCCGGGAGACGAGTTCGCTAACGAGAAGCCCATTGAGTTTGCTTTTGAGGATCCAGTCAACTCTGACAACTGTGCAGGCAAGATGATCATACCCTCGAAATCACTACTATCTTTGCTATGCTAGTTTGCTCGCTCTTTTGCTATGCCAGTGCTACGATGCCTACCACTTGCTTGAAAGCCTCCCAAATTGCCATGTCAACCTCTAACCCACCATTGTCCTAGCAAACCGTTGATTGGCTATGTTACCGCTTTGCTCAGCCCCTCTTATAGCGTTGCTAGTTGCAGGTGAAGATTGGAGGCCGTTCCTTGTTGGAACATCATTTATTTACTTGTTGGGATATCATTATATTATCTTGTTATCTTAATGGATCTATATACATGGTAAAGGGTAGAAGGCTCGGTCTTTCGCCTAGTGTTTTGTTCCACTCTTGCCGCCCTAGTTTCCGTCATATCGGTGTTATGTTCCCAGATTTTGCGTTCCTTACGCGGTTGGGTTATAATGGGAACCCCTTGATAGTTCGCTTGATTAAAGCTTTTCCAGCAATGCCCAACCTTGGTTTTACCATTCGCCACCTAGCCTCTTTTTCCCTTGGGTTACCGGAGCCCAAAGGTCATCTTATTTTAACCCCCCCCCCCCCGGGCCAGTGCTCCCTCTGAGTGTTGGTCCGAACTGAGCTGCCTGCGGGGCCACCTCGGGGAAACTTGAGGGTTGGTTTTACTCGTAGCTAGTCTCATCTGAGTGTGCCCTGAGAAAGAGATATGTGCAGCTCCTATCAGGATTTGTCGGCACATTCGGGCGGTGTTGCTGGTCTTGTTTTAACCTGTCGAAGTGTCTTGAATTACCGAGATACCGAGTCTGATCGGAACGTCTTGGGAGGAGGTCTATTCCTTCGTTGACCATGAGAGCTTGTCATGGGCTAAGTTGGGACTCCCCTGCAGGGTATTGAACTTTCGAAAATCGTGCCCACGGTTATGGGCAGATGGGAATTTGTTAATGTCCGGTTGTAGATAACTTGAACCTTAATTAATTAAAATGAATCAACTAAGTGTGTTACCGTGATGGCCCCTTCTCGGCAGAGTCCGGGAAGTGGACACGGTGTTGGAGTAATGTTTGCGCAGGTTGCTCTCTAGTTTCTCGCTCGCGCTTTGCCTCCTCTTCTCGCTCTCTTTTGCGGATAAGTTAGCCACCATGTTTGCTAGTCGCTTGCTGCAGCTCCACCTATATTTTACCTTACCTTACCTACAAGCTTAAATAGTCTTGATTGCGAGGGCGCGAGATTGCTGAGTCCCTGTGGCTCACAGATTACTATTACACCAGATGCAGGGCCTGATGATTCCGCTCCAGGAGACGCGTATGAGCTCAAGTGGGAGTTCGACGAAGACTCTCAACGTTACTATGTTTCCTTTCCCGATGATCAGTAGTGGTGCCCAGTTGGGGGTGATTGGGACCATGTCGCATGTTGGGTTCTCTTTTATTTTGGCGCCGTAGTCGGGCCATGAGTGTTTGGATGATGTAATGTTATTTATGTACTTTATTGACGTGGCGAGTGTAAGCCAACTATGTTATCTCCCCTTTATTAATCATATTACATGGGATGTTGTGAAGATTGCCTAACTTGCGACATATGCCTTCAATGCGATTATGTCTCTAAGTCGTGCCTCGACACGTGGGAGCTATAGTCGCATCGAGGGTGTTACAGGGTGGCAGCGCAACTGTCCACTGGGGTCGCGGGTCGCGTCGAGTCCTTCTTCTTCGTGGACCGGGAGCGGGGGCAGCGCCGCCGCTGGTCCGGCGCTGACAGCTTTGCTGGCGTTGGAGTAGCCTTGGAGCCCGCGGGCGCGCGCAGAGCCCCCGCGCGGGCCGCCCTGGGCCTGAGATGGGAGCTGGGTGGAGAAGTGTAGGATCGAAAGTATGTCTAGAGGGGGGTGATTAGACTACTTGACCAAATAAAAACTTAACCTTTTCCCAATTTTAGTTCTTGGCAGATTTTAGTTAATTTAGGACAAGTCAAGCAATCATCACATAATTCAAGCAAGCATGCAAAGAGTATATAGGCAGCGGAAAGTAAAGCATGCAACTTGCAAGAATGTAAATGGAAGGGTTTGGAGAATTCAAACGCAATTGGAGACACGGATGTTTTTCCCGTGGTTCGGATAGGTGGTGCTATCCTACATCCACGTTGATGGAGACTTCAACCCACGAAGGGTAACGGTTGCGCGAGTCCACACAGGGCTCCACCCAAGGGTAACGGTTGCGCGAGTCCACACAGGGCTCCACCCACGAAGGGTCCACGAAGAAGCAACCACCCACAAAGGGTCCACGAAGATGCAACCTTGTCTATCCCACCATGGCCATCGCCCACACAGGACTTGCCTCACTAGCGGTAGATCTTCACGAAGTAGGCGATCTCCTTGCCCTTACAAACTCCTTGGTTCAACTCCACAATCTTGTCGGAGGCTCCCAAGTGACACCTAGCCAATCTAGGAGACACCACTCTCCAAGAAGTAACAAATGGTGTGTAGGTAATGAACTCCTTGCTCTTGTGCTTCAAATGATAGTCTCCCCAACACTCAACCTCTCTCATAGGATTTGGATTTGGTGGAAAGAAGATTTGAGTGGAAAGCAACTTGGGAAGGCTGGAGATCAAGATTCATATGGTAGGAATGGAATGTCTTGGTCTCAACACATGAGTAGGTGGTTCTCTCTCAGAACATATGAGTTGGAATGGTGTATGTGTTCTGATGGCTCTCTCATCGAATGAAGAAGGAGGTGGAGGGGTATATATAGCCTCCACACAAAATCCAACCGTTACACAGTTTTCCAATCTCGGTGGGACCGAATCAATAAGCTCGGTCGGACCGAAAATGTAAACCTAGTGACCGTTAGAGATTTTCGGTGGGACTGACTTGCAACTCGGTAGGACCGATATGGTTAGGGTTTGGGCATAACGTAATCTCGGTGAGACCGATTACACAAACTCGGTGAGACCGAATTTGGTAATTAGCTAACCAGAGAGTTGGTCAGGCAAACTCGGTGGGACCGATTTGCTCTTTCGGTGAGACCGAGTGGAACTCGGTGAGACCGAAAAGTTACAAAGGGGAAACACTGAGTTTACATTGCAATCTCGGTGGGACCGATTCGCTCTTTCGGTGAGACCAAAAAGTTACGAAAGGGAAACAGAGAGTTTGCAACCCCATCTCGGTGAGACCGAGATCCCTATCGGTAGGACCGAATTGCTAGGGTTTGGCAGTGGCTAATGACAAGTGAAACTCGGTGGCGCCGGATAGGAAGAATCGGTAGGACCGAGTTTGGCTTAGGGTTTAGGTCATATGTGGATATGGGAAAGTAGTTGAGGGTTTTGGAGCATATCACTAAGCACATGAAGCAAGAGGCTCATTAAGCAACACTCATCCCTCCTTGATAGTATTGGCTTTTCCTAAAGACTCAATGTGATCTTGGATCACTAAAATATAAAATGAAGAGTCTTGGGCTTTTGAGCTTGAGCCAATCCTTTGTCCTTAGAATTTTGAGGGTTCCACTTTCACATCCATGCCATGCCAATCATTGAGCTTTCCTGAAATAATCATCTTGGAATAGCATTAGCTCAATGAGCTATATGTTGTTATGAATTACCAAAACCACCTGGGGATAGTTGCACTTTCAAGAAGGGGTGAGCCCCCGTGGTGGCGAAGCTCGCGAGCTCTGCCACTCGCTCCAGCAGCACGTCGTGGCCGCCCTCCAGCAGCCTGCACTGCAGCAACTCTCGGGCCACTGTGACCACGGCCCTCGAGTTCACCTGCTCCCTGCGGGTGTACAGTGTCGTGGTCGCGGCGTGATTGGAGGCCCTTGCTGCCGACCACGCCTGCCGCGGTGTGAGAGCTGTCGGAGCCTGTCCGCGTCGCTCGTGGCCCGCAGCGCCCTACGGACCGCGAGCTGCCTGGGGCACGGGGTCGCCCGAGGCAAGCGGCTCTGCACGGGCGGGCCACGCCGCCCACGGATCTGGGTTGCCCGCCTGGTCGCCGGACATGGTGATGACGACGCGACGGGGCGCCAAATGTCGGATTTCGGGTTCCGGCAGACCCTTGAGGTTCGAACACTGGGGTGCGAGCGGAGATTTTGCCTCCTACCTACCTGCACTCCTCCGCCTTACTAGGATCTAAACTAAGGAAAGAACAACACAAGAGACACAGGGTTTATACTGGTTCGGGCCACCGTTGTGGTGTAATACCCTACTCCAGTGTGTGGTGTGGTGGATTGCCTCTTGGGCTGATGATGATGAACAATACAAGGAAGAACAGCCTCGCGAGGGTCTGCTCTTGGCTGGGGCGATGAACTGCTGGGAGGAGCTCAGTCACCCCTCTCTCTCTCTCTACCAGATCTTCTCTATCTTTCCAACTCTCTAGCCAGCTCTTTTTTCCCAGCCTCCAGCCTCCTTTGGCTCTGTGGGTTGCTGGTCCTATTTATAGAGGCCCTGGTCCTCTTCCCAAATATCGAGCGGGAAGGGAGCCAAAAATGGCGGGCTAATTTGTAGGGGGACAGCTAGTATCAACTATCCTGACAAAAGCAGTCTTCGCCTTGCAAAGCTCTCGTGATGATGCCGTCTTGGGCTCCACGGTGACCTCCGTCTCGTAGTCCTCCTGGTCTTGGTCTCGTTGCACCGAAATGGCAACCTTTGCCTGATGCCTCGGTACTCCGCGGCTGCGCTTGCCCCTTTGCACCAAAGAGGAAGGGAGGACGCTGCGCGGGCTGGCACCCGCCTGGCGCCCCCGGTCGTCATGGCTTGCGTCACGGGCACCTCGTGAGATACCCCGCCTTGATCTCTCCGCCTCCTCGTGAGCCAGCCTGACGAGGCCGCGCCTGAGGAAGCTCCGCGTCATCCGCCCCATGAGGCTTGGCCCCTCGCGAGGGTCTTGGGTTTGTGTTGGTGAAGATGGGCCGCGCTGGGGCCCCCTTTGAGCCACGCCGCAGGCCGCAGGCAGGCAAGTCTGGGGACCCCTGTTCCTAGAACACCGACAAGTACTATTGCACCCCCTTCATCACGTCGTTGGCCGCTCTCACCCGACACTACAGGAGCTGGTAATTGTGTACGCGGGGTGGTGGTATCCATACATGCTTGTTGGTGTGTGGTTATTGGTGTGCTCTCGGCCGGCTCCAGATGAAGAAGATTCTTCGGCCATAGCAGCACCCAACCCTTGCAGCTTCCAATCCGCGGCAGGGTCTCGTCGTCCTCTCCCCTAGGCGTAATGGAGGAGGCAAATCCTCGTGCCCCCGTGTCACACTCGACAAGGTAACCCTGAAGTGCCCAGTGGGCATCAGCTGGTTGTGGAACGTGAGATCCAAGGGCTTCATTATCATCCCCTTTCCCACATCCACCTGTGAGGTTCTTCCAGCTCTAATGGCTCAAACTTGCCAGGTGCCATCTTTGTGATCACCAGTCGTCCAATTCCTAGTTTGTTAGGTTTTTGTATCCTCTGCTTCTTCCACTACAGGAATCAGCTACTTTGCCATCTGCCACGGTAGACGGCAAAGGCATGGATGGCTGACGGCAAAGGTCTTTGCCGTCCGCCGCGGACGGCAAAAGGTGACGGCAAAGTAAGGTTCGGCAAAGAGGTACTTTGCCGTCTGCTTCGGGCGGCTGACGGCAAAGGAGCCTTTGCCATCAGCAGCGCACGGCAAAGAGTGCAGACGGCAATAAATGCGCTGTTACTCTGTTAGGTGGTTAACGGCAGGCCTTTGCCGTCCGCCGCTGACAGCAAATTGACCAAATTGGTCAGCCTCCCAGGAAGCACAGTTGCCTGCCACGTGGCCTCTTTGCCGTCCGCTGCTGATGGCAAAGAGCCCTTTGCCGTCGGTGGAAGACGGCAAAGAGCCTGCATATTGTCTCTTTTTTTCTGTTTTTTCTTAATCCAACAATTTTCACAGCAAATATATATGACATATATAGATATATTTAACAGCAAACATATCACATATGCAGCACATAATTCCATATACATATGACATAGCAAAGTTTCATCAACATAGCAAGTTCCATCAAGTTCCATCCATACACATTGTTCCATATACATATTACATAGCAAAGTTTCATCAACATAGCAAGTTCTATCATAGCAAGCTAGATACAATGCAAAGTTTTAGCAAAGAAAAAGCAAGCACTCCATCATAGCAAGCTAGCTTCCATGAAGTGAGTGAAATCTGCAAAATGGTAAATAAGAAAGTTAGAAATAGGTGAATAGAACAAGAAGAAGACTAGAACAAGAAGTATATGTCATTTATGACCTAACTTAGGTGGAATGGATCATTTATGAGCTAACTTAGGTGGAATGGATCATTTATGAGCTAACTAAGTTGAAATGGGTTGTTTATGAGCTAACTTAGTTGAAATGGATCATTTATGAGCTAACTTAGTTGAAATGGGACGTTTATGAGCTAACTAAGGTGAATGGCATCGTTTTTGAGATAACTAAGGTGAAATGGATCGTTTTTGAGCTAACTAAGGTGAAATGGATCGTTTTTGAGCTAACTAAGGTGAAATGGATCGTTTTTGAGCTAACTTAGTTGAAATGGGTCGTTTATGAGCTAACAAAGGTGAAATGCCACGTTTTTGAGCTAACTAAGGTGAAATGGATCGTTTTTGAGCTAACTTAGGTGAAATGGATCATTTAAGAGCTAATTTAGGTGAAATGGATTGTTTTTAGCTAACTTAGGTGAAATGGATCATTTAGGAGCTACTATAGGTAAATTGGGTCATTTTAGAGCTAACTTGGATAAACTGGATCATTTATAAGCTAACCTAGGTAAGATGGGTCATTTTGGAGCTAACCTAGGTGCAATGGGTCATTTTGGAGCTAACCTAGGTGAAATGGGTCATTTTAAAGCTAATGTGGGTAAAATAGATCATTTAGGAGCTAATCTACGTAAAATGGGTCATTTTAGAGCTAACTTGGATAAATTGGATCACTTATAAGCTAACTAAGGTAAAATGAGTCATTTTAGAGCTAACTTAGGTAAAATGGATCGTTTATGAGCTAACTAAGTTAATTATGCAATTTTTGACATAAGTAAGCTAAGTACATATCGTTTTAGAGCTAACTTAGGTAAAATGGATGGTTTATGAGGTTAGTAAGATTATTAAGTCATTTTGGAGGAAAAGAAACTAACTCTAGGTCATTATGGTAAGCATATTGGAGGAAATAAAGCTAAGTCTAGGTCTTTATGCATTTGTTAAGAAAAACACTAGAGAAACTTACCGTGATCATGGAGGTGTAGGAGCGGGCTGGCTCACGCCGGTAGCTGGAGAAGGATCGTGCGATGCGTTTCTGGAGTTAAGCTGCACCAAAGATCATTTCCAATGTCTCGTTAGCATTATGACACTCAAATGTTAAGACTAGCAAGTAATGTCCATTCAAATTAAACTCACCATGCTCCCAGGAGCAATCACTGGCATCAGCGGAGCGGTCTGACCGGACTTCTCGCACACAGACTGCACATTTGGTTTTCACAACAGAGTCATACTAGTTAGTAATGAGACTCAAATGTTAAGACTAGCAAGTAATCTGCGGAAGAAACTTACCACAAGGAGCTCGTACATGGCCCTTGCCTGCATGTCATTCTGTGCCCTCTCCTCCTCCAACATCTTTGTCGTCCTCTCCTCCAACTCCCGCTGCCTCTCCGCCGCCTCCGCCAGAAGTTTCTCCGTTCTATCTCTCTCACTCTATATAGCAGCCTGCAACACCACTCACATGACCATTTGTAATCATTGATGGAAGCGCACACAATGTAATGGAGAAAGATAGCTGAGTACGTATAACTAACCTTGAAGGCAAGTTGGACTGGCCGTTCACGAGGCCTTATCTCAGGAGCGGAGCTCGACTAGCGCGCCTTGATCTCCGGGAGAGTGCTAGGACAACGGATAAGTCCATCTCCCATGGCTATGGAGCCATGGGACCTCCCGCCACCAGATATCATCAGCAGCTCTGTATCAATGGGACCCTGGCTCGGGTTAAAGTCCTCCCCTTTCCTCGCCTTCCCCTGATCTCTATATTGCACGAGCTTGTCGTGGGCGGAGATGTTGGTGAAGTTCTTTGGATCATCGAGGTCAGACGCAGAGAATGCCTTGACTTTATTGTAAGGGCCAGTGTGGGCCATGGCATACAGGTCGTACACCTCTGGCACCTTATCGGCCTTATTGTAGCATGCCTGAAAGAGAGAAACAAAGTAAATTAGTAATTAAAGGGCTAAAGCTAGCATGATGAATGAATTGCATGAATCATGAAGCAAACCACATACCCAGTTCCGCCCGTACTGAAATAAGTTGGAGCTGCCTTGGTGGTGTGGCGCACCTTCCATTTGGGCACGTTTGTCCTTGGAATCTTTGTGGGTGGCCAGCCATTCTTTTGAGCACCATGCATTGACCAACACCTCCCAACAATCCATCCGATCCGCACACCATCTCGGAGGGGCCTAAGTTAGCAAATAGAAACTTGAGCGCTACGGCTATGAATTACTAAATGAAGTAAGTAAGCACAAGGCCTTAAGAATTACCTTCATGTACTTCTCCTTACTCAAGAACTTATCGCGGCACTCCTGCTTGGGCTTCTTGATACCACGCCCGGCGTAGTAGTCTCGAACAGCCTGCACCCGAACCTCATGCCGTAAGTTCTGAAGTGGGTGCTTGCACTCCTTGTGGATAACATGATCCGCCTCCTCCTCGTATCCCTCCTCACACCTGTAGAATGTCTACAATCAAATGAGACAATATTGATTAGTACAATTAATAACTAGCTAGTTGAAGATTTTTAATTGTGTAAAGGAGCAATTACCCAGAACTTTCTGATCACGACGTCTGCCCTCGTCTTGCACAAGACACCGTCGATAATCTCACCCAGCGGGGCCGGGGCAGCCAAGTAGTGCTCCCAAGTCAATCCAACCTCTGGAAGCCGACCCTCACCAGGCAACGTGACAAACCCCGGGAAGTTTTGCCGAATCAGAACTCCAAGGACAGAGTTGGGCCGGCGGACACTTTCATGGTGGTCCCAACCCCTGCAGCATGACAAGGCCAACACATCAGTTATTTAAAGAAACGTGAATGCAGAAGGTACAAAAAGATTAAATGCACTTACTTCTCCCTAACAGGGAAAATCAACCACCTCTGCTCGCGGGTCGCCGACACGAACGGGAGCCGTGTAGCACCACGCTGGTAGACGTTGCCCCCCTCCTCCCCCTCCTCATCAGTCGGCTCCCTGCCATCATCAGCATGGGCACTCGGCTCCCCGCCATCATCAGCGTGGCCACTCGGCTCCTCAGGCTGACCCGACCAGGTACCCCATCCAGACGTGTGCTCCTCCGGGGTCTCGTGGGCCCAAGTCTCGTGGGTCGAAGGCCCGTCGACCCGAGGCTCATGGGCCAAAGACCCGTGGACCGGAGGCTCGTGGACCGGAGTCCGTGCAACCTCCTCCTCAGACGAGTCCACCCTAGCAGTCACGTGCTCGGGTGAAACAGCTGGGGGCGGCGGCGAGGAAGGCGCCGTAAGAGTCACCCTACCTCCTCTCTCGCGACCACGTGCTCCACCTCCTCTCTTCTTCTTACCCCGTCCCCTGCTGGGCACCGCGATCGACGAAGAAGGGCCCGGCGGTGTCGCCATACTGTCCAGCAACGCTCGACGGAGAGGTGCGTGTGGAATGGAAGACCTCGCACCACGCGCCGACGAAGAAGGGGCCTCGGCGCGCTCTCGACCAGCGCCCACCATCTTTCAACACCTGCCATGACAAAGAATAAACGAAATTAGTACAACATAAAAAAAAAGTACCGACATGAATAATAATATGTATATCACTTAAGTGTATCATCATCAAGTACAACATAAAAAAATTGAATACCTGACACTACTAATAATCTCGATCAGTATCATCAATAAATGCATAATCATCATCATCACTATAATCAATGATGGGCTCATAGGGTTCACTGGCATCAACATGTGCAAGGCCACCTTGACGTAATCGGTCAAGCATTGACAGGTCATCCGCAGCAGTAACCTCTTCTTGTTCCGGCTCTTCTTGTTCCTCCTCTGGGGTGATGTCGGATTCATTATCGTTGTCTACTTCAATGTTTTGGGGTGAAGTATAGCGGTTCTTGAAACACTTTTTGGAAAGACGTGTCTCTTGGAAGAATTCTCCTTCATATGTGTCTGGGTTAATGTGAGGTTCATAATCCTCTTCCTTTGGGGGAGAAAGTCTAGCACGTGGCGGCACTTCATAAACGACATCCCAACCTTTCAGATTTGGATTAGTTTGGCAGGCCCACGGTAGATAGAATACTTGGGTCGCCTGTGGAGCCGTAATATAGACATCAGGAACATCTAAATGGGTGCTTTGGTTGATTTCAACTAGCCCTATATGTTCATGAGTCCTTATAGTCTCCTTCGGCTGAAACCAATAACATTTGAAGACTACGACATTCGGTGGGTTTTCACCATAGAACAGAAGTTCATAAATTGCTTCAACTCTCCCATAATACTCGGTACCTCCTTCGCCGACAGAAGATACACAACAATTTGTAGACTTTTGGTCGGCCATAGATAGCTCTTTGCCATAGGTACGAAAGCGATACCCGTTGATGTCGTACTTGTCAAATGAACGGACCTTATAGTCAAAACCATTAGCGACTTGTCTCAATTCGGCATCCATAGACTCTGAATTAGCCTACAAGTTTAATATGAAAGGATTGTTGCATTATGCACAAATTAGCGAATGAAATGAAATTGTCTAATAGAAATTACCGTTTGTTTGAACCAAGAGATGAAACCGGGATAGCCGCCTCCTTGCTTTGCGAGAAGCTCATACTCTTCGATGGAATCCTTTTGGATCTCCGCTCCATACGAGAATATGGTGGCGTATCGACTATATGACATATCCAGGAATAAGAGCAGTTCAAAGGAAATAGAAGTTGCGAAACAATGTACCGAGAACTTACTCGATGTACGGCCGCACTTCTATCAGGTTGTTGAAGATATACAATGAAATGGTCCGCCATTCTTCGTTATCCAAAGATACTGGATGTGAAACACTAGCTGGTCCGAGATTCCCTTTGAATAGGCTGAGGTTGGATCCACCCTTTTTAGACTTGTCAGCATTGTACCGAGGCTTCGGATTATGCAAATGACGATTTTTGGCTTCGTGGTGCGCTGTTACGAAGTTTGCCGCCTCCTCTGTGATGAATGCCTCAGGCATCGGTGCTTCAATTCTACGTTTATTTTTACATTTTTCTCGAAGCGTCTTCTGCATCCTCTCAGTTGGGTAGCACCAACGATTTTGCACGCCCCCCCCCAATCTTGCCTCGGTCGGGAGATGCAAAATCAAATGCTGCATTGGATTAAAGAAGCCCGGTGGAAAGATCTTCTCTAACTTGCAGATCAACTCCGGCGCCAACTCTTCCATTTCTTCTAGCACGCCAGGTGATAGTTCTTTCGCACAAAGAACACGGAAGAAATAGCTGAGTTCTACCAGTACTAGCCATTCATCCTCAGGGATGAAGCCACGCAACATCACCGGCATTACCCGCTCAATCCATATGTGCCAATCATGACTCTTGAGACCAAATATCTTTAGCTTATCAAGATTCGCTCCCCTCTTTAGATTCGCTGCATACCCATCGGGGAACATCAACTGCTGTTGCACCCACAAGAGAATTTCCCTCATAGCTGGCCTTCCAAGATTGAACCATGCCTTTGGCTTCGTCCAGTTCTGCTTTCCTTTCGGTTCTTTCATGTTTTGTAACGGCCTATCACATAGCGCCTCCAGATCGACTCTAGCCTTAGTATTATCCTTTGACTTCCCATCTATGCCGAACAATGTACCAAAAAGTGCCTCGGCGATATTCTTCTCAGTGTGCATCACGTCGATGTTGTGTGGGCAAAGGAGGTCTTTGAAGTAAGGCGGATCCCATAAGCATGTTTTGTGAGTCCACGTGTGCTTAGTATTATACCCCTTGAAGTACCCTGGACGTTGTGGATCTGGCTCAAGAGCGTTTAACTGATCCAGGGTCTGTTGGCCTGTCAATGCAGGTGGTGCAGAGTTTTTGACAACTCTACCCCTGATGAAGTTCTTCTTGTCTTTCCTAAACTTATGGCGAGGATCCAGGAACTGTCTATGCATGTCGAAGCAAGAAAACTTGCGACCGGCCTGAAGCCAACGAAACTCAAGAGCTCCCTTGCATGTGGGGCACGGGAACCTTCCATGCACACACCAGCCAACGAATAGCGCATACGCCGGCAAGTCATGCGTCGAGTACATGTACCAGACACGCATTATGAAGTTCCCTTTGCTAAAGGCGTCGTATGTCTTGAACACATTATCCCAGGCTTCTTGCAATTCGTCCTTAAGCAGCTGCATGTACACATTCATATTTTTCCCCGGATAGTTGGGTCCTGGAATTATCAATGTCAGGAAAATGTTCTTTATTTGCATAATCTGTCCGGGGGGACATTGAGTGGAAAGACAAATACGGGCCAACAACTGTATTGGGTTGCCGTCATACCAAACACACTGAACCCATCCGTGCTGATGCCGACTCGAGGATGCCTCGGATCTGCCGCTTTGTCAGCATGTAATTCATCAAACTTTTTCCACGCAACACCCTCCGATGTGTGTACCATCATCAGATTCCCATCTGCATCTAGTTCGGTTCTTTTGCCTGTTTTGTGCCATGTCATCTGTCTGGCCGTCTCTTCGACCATGAGAAGACGTTGAAGTCTTGGTACGATTGGCATATACCGAAGAACACTAACGGGGATTTTGGTCTGTGTCTTCTCACCCATACCGTTGTCTACCACAATATACCTGGAAGACTTGCAAATGGGACAATAGTTCAAGTCCGCATAGTCAAGCCTAAATAAGGCACATCCTTTCTCACAGGCATGTATCTTCTCATAGGGCATCTTCAGTGCACGGAGGATTTTGTCCGACTGGTACAGGTTTGCAGGCATTACATGGCCTTTGGGTAGAAAGCGTCCAAATACTGTCATAATTGCGTCATAGCATTCTCTGCCCAAGTTGAACTGAGCCTTCAGAGCCATTACTTGTGAGATGGCATCCAACTGACAAAGCTCAGTGTGCTCGTGGAGCAGACGTTTTGAAGACTCCAACATTTCATTGAAGGCCTTTGTAGATTCCTCCATCTCCTCGTCCGAATCCCGAGCATCATCATAGTCTTGCACCATGTTTTCCATCCCGGTACCATGCTCGTCGGTGCAACGACGATCCACCTCAGCTCGGTCACGTTGGGCAGACTCACCATGAAATGTCTGCACCGTATAATCGGTCGTAAAACCACTCTTCTGCAGGTGTTTGCCCATTTCAGCCTCTGTCTTCTTTTCCCAATTGCCGCACCGGAAACAGGGGCACCAGGTTTTCTTTTGGCCATTTGCAAATGCGGCTTGCACAAACCCCTTGGTTTTTGTGAACCATTCAGCACTCCATTTGTTCTGACCAGTGTGACCGGTATACATCCACGCATGGTCACTCATCTTGACTTTCAGAGCTACTGGACACACAACAATTATATATGTAATTCACCATGTATATATTCATCAGTTGATCTACTTTGTCAATTTTATTACGTCCATGCAACCTACACTCTAATAGGTAATGATAGGTCCTAATCCCACCCGTGTATGTGTAGATTGGGTTCATCTTCCCATGCTATGCTCCGGATCCGACGCAAAATTTCGGCAGCACCTCCCCGCTGTTCTCCTGATACATGTCTCTACAATAAACAGAGAGGATGTGTACCCGGTGAACAACAGGGGAGGCACTGACGAAATTTATGCGTCGGATCCGGAGCAAAGCATATGGGAAAACGAAGCCATTCTACACATACTCGGGCTGTCCATGGATAGCGTTGGACAATTCGAAAGAATCAAGGTTATAAATATGCAAATGCATGCATATTTATAACTATGACGCTTTCGAACTGGAGACACATATTGGTTACGCATATTGATGATTCAAGACACATATATAGCTAGCTATCAAGTTTCATCGGAATAGAGCAAATAATTAATGGGGGAGAAGGACATGTCATTTGTGCTCACCCATGAATGAAGGGGCAGAGCTCGTCACACGCACGGCGAGGTCGTCGAACACCAAACCTCGCAGCGATGAAACAACTGCACATTTAAAACTACCCGGTCAACACAATTATATATGATGTTTTTCATAACAAAATCGAAGAATATATGACCCAACTAATAATTCACAAATATATGACCCCGTCGGCCTCTGGAAGGCCAAAGAACACCTTTGCGGGTGGTGTCGGGGATCGGGGTGCCGTGTCGGTGTCGGGGTGCCGTGTCGGGGTCGGGGTGCTGTTTCGGGGTCGGGGGGTCGGGGTGTCATGTCGGGGTCGGGGTGTCGGGGTCAGGGGGTCGGTTGTCGGGTGTGGAGTCGGGGTCGGGGTGTCGGGGTGTGGTGTCAGGTGTCGGGGGTCAGGGTCGGGGTGTCGGGCCGGGGTGTCGGGGTGGCGTGTCGGGGTCGGGGTGTCGGGGGTCGGGGTCGGGGTGTCAGGCCGGGGTGTCGGGGTGGCGTGTCGGGGTCGGGGTGTCGGGGGTCGGTGTCGGGGGTCGGGGGTCGGGGTCGGGCTGTCGTATCGGGGTGTCGGGGTGGCGTGTCGGGGTCTTCTTCTTCTACTTCTTCTACTTCTTTTCTTCTTCTTCTTTTTTCATCTTTTTCTACTTCTTTTCTTCCTTTCTTCTTCTACTACTTCTTTTCTTTTCTTCTTCTTCTACTTCTTCTACTACTTCTACTTCTTCTAAGTCTTTTCTAACACTAACACTAACACAATCTAGCACTAACAATTAAATAGCAAAAAAATGAAAAAACAGAAGAAAAGAAGTAGTCCCTCACCGGAGCAATGGGACGGTCGGCGGGGGTGGTGACAGGGGGGGCGCCGGGCGGCGGGAGCAGTGGCGGGGGCGGCGCCGGGCGGCTGGGGCGGCGCCGGGCGGCGGGAGCAGTGGCGGGGGCGGCGCCGGGCGGCTGGGGCGGCGCCGGGCGGCGGGTGGCGGGGTGTTGGCGGGTGGGGTGGGGGCGGAGGGGTTGTGGGGCGACGGGGCAAGTGGGGGCGGCGGCGGGGGCGGGGGCGGCGGTGGGGGCGGGGCGTCGGGAGGAGAGATGGAGAGAACAGAGAGTAACGGGCAGGGGGATGGGGCCGTTAGTTAGGCCCTTCTTTGCCGTCCGCTAGCGGACGGCAAAGAGGTGGGGCGTTAAGTTTTTTCTAAACGGGCAGGGGGTGGGGGCCACCTCTCTCTTTGCCGTCAGCCAGCGGACGGCAAAGTTTCTTTGCAGTCTGCTGGCTGATGGCAAAGGCCTGTTTTACCATCTGCCATTTCTTTGCCATCCGCTTTTTGGTAGCTGATGGCAAAGAGCTTCTTTGCCGTCTGCTAGCCGACGGCAAAGAGCTGGCAGATGGCAAAGTAGCTGATTCCAGTAGTGTTCTGCTTCTTCTTTTCGGTAGCGGCATCGACGCTGGTACCTTATCCGCCGGTATCTTCCTCGCCAGTACCTTCCCCGTCGGTCTCGGCGCCACCATCGGTGTCGGCGCCGTCGGTGTCGATATCGGCGTCAGTACCATCATCAAGGCCGACCTGCAAACCTTGACGTTGCTTAGCAGACAAAAAGTTGAGGTACTCTTGTTCACCCTCATAATCCATCTCGTCTGCATCTTGGTTAGACGGCCCGGTTTCTTCATTGTTCGACATGTTTCCTATGATTAACTCTCCTCGTTTAATTATAAAACTATGAAAATGAGAAATGACATAAATAAAGATCTATGTTTGCCGGAATGTCGTTTCCTAGCAACTCCCGGCACTCAATATGCCTACTATCTAGCACAAGTCATGCCAAAATTCACGGAAAATTTCAGCATGACCTTTTTTGCTAAAAAAATGGACATATCGAGCGCCTGAAATTCACCGGAACATAAATGAATCAACATTCCAGCGTAACATAGGCCACTCGGATCATTTACCCTGCACATAATCATCATGTCCAAATGACATGTCCAAATTCCAAATATGACATGTCCAAAACATCACATGTCCACTTCAAATTTGCATATAAAAGGAAGAAAAATATAGAACTTGAAGAAAAATGCAAGAATTATTTAAACTGAAAATCCTAGCTAAATTCATAACTAAATAGATAACCTAATTAACCTACTGCCCTAACAAAAACCTAAGTAAATTAACCAAAGAACCCTAGCTAGCAGAGATAGGAGGAGCGGTGGGGGCTTACAGAGGATGCAGGCCTGACGACGACCGAGGCTGGGAGGGGTCGGAGTCCGGGTCAAGCGTCGGGGCCGGAGCCGGGGTCGGGGTCGGGGCCGGGGTCGGGGTCGGGGCCGTGGGCGAGCGCCGGGGTCGGTGCCATGGGCGAACGCCAGTGTCGGGGGCGAGAGCAGGGGCGCAGCGAGGGCAGGGCTCCGGCGGCATGACAGGGGAAGAGAAAGTGGGGACTTGGGGGAAAAGAGGCGGGATGAAGAGAGAGTGGGGATTTTGGGGGTTAAGTGGACATAGCAGTAGCGCACTTAAACAGAACGCGCTATAGCTAAGTTAGCTATAGCGGTTTTATGCAGAGGGCGCTACTGCTATTAGAGGTAGCTATAGCGGTTTAATTGGGAAATCGCTACTGCTACCTTGACTAGCTATAGCATTTTTTAGAAAAGCGCTACTGCTATAACCAGTACCTATAGAAGTTTCCTTCTATTTTCTTTTCCTTTATTTTCTCTCACTTTTCTTTTTTGTTTTTGCGAGAGCAGTGAACGAAGGGAAGGCGATATATATTGCATCATTCGATGGTTAAGTATGTATACAAAATAGGAACATATATATTACATCATTGGACCCATGCATAATGGCTAAGTGTGTATATATATTACATCATTTGACGGTTCCTCAGCATTGATGTTTTCATTTTTGAGTGACCTTGTTTCCCTTCTTGTTCGTTGAAGAATAATTGAGCCCCTCATTGTGACTTTTCCTTTTCCATGGAGTACGACTTTTCTTAGATAATGTAGTATTGATTCTTCTTTTGATGTATACTTCATCCTCATCGTCATCTTCCCTCATTGGGTTGTCGTAGTGGTCATAGTCTTCCTCGTTGGCGACTCCATCCATTCCAATGATGTTCTATTTGCCTCTCCTCGCGACAACACGGTTGGGATTGCGCAGGTCGGTTATGAAGAAGCATTGTGTCACGTGCTTAGCGTGTACCCATGGCTCGTTTTTTGCGATAGCGTTCACGGTAGCGCTCTTGGCGTCGGGTATAGTCATGGTAGTGAAATACCGGTTTTCTCTTTCGACATTCTTAGCCCATCTGACACGGAACATCGTCGTGTTGTGCAGTCCAGAGTAGTGAAGCTCCCAGATCTCATCGACCCTTCCATAATATCTCTCAGTCACACCATTGTCGCTACCGGTCATGCATTCCATCGTCACTCCTGAGTTCTGATCATCACTGTCCATATCTTTGGCTTCCGTGTAGAATGTGTATCCGTTGATATCATATGCCTGATAGGTGACGAGGTTGGGCGAGGGGCCATGTACTAAGGCATATATGAGCAATCCGTCCTTAGAGCCCTTCCCCGGGGGATTAGCAATCATATGCTCTTTGAACCAATGCAGGAAAGTGGAGTTGTGCTCTCTAGTAACTTCGGTGTCCGTCCTGCATACCCCCGGTCAAGATATTTCTTTGCAATAATTTCTTTGTGCAGTGCCACGAAAGGATCTACCTTGTCTAGGTGTTGTAGCAGTACCAACTTTGCTCTGTCAAAGTCGTTGCATCGATCTGAGTATGCCATGTGCAGTTCCATGTGACCGTTGGAGTGACCTTCTCCTTCGAGCCTCCCATCATGCTTGTTAACGGGCAAACCAACACCAACACCAGGCGGCTGGTCTGCGTCATATAGAAAATTCTTGCAGAAAGAGATGCACTCTTGTGTCAGATAGCCCTGGATGATGCTTCCATCCGGACGGGACATGTTACGAACGAATCCTTTGATGATCCCATTCATCCTCTCAAACAGCATCATGTTGTGCAGGAATGATGGCCCCAGGTCTGTTATGTCGTCCACAATATGGACACACAGATGCACCATGACTTCAAAGAGCGCAGGCGGGAAGTACATCTCAAGCTCATTCAGTATCACAATGATCTCTTCCTGTAGCCATCGGAGCTGCTTCACACTGATCGACTTTCAAGAGATGACGTTGAAAAAGTTGCAGAGACCAATAAGCATGTCACGGACGTGCTTGTCCATTATCCCTCTAATGGCAACAGGTACTATCTACGTCATCATCACATGACAGTCATGGGACTTCATCCCGCTGAACCTTTTCTTGTCTGTGTATAGATATCTACTTATCTTGCCATAGTAACCGGAACTAACTTTGACTCCGGTAAGGCACTTAAAGAATTGGTCGATATCAGCTTGACTTAAGGTGAAGCAAGAAGGGGGGCAATAATCCTCTTACTTTACTTTCTTGCCCTTCTTCTCCCGCACCTCTGTAACATCCCAAAATTCTAAATTTTGGAATGTTATATTAAATAATTAATTATGATGGTTTGTTAGGTTGGTGTGTGATTGTGTGAAAATGATTGGAAATTGAGAACTTTTTGAAAGTTGAATCAGAGGGAATAAAAGGACTTCCCCAAAACTTCCATCTTGCATTTTGATCACCATGAATTCAAATTTATTCATCACAAAACCCTAGAGTGAAGATAATATGCCTTCTTCCATTTAAAGAAATTAAAATGATTTGAATTCCATTTGAGAATATTTCAAATCAGAAACTTTATGCCACTCAAGAATTTTCATGAGAGAGGATAATAGGACTTCCTAAAAATATATGAAATAGAGTGGAGAGTGATGAGGAGAACTTTTGAATTTCATTTGGTTCACTTTTGGAAAGTTTTCCATTTTGAGTTTCAAAATCATTTCCATTTATTCAAATAAAATAAAGAGAGAAGGAAATACGACTCCTTCAAATATCAGAAAGAAAATATGAAACGGGATTATGAAACCAATAGATGTTATTCTAAAATTTGAAATCATTTGCATCTCATTACATTTTGGAGTTTTCTTTCAAATATTCAAATAATTATCCACCCGAGAAAAAATAAATGAGAGGGGATAAGATGACTTCCTCAAACCATACAAGAGTTGGAAATTTCATTTTGAATATTAGTTGGAGTTTTTATAGTTTATTTGGTATTTACTCAATTTGCAAAAAGTGCATTAAATACATTAGGAAAATATTTCCAAATTCTTCCATCCTTGAATAAATGTTCACTATGCTATAGATATTCCAAGATAATTTTAGAAATTATCTTGGCATTTTTAGGATTTTGTTTGGCTTTGTTTTGGGCTCCAAAAGCTTTTCTGTAAAAAAAACGCACGCACACTCACACACGCGCGCGCACACCAACCGTTCTGCTTGGCTGAAAACGGCCCAGCGGCCAAGCCGGAAATTGGCCCACGGCCGATCTCCCGTGCCCGAGTGAGACCCCCAGCGCCCGTAGGCCTCTGCCTCGTTCACCCGCCCCTCTTCTCCCTCTCGCTCACACGCAGCTGCCGCTGCCAGGAGGGCCCCACCCAGGTCGCCCCCAACCTCCTGCTCGCCCTG
Organism: Triticum urartu; assembly: GCF_056163025.1. Taxonomy (NCBI): domain Eukaryota; kingdom Viridiplantae; phylum Streptophyta; class Magnoliopsida; order Poales; family Poaceae; genus Triticum; species Triticum urartu. Next base: position 230,137,822 of record NC_141878.1, read on the forward strand.
CATGGGATCAGCACGCCGTGCACGCATGCCGAAACCGCCGGGCGAAGCCCTCACGGATGAGCTTATCCCCGCGACTCCGCAGCCACTGCTCGCGCCTATAAAAGCCTCGGAGCCCCCTCTCTCCATCCTACCCACTTGCTCGCCCTCTCACCGCTCCTACCACCCGCATTTGCCGCTTGGATCTCGCTTGCTGGAGCTACTTCGCCGGAGAAGCTCGTCGGCCGTAAGCCACTCCGAGGCCCCAAACTTTGTCAACTTGTTTCCCTACTCCATGCACACCTTGTTGACAACTTTTTGATGTCTAGGGGACGCCGGAGTTTGACGGAGCGCCGCCCTTCCTTCGCTCCGTCCCTGTCACCCCGACGCGCGCCGCCTCCACCACCGGACAGCCCCCGATGCGCCGGCCCCATTCGTCTTCTTCCCTGCCGCTGAGGACCACCGCAGGCCGCCGCCCGTCCGCCGCCTGACGCCAGCACCGCCGCCCCTGTTCGCCGTCATCGCTCGCTATGAGCCGCCCGCTTCTCCCTGTTCGTTTAGTTTTTTTGTAATAGATCGGTTTACTATTAGATCGGTTAATCCGGTTTTAGTTAAACAGAACGGTTTTGGTTAAAACCGATTGTTGGTTTTTTTTAGTTAGCCACCACATAGTGTTTTTCTTATTTAGTGGTCGTTCGATGTATAAGCTTCCGCACCGAACGCTGCTCGGCTAGACACAAGCTACCACGTTGCCGAGGGCATGTTCGTAGATTTATTTTGTTTTTTGTTTCACTGTTAGGTCCCTGTAAATTTCAGTTTAGCCCCTAAACTTAGATTGGCCACAACTTTTTAACCGTAGATCCAAATTCGATGAAACCAACGGTAAATTCTTCGTCATGTATAGATCTATCTAGTGGCATCATGTTTGTAAACTTTTTTCAGATTCAAATTTGAAATTTATTCAAATTTGAATTCAAACTTCCACTGGTCATATCTCCTAAACCGTAGCTCCAATTGATGCAATTCTTTTTGCGTTTTGTCACCGTAGCCAAACCCTATCACCTGGATCATTGTCACAGTAATTTTCACCCACTTAGGATCTATACATGATAGATTGACCACTATGCCTTGTATGCACCATAGTTCACGTCACATTTTTTGAACCTCATGTCATAAGTTGTTTTTCACTTAGAATACTTTTGTGATGGTTGAGTGTGTTGGATTTTCATTTGGTTTTTCCGAGTCTTTTCATGTTCCATGTTATTTGGTTCTCTGAAATGATTGCTTATGTGAATGCAATGTTTGACTTTATAGATTTTCATCGCAGAGTGACGAATAGTTCTATTAAGTAAATTTCTGAGAGCGATATAATCTTCATCAACCATTACCAGGCAAGTTCACATTTGATCATTCGTTCAATTACCTATGTTTTATATTATGCACTTAGTCCTATTGTGGTAGGATTTATTGTTGCCAGATGGCTATGCTGTTACCTAGTAGTTCATTTGAGGTAGGTCTGCACCATACAACCTTGTCACCACCATGTAAGTTTATTTCTGCCTCGCTAATTAAGACATGGATTGGGAAGTGTTCATGGCAAGACTTGAGTGACAAAGTAGTAATCAGGGCCAAGACTTAAATAAACTACCTAGGCGGTATTTGGTTTGAATGGTGGCGAAGTACAGTGGGAGCATGCATGGTTAATCCATTGTGGTGCACCACTAGTGGTCGGCCACCCATGCTCAAAGAGATCAATCGTATTCTCATGTCTAGAAGCTTACGTGTGCAGCCACAAGCCAATATGGGCTCTGGCTTAGTTGAGTAGTTAGTGTGACCCCTTCCGGGATGGGCTAGCAGATGTAGAATGAGTAGGTGTACCGGCCTATCTGTGGGTAAAGGGGGAATACTTTCGAAAGAGTATGTCTCGGCCATCCTGTTCTCAAACGCCAGGCAGTGCGAGAACTTCAAGGGAGGCGATCGAGTCTTGTGGGGAAAAGTGTGCAAACCTCTATAGAGTGTTAAAACCTAATCAATTAGTCGTGTCCCCGGTTACGGACAACTTGAGCATCTAGTAGTGGAAATGCTGGGAGATCTCATCACTCTTAATTTAAACAGTTGGGTTTAAAATGAAACTTTGGGAATGGATTGAGTTGGGTTTGCCAACTCATCCTATGCTATATTGTAGTAGTAGAATAATATATTTTATTTTAGGGAAAAACTAGTTTTATGCAAAAACTAAACTTAGAGCTCGTTTCCATTCGAGGTCGTTTGTCACCACCAAAAGGACCCTCAAAGTACACCCAGTTTAAACCGGACAGTTTTGGAAAGTTCGGATAAAACCAGTCCGAATTTGACTAGGGTTTTGGATGTGAATTGATGTAATTTTCTTGTAAGGAAAGCCTAGATAAATCCTTTGCTTGCACGGGAAGTCCAGCCGCCTCTTATATATGTTGGGGGTGACGGACGATTAAAACAACACCAATCGAACAAACACATCTACTACTTTTTCGTGTCCATCTGCTTTTTATCTCTCCTTTGTATCTTTCTTCTCGTTCTTCGCTAGTTCTTCATGCTGGAGGGCTGCGGATCCACGAGGCTCTAGGGGCAAGCGAATCGACCTGGAGCAGCCCATAGCCGCCACGAGCCCTGACGGGGTCCCTCCCGGGCAAACGGGGCTTCGGGTCTACAAAAGCATCTGTCGGATGTCCTGCGTATCGCGCTGCCGGTCAGATCTTCTTCGACGCGAGCTACGGTGCATCACCCCCGGCGTCGAGGGTACACGGTGACGTGTTTGTGTGCGAACACACTTTTTGGCGACTCTGCTGGCGAAGAAGCTTTGAACGGTCTCTGGCCCGTTCTTGCTACGAAGAGGTTGTCATCTAGGGTTTGCAATCTACAAAGGTAATATGAATACCCAATTCCCTACTGTAAATGCAAATAATTCGTATGATGTTACTAGATCGTTCAATGATTATACTCTATTGGCCAGCCCTAATTTTTTCAATAATGCATCTAATTACGTGCATAGGCCGATTCAAAGTAATTTACATGTTTCAACTTCTTATGTTACCAGTAACATACAACATATGTATCCTAACTCTCATGCATCGGCAACCCCACAAATCCATATGCCGATGAACAATATGATGAGTTCGGTTAATCAATTTGAAACACCTCATGTTAAAATTTCCAATAGCATAGAAGAAAGTGTTTCACCTTTTTATTCATCGGCAACTAATTTGCAGTATGTGAATCCAACCTTGCCGATGGATGGGAGAATTGGCCATGCTACTACTAGCTATTCGGCCAGTTACTCTCAACCATCATATGCTACACCTCATGTTAGTAATTTTTCAGCACCGTATGCAACTGTAGATGTTCATAATTCGGCCCCGCATCTTCATGGTCGTAGCCGAATAAGTGAAAATTTTACAGGAACACATGTGTCGTCATCAAATACTGTAGCATATAATGCATACTCTACGTAATTCGAGAATTTCGGCAACACTCACGAATCATTGCCGAAAGAATCTGAAAGTATTGCAGAGCAATCCCTTCCAGAAGCGGTTGTGGCTGCGTTAAAAAAGAGCTTGGCACAAAACAAGAGAATTAGTGCTCTTTGCCTTGAACAATATGAAAAGGGTTGTTTCCTGATTATGCTACAATAGAGGCTAGAGTTTTGCAAGAAGATGGAACTACATGCATTGATAGAATTGGTGAAAGAATACATGGTTATACAGCAGTGCATACACCTCCACGTATACCGCGGCATATTATACACCCCCTACACAATTGCAAAATTTCGGCAACACTAACACTTCATTGCCGAAAGATTCTAAAAGTATTGGGGGGCAAACTAATCTAGAGCGGGCTGATATTGAGAGGGGAGTTAAAGCTTTGCGCGATAGGGTGCAAGTACTTCGTCAAGAGAGAATTGATAGGGAATTGGCTCAAAGAAAAGAAGCCTTGCCAATTGATATAACCGGTGAAAAGAAAGATGATTCGAAAACTAAAAGTGCTTCGGTTGAAAAAGCTGAATCAAGTAGTATATATTCCAAATCAATCAAATCCAAAGAGACAAACATTGTTGAGAAAGGGCATGGAAAGTATAGCAAGACAACCATACTTGATTTTTCTGAAGTTAATGGAACCTACTTCCTGCCCTATGAGTTTCGTGCCATAGAAATTGACGAGCTTCAAGAACAAGAACAAGTAGCCGAAGAAAGTTTGGTGGACAAGGATCTTCAAACTAATGATGCACGAAATCAAGAAAAAGATGATGACAAGGCATTGGGGAGCTATCCGAAGACGGAGCAAGATATTCTTCAAGTCACACCACCGTCATGCTTTCCCAACATATTTGAAGAGGTATGTATAGCAATTGATTTACCTGTTTTCAGATTTGGTCATGACTTAGTTGTTCATGCATATATTAGAAAAATCTTCATAAGAAATATTGAGAGGCCAATGAAGAAGGGTAATTTATTTGTTAGCAATCAGATTGTCACAAAGCATATCGGTCAACACATTGCACCATTCAGAAAGACCGTTAGCGAAAAATATTGTAGCCAAGGCCTTCCCCATTGCTTTATCAAAAACTCATATCTAATTGGGTAGCTTTGCTTATTTCTTACTTGGCTTACACTTGGTCTCAATTGAGAAATGTGTGTTCTAACTATTTTCGTTTCGGAAATTTAAAGCCAAGGTTAAAATCCTCTGAGCAAACCGATGCCAGTATAGTTTCTTATCCAAAGACATCGGGATAGAGTGCAAAACACAATGCATAGCCGAATGGGGTGATGCAAAATCTGAACCATTCGTTTGCTTAACTCCAAAGCCGTTCTCACAACAAGATCGGCTAGAGAATAAAAAGTTTACCTTCAATTCAAGCATGTGTGATCAAATATTTAATTTGTTGTTGAGAAATAATTATATTAGAATTCTTGATCACCATGTTGAGCCATCAGTCCAGGGACGATTGTATTGTAAGTTGCATGATTCGTCCAAGCATAATTTTGAGGATTGCAACATGTTTCATCAAATAGTTAAATCGGCCATTGATAAAGACGATTGAAATTTGTTGAGACACCAAGAGATGAGCAGTCTATTCCGATTGGTCCCGATGGCAGTAAGTTTTTGTATCGGCTACTTCAAGCCGATCCATTTAAAGAGAAGGTAAAAGCTGCAGGTGATGGGATCAAGCTTTCAAGTAAAGAAGTTGTTGAAGAGCATAATGAACATAATCTTGAGGGCAAAAATTCCATCGAAGCTACAATGGAGACGCCAAGGACTGGGGAGCAGCAAGCAAATTCAGAGATCGGTGCAAGCACAACCAAAGGAAACAAAGGCCACAATAAGCACAAGTGCAAGAAATCCAAGGTCACTTTTGCACAATTATTAGATAAATATCAAAAGAAGAGTGACGAGAAAAGTGCTTATCATCCAACTAATGCAAAAGCATCAAGATCACCCCCAAGGCACAAATATGAGGATCGGTATTGGAAAAGTGAAAATTTTCATGCAACATATTCATATCCTTATTTTGGACTGCCAATGCCAATGTCGTGGATGCCTTTCTATGCTCATGTAGATTCATATCCATCATGTCATAGGTATGATACAAGGGCACATTCTCCGTCTTATTTTAAACCATCTCACCAATATTATGCAGCTCTGAGAATATCAACATTTGAACAATCACATGTTAAAGACCGTTTCAATCATAAGGAATCGGTCCAGAGCTCAAGAAAGAAGAAAGAGGTGATCAAACAAGTATATCGAGTTAAAAAAGATGGTCGCAAGAGTGCCAATTCAGATTTGATCTTAAAGGATAAAGAACCGATTAAAGTGTTGACATTGGCTACAAAAGACAAAGAAGTGAAGCAATCAATTGATAAAAATCAGAGTTCCAAATCTGAAGAAAAGAGGTTGAGGGTGCACAAGGTCCAAAATGAGTTGCCATTGGTTGAAACAAAATCACAGCCGACATGCCCACTCGGCTTGTCGTATTGGCAAAAGAAGGAATTACAAAATCCTAGTGCACAAGAGCTGAGAAAGAAGAACATGGCATGGATTCCCAAGAAGACCAATCATAACAAAAATGATTTGCATGCTTCTATTGCAATAAGTACAATAAAAGTGAAGAAAGAGAAGAATGGAAGCAACAAACAATTAAGCCGAAGGTGTGCATCACAACATCAAAATCTTCGGTTAGCACATCATTCATTTTCTTCAACCATGCCATTGATGCCTTTGCCATGGAATTCATCCATAGGTATGATCAATTACCCTCCATGGATTTATTTTGTTCCATGGATGCAACATAATTTTCTATATCATGACAGGGTATTACCAAATCACTATACATTTGGTTAGTTACGTTTTTGTTGCTAATACAAAAGGGCTGAAATATTTTATTGCTATTTCATTTGTTTATTTCGGCTATACATAATTTGGTGGGTGAATTCTACATGGACCTCATGGGAATGGCCGATACTTATATATCGCCCTAAGAATATCTAGGAATGGCCGGTGTGGTATTCTAACATCGTCCTTAGTTTGAGTAGAGATTGAGATAAGTCCTTGCAAAGGAATTTGTCAAATTGATGCCATTGAAGATATTATGCATAGACCAATTCATCAAAATTGCAAAGTGAACTTATGTTTTGATTGGGTGTGCTTTGGCTTATTAGTTTTCAGAATTTATGTAAGGCCAAATCATGGTTGATTTTTTTATTGAGCATCATATTGACATCGTGTGTAATATTGTTTTTAGCTTGATCTCTCTAGTACCATGGAGATTATATATTGATGGTTAAATTTGTAACAATGGCCAAGGTGTTGTTGTTGTTTATTTATCTCCATATGAAGCTATTTTGTGAAGCCTCATGCCACTTAAAATATTTTTGCACAATGATCAAAGTCGAATATGCATTGTTATTCGGATTGGAGCTTTGCCTTGCTATAGGTGCTATACATATTGAGGCTTCCGGTGATTCGTTATTAGTAGTGCAACAAATATCCAAGGGTTATCAATGTTTTGACGAATCACTTATAGTTTATCTTTTGGTATGTCTAGATGCAAGATTTACCTTGGGTTGCTTTGAAATTGTTCATATATCTATACATGAAAATTCGCAAGAGTTGGCAGAGCAAGCATCTGGCTACTATGTTAACCATGGTGTATTACATTTCTATCAATAGCCGATGCTAGGTCTTGTCAATATAGGTAAGGCCGAACCGAAGCCCACCGCTTCGGCCACTAATGAAACTTTTATGCAGGCGAAGTAAGGATTGGAGAAAGTTCATTCTTGATTATCTGGAAAATCCTAGCAGAAGGGAGAACAATATGGTTCGGAGGATGGTTTTGGTCTATGGAACCTTATCACCGAATTGTTATAGAAGCTGAGAAGTTTTCACCCAAGTTTGCCTCAAAAGGTTCAAACAAGCAATGGCTGATATATACTTATCGTCCTAAGAACATGCAAAATGGCTGATGGAGTGTTGACATCGTCCTTAGAAAAATCATCGTGCAAGTTATTTTTCGGCACACAAGTTTGCCGAAAAACAGGGGGGCATGTGTTGACACTCAAAAGTGGCACGTTTACAAAGAGTGGCTTGAATCTATGTCAAGATTAATTCAAACTTACTATTGAAAGTCATCATGAAATGGCTCTTTTCGAGAAGATGAAGATGAATATGAAGATGGTCTAAAACGGAGCTTGGATGTAAAAGTTATGACAAGTTCAGAGATCCTCATGTCGACACCAGATTAAAGAATGTCCAGTAACCCAATGAATATGGCTTCAAATGGAGAATGTTTCAACAAGGAAGTTGTGTGTCTTGTCAAAACGATCGATTTTGATATAAAGATCGTCTCAATCCGAGGTCGCATGCAAAAGTTAGAGCCCGTATAGAGAGACCCTCCAGCGAGCAAAATATGACGCCCGGAACGAGACACATATGTGGGTATGTCTGATGAGCTGCGTGAGTAATTAGCTGTTTTGCACGAGCTATTTGGCCCTCGAGATGATCTATGATGAAAAAAAGTTGAACATGAAAGATGTCCGTCTCGTCGAAACGGTCAAGATTGCTTTTGGGCTCATTTCCATCCGAGGTCGTTTGTCACCACAAAAAGGACCCTCAAAGTACAGCCAGTTTAAACCGAACAGTTTTGGAAAGTTTGGATAAAACCAGTCCGAATTTGACTAGGGTTTTGGACGTGAATTGATGTAATTTTCTTGTAAGGAAAGCCTAGATAAATCCTTTGCTTGTACGGGAAGTCCAGCCGCCTCTTATATATGTTGGGGGTGACGGCCGATTAAAACAACACCAATCGAACAAACACATCTACTACTTTTTCGTGTTCATCTACTTTTTATCTCTCCTTTGTATCTTTCTTCTCGTTCTTCGCTAGTTCTTCATGCTGGAGGGCTGCGGATCCACGAGGCTCTAGGGGCGAGCGAATCGACCTGGAGAAGCCCATAGCCGCCACGAGCCCTGACGGGGTCCCTCCCGGGCAAACGGGGCTTCGGGTCTACAAAAGCATCTGCCGGCTGTCCTGCGTATCGCGCTGCCGGTCAGATCTCCTTCGACGTGATCTACGGTGCATCACCCCCGGCGTCGAGGGTACACGGTGACGTGTTTGTGTGTGAACACACTTTTTGGTGAATCCGCTGGGGAAGAAGCTTTGAACGGTCTCCGGCCCGTTCTTGCTATGAAGAGGTTGTCATCTAGGGTTTGCAATCTACAAAGGTAATATGAATACCCAATTCCCTACTGTAAATGCAAATAATTCATATGATGTTACTAGATCATTCAACGATTATACTCTATTGGCCAGCCCTAATTTTTTCAATAATGCATCTAATTACGTGCATAGGCCAATTCAAAGTAATTTACATGTTTCAACTTCTTATGATACCAGTAACATACAACATATGTATCCTAACTCTCATGCATCGGCAACCCCACAAATCCATATGCCGATGAACAACATGATGAGTTCGGTTAATCAATTTGAAACACCTCATGTTAAAATTTCCAATAGCATAGAAGAAAGTGTTTCACCTTTTTATTCATCGGCAACTAATTTGCAGTATGTGAATCCAACCTTGCCGATGGATGGGAGAATTGGCCATGCTACTACTAGCTATTCGGCCAGTTACTCTCAACCATCATATGCTACACCTCATGTTAGTAATTTTTCAGCACCGTATGCAACTGTAGATGTTCATAATTCGGCCCCGCATCTTCATGGTCATAGCCGAATAAGTGAAAATTTTACAGGAACACATGTGTCGCCATCAAATACTGTAGTATATAATGCATACTCTACGTAATTCGAGAATTTCGGCAACACTCACGAATCATTGCCGAAAGACTCTGAAAGTATTGCGGAGCAATCCCTTCCACAAGAGGTTGTGGCTGTGTTAAAAAAGAGCTTGGCACAAAACAAGAGAATTAGTGCTCTTTGCCTTGAACAATATGAAAAGGGGTTGTTTCCTGATTATGCTGCAATAAAGGCTAGAGTTTTGCAAGAAGATGGAACTACATGCATTGATAGAATTGGTGAAAGAGTACATGGTTATACAGCAGTGCATACACCTCCACGTAGTACCGCGGCATATTATACACCCCCTACACAATTGCAAAATTTCGGCAACACTAACACTTCATTGCCGAAAGATTCTAAAAGTATTGGCGGGCAAACTAATCTAGAGCGGGCTGAGATTGAGAGGGGAGTTAAAGCTTTGCGCGATAGGGTGCAAGTACTTCGTCAAGAGAGAATTGATAGGGAATTGGCTCAAAGAAAAGAAGCCTTGCCAATTGATATAACCAGTGAAAAGAAAGATGATTCGGAAACTAAAAGTGCTTCGGTTGAAAAAGCTGAATCAAGTAGTATATATTCCAAATCAATCAAATCCAAAGAGACAAACATTGTTGAGAAAGGGCATGGAAAGTATAGCAAGACAACCATACTTGATTTTTCTGAAGTTAATGGAACCTACTTCCTGCCCTATGAGTTTCGTGCCATAGAAATTGACGAGCTTCAAGAACAAGAACAAGTAGCCGAAGAAAGTTTGGTGGACAAGGATCTTCAAACTAATGATGCACGAAATCAAGAAAAAGATGATGACAAGGCATTGGGGAGCTATCCGAAGACGGAGCAAGATATTCTTCAAGTCACACCACCGTCATGCTTTCCCAACATATTTGAAGAGGTATGTATAGCAATTGATTTACCTGTTTTCAGATTTGGTCATGACTTAGTTGTTCATGCATATATTAGAAAAATCTTCATAAGAAATATTGAGAGGCCAATGAAGAAGGGTAATTTATTTGTTAGCAATCAGATTGTCACAAAGCATATCGGTCAACACATTGCACCATTCAGAAAGACCGTTAGCGAAAAATATTGTAGCCAAGGCCTTCCCCATTGCTTTATCAAAAACTCATATCTAATTGGGTAGCTTTGCTTATTTCTTACTTGGCTTACACTTGGTCTCAATTGAGAAATGTGTGTTCTAACTATTTTCGTTTCGGAAATTTAAAGCCAAGGTTAAAATCCTCTGAGCAAACCGATGCCAGTATAGTTTCTTATCCAAAGACATCGGGATAGAGTGCAAAACACAATGCATAGCCGAATGGGGTGATGCAAAATCTGAACCATTCGTTTGCTTAACTCCAAAGCCGTTCTCACAACAAGATCGGCTAGAGAATAAAAAGTTTACCTTCAATTCAAGCATGTGTGATCAAATATTTAATTTGTTGTTGAGAAATAATTATATTAGAATTCTTGATCACCATGTTGAGCCATCAGTCCAGGGACGATTGTATTGTAAGTTGCATGATTCGTCCAAGCATAATTTTGAGGATTGCAACATGTTTCATCAAATAGTTAAATCGGCCATTGATAAAGACGATTGAAATTTGTTGAGACACCAAGAGATGACCAGTCTATTCCGATTGGTCCCGATGGCAGTAAGTTTTTGTATCGGCTACTTCAAGCCGATCCATTTAAAGAGAAGGTAAAAGCTGCAGGTGATGGGATCAAGCTTTCAAGTAAAGAAGTTGTTGAAGAGCATAATGAACATAATCTTGAGGGCAAAAATTCCATCGAAGCTACAATGGAGACGCCAAGGACTGGGGAGCAGCAAGCAAATTCAGAGATCGGTGCAAGCACAACCAAAGGAAACAAAGGCCACAATAAGCACAAGTGCAAGAAATCCAAGGTCACTTTTGCACAATTATTAGATAAATATCAAAAGAAGAGTGACGAGAAAAGTGCTTATCATCCAACTAATGCAAAAGCATCAAGATCACCCCCAAGGCACAAATATGAGGATCGGTATTGGAAAAGTGAAAATTTTCATGCAACATATTCATATCCTTATTTTGGACTGCCAATGCCAATGTCGTGGATGCCTTTCTATGCTCATGTAGATTCATATCCATCATGTCATAGGTATGATACAAGGGCACATTCTCCGTCTTATTTTAAACCATCTCACCAATATTATGCAGCTCTGAGAATATCAACATTTGAACAATCACATGTTAAAGACCGTTTCAATCATAAGGAATCGGTCCAGAGCTCAAGAAAGAAGAAAGAGGTGATCAAACAAGTATATCGAGTTAAAAAAGATGGTCGCAAGAGTGCCAATTCAGATTTGATCTTAAAGGATAAAGAACCGATTAAAGTGTTGACATTGGCTACAAAAGACAAAGAAGTGAAGCAATCAATTGATAAAAATCAGAGTTCCAAATCTGAAGAAAAGAGGTTGAGGGTGCACAAGGTCCAAAATGAGTTGCCATTGGTTGAAACAAAATCACAGCCGACATGCCCACTCGGCTTGTCGTATTGGCAAAAGAAGGAATTACAAAATCCTAGTGCACAAGAGCTGAGAAAGAAGAACATGGCATGGATTCCCAAGAAGACCAATCATAACAAAAATGATTTGCATGCTTCTATTGCAATAAGTACAATAAAAGTGAAGAAAGAGAAGAATGGAAGCAACAAACAATTAAGCCGAAGGTGTGCATCACAACATCAAAATCTTCGGTTAGCACATCATTCATTTTCTTCAACCATGCCATTGATGCCTTTGCCATGGAATTCATCCATAGGTATGATCAATTACCCTCCATGGATTTATTTTGTTCCATGGATGCAACATAATTTTCTATATCATGACAGGGTATTACCAAATCACTATACATTTGGTTAGTTACGTTTTTGTTGCTAATACAAAAGGGCTGAAATATTTTATTGCTATTTCATTTGTTTATTTCGGCTATACATAATTTGGTGGGTGAATTCTACATGGACCTCATGGGAATGGCCGATACTTATATATCGCCCTAAGAATATCTAGGAATGGCCGGTGTGGTATTCTAACATCGTCCTTAGTTTGAGTAGAGATTGAGATAAGTCCTTGCAAAGGAATTTGTCAAATTGATGCCATTGAAGATATTATGCATAGACCAATTCATCAAAATTGCAAAGTGAACTTATGTTTTGATTGGGTGTGCTTTGGCTTATTAGTTTTCAGAATTTATGTAAGGCCAAATCATGGTTGATTTTTTTATTGAGCATCATATTGACATCGTGTGTAATATTGTTTTTAGCTTGATCTCTCTAGTACCATGGAGATTATATATTGATGGTTAAATTTGTAACAATGGCCAAGGTGTTGTTGTTGTTTATTTATCTCCATATGAAGCTATTTTGTGAAGCCTCATGCCACTTAAAATATTTTTGCACAATGATCAAAGTCGAATATGCATTGTTATTCGGATTGGAGCTTTGCCTTGCTATAGGTGCTATACATATTGAGGCTTCCGGTGATTCGTTATTAGTAGTGCAACAAATATCCAAGGGTTATCAATGTTTTGACGAATCACTTATAGTTTATCTTTTGGTATGTCTAGATGCAAGATTTACCTTGGGTTGCTTTGAAATTGTTCATATATCTATACATGAAAATTCGAAAGAGTTGGCAGAGCAAGCATCTGGCTACTATGTTAACCATGGTGTATTACATTTCTATCAATAGCCGATGCTAGGTCTTGTCAATATAGGTAAGGCCGAACCGAAGCCCACCGCTTCGGCCACTAATGAAACTTTTATGCAGGCGAAGTAAGGATTGGAGAAAGTTCATTCTTGATTATCTGGAAAATCCTAGCAGAAGGGAGAACAATATGGTTCGGAGGATGGTTTTGGTCTATGGAACCTTATCACCGAATTGTTATAGAAGCTGAGAAGTTTTCACCCAAGTTTGCCTCAAAAGGTTCAAACAAGCAATGGCTGATATATACTTATCGTCCTAAGAACATGCAAAATGGCTGATGGAGTGTTGACATCGTCCTTAGAAAAATCATCGTGCAAGTTATTTTTCGGCACACAAGTTTGCCGAAAAACAGGGGGGCATGTGTTGACACTCAAAAGTGGCACGTTTACAAAGAGTGGCTTGAATCTATGTCAAGATTAATTCAAACTTACTATTGAAAGTCATCATGAAATGGCTCTTTTCGAGAAGATGAAGATGAATATGAAGATGGTCTAAAACGGAGCTTGGATGTAAAAGTTATGACAAGTTCAGAGATCCTCATGTCGACACCAGATTAAAGAATGTCCAGTAACCCAATGAATATGGCTTCAAATGGAGAATGTTTCAACAAGGAAGTTGTGTGTCTTGTCAAAACGATCGATTTTGATATAAAGATCGTCTCAATCCGAGGTCGCATGCAAAAGTTAGAGCCCGTATAGAGAGACCCTCCAGCGAGCAAAATATGACGCCCGGAACGAGACACATATGTGGGTATGTCTGATGAGCTGCGTGAGTAATTAGCTGTTTTGCACGAGCTATTTGGCCCTCGAGATGATCTATGATGAAAAAAAGTTGAACATGAAAGATGTCCGTCTCGTCGAAACGGTCAAGATTGCTTTTGGGCTCATTTCCATCCGAGGTCGTTTGTCACCACAAAAAGGACCCTCAAAGTACAGCCAGTTTAAACCGAACAGTTTTGGAAAGTTTGGATAAAACCAGTCCGAATTTGACTAGGGTTTTGGACGTGAATTGATGTAATTTTCTTGTAAGGAAAGCCTAGATAAATCCTTTGCTTGTACGGGAAGTCCAGCCGCCTCTTATATATGTTGGGGGTGACGGCCGATTAAAACAACACCAATCGAACAAACACATCTACTACTTTTTCGTGTTCATCTACTTTTTATCTCTCCTTTGTATCTTTCTTCTCGTTCTTCGCTAGTTCTTCATGCTGGAGGGCTGCGGATCCACGAGGCTCTAGGGGCGAGCGAATCGACCTGGAGAAGCCCATAGCCGCCACGAGCCCTGACGGGGTCCCTCCCGGGCAAACGGGGCTTCGGGTCTACAAAAGCATCTGCCGGCTGTCCTGCGTATCGCGCTGCCGGTCAGATCTCCTTCGACGTGATCTACGGTGCATCACCCCCGGCGTCGAGGGTACACGGTGACGTGTTTGTGTGTGAACACACTTTTTGGTGAATCCGCTGGGGAAGAAGCTTTGAACGGTCTCCGGCCCGTTCTTGCTATGAAGAGGTTGTCATCTAGGGTTTGCAATCTACAAAGGTAATATGAATACCCAATTCCCTACTGTAAATGCAAATAATTCATATGATGTTACTAGATCATTCAACGATTATACTCTATTGGCCAGCCCTAATTTTTTCAATAATGCATCTAATTACGTGCATAGGCCAATTCAAAGTAATTTACATGTTTCAACTTCTTATGATACCAGTAACATACAACATATGTATCCTAACTCTCATGCATCGGCAACCCCACAAATCCATATGCCGATGAACAACATGATGAGTTCGGTTAATCAATTTGAAACACCTCATGTTAAAATTTCCAATAGCATAGAAGAAAGTGTTTCACCTTTTTATTCATCGGCAACTAATTTGCAGTATGTGAATCCAACCTTGCCGATGGATGGGAGAATTGGCCATGCTACTACTAGCTATTCGGCCAGTTACTCTCAACCATCATATGCTACACCTCATGTTAGTAATTTTTCAGCACCGTATGCAACTGTAGATGTTCATAATTCGGCCCCGCATCTTCATGGTCATAGCCGAATAAGTGAAAATTTTACAGGAACACATGTGTCGCCATCAAATACTGTAGTATATAATGCATACTCTACGTAATTCGAGAATTTCGGCAACACTCACGAATCATTGCCGAAAGAATCTGAAAGTATTGCGGAGCAATCCCTTCCACAAGAGGTTGTGGCTGTGTTAAAAAAGAGCTTGGCACAAAACAAGAGAATTAGTGCTCTTTGCCTTGAACAATATGAAAAGGGGTTGTTTCCTGATTATGCTGCAATAAAGGCTAGAGTTTTGCAAGAAGATGGAACTACATGCATTGATAGAATTGGTGAAAGAGTACATGGTTATACAGCAGTGCATACACCTCCACGTAGTACCGCGGCATATTATACACCCCCTACACAATTGCAAAATTTCGGCAACACTAACACTTCATTGCCGAAAGATTCTAAAAGTATTGGCGGGCAAACTAATCTAGAGCGGGCTGAGATTGAGAGGGGAGTTAAAGCTTTGCGCGATAGGGTGCAAGTACTTCGTCAAGAGAGAATTGATAGGGAATTGGCTCAAAGAAAAGAAGCCTTGCCAATTGATATAACCAGTGAAAAGAAAGATGATTCGGAAACTAAAAGTGCTTCGGTTGAAAAAGCTGAATCAAGTAGTATATATTCCAAATCAATCAAATCCAAAGAGACAAACATTGTTGAGAAAGGGCATGGAAAGTATAGCAAGACAACCATACTTGATTTTTCTGAAGTTAATGGAACCTACTTCCTGCCCTATGAGTTTCGTGCCATAGAAATTGACGAGCTTCAAGAACAAGAACAAGTAGCCGAAGAAAGTTTGGTGGACAAGGATCTTCAAACTAATGATGCACGAAATCAAGAAAAAGATGATGACAAGGCATTGGGGAGCTATCCGAAGACGGAGCAAGATATTCTTCAAGTCACACCACCGTCATGCTTTCCCAACATATTTGAAGAGGTATGTATAGCAATTGATTTACCTGTTTTCAGATTTGGTCATGACTTAGTTGTTCATGCATATATTAGAAAAATCTTCATAAGAAATATTGAGAGGCCAATGAAGAAGGGTAATTTATTTGTTAGCAATCAGATTGTCACAAAGCATATCGGTCAACACATTGCACCATTCAGAAAGACCGTTAGCGAAAAATATTGTAGCCAAGGCCTTCCCCATTGCTTTATCAAAAACTCATATCTAATTGGGTAGCTTTGCTTATTTCTTACTTGGCTTACACTTGGTCTCAATTGAGAAATGTGTGTTCTAACTATTTTCGTTTCGGAAATTTAAAGCCAAGGTTAAAATCCTCTGAGCAAACCGATGCCAGTATAGTTACTTATCCAAAGACATCGGGATAGAGTGCAAAACACAATGCATAGCCGAATGGGGTGATGCAAAATCTGAACCATTCGTTTGCTTAACTCCAAAGCCGTTCTCACAACAAGATCGGCTAGAGAATAAAAAGTTTACCTTCAATTCAAGCATGTGTGATCAAATATTTAATTTGTTGTTGAGAAATAATTATATTAGAATTCTTGATCACCATGTTGAGCCATCAGTCCAGGGACGATTGTATTGTAAGTTGCATGATTCGTCCAAGCATAATTTTGAGGATTGCAACATGTTTCATCAAATAGTTAAATCGGCCATTGATAAAGACGATTGAAATTTGTTGAGACACCAAGAGATGACCAGTCTATTCCGATTGGTCCCGATGGCAGTAAGTTTTTGTATCGGCTACTTCAAGCCGATCCATTTAAAGAGAAGGTAAAAGTTGCAGGTGATGGGATCAAGCTTTCAAGTAAAGAAGTTGTTGAAGAGCATAATGAACATAATCTTGAGGGCAAAAATTCCATCGAAGCTACAATGGAGACGCCAAGGACTGGGGAGCAGCAAGCAAATTCAGAGATCGGTGCAAGCACAACCAAAGGAAACAAAGGCCACAATAAGCACAAGTGCAAGAAATCCAAGGTCACTTTTGCACAATTATTAGATAAATATCAAAAGAAGAGTGACGAGAAAAGTGCTTATCATCCAACTAATGCAAAAGCATCAAGATCACCCCCAAGGCACAAATATGAGGATCGGTATTGGAAAAGTGAAAATTTTCATGCAACATATTCATATCCTTATTTTGGACTGCCAATGCCAATGTCGTGGATGCCTTTCTATGCTCATGTAGATTCATATCCATCATGTCATAGGTATGATACAAGGGCACATTCTCCGTCTTATTTTAAACCATCTCACCAATATTATGCAGCTCTGAGAATATCAACATTTGAACAATCACATGTTAAAGACCGTTTCAATCATAAGGAATCGGTCCAGAGCTCAAGAAAGAAGAAAGAGGTGATCAAACAAGTATATCGAGTTAAAAAAGATGGTCGCAAGAGTGCCAATTCAGATTTGATCTTAAAGGATAAAGAACCGATTAAAGTGTTGACATTGGCTACAAAAGACAAAGAAGTGAAGCAATCAATTGATAAAAATCAGAGTTCCAAATCTGAAGAAAAGAGGTTGAGGGTGCACAAGGTCCAAAATGAGTTGCCATTGGTTGAAACAAAATCACAGCCGACATGCCCACTCGGCTTGTCGTATTGGCAAAAGAAGGAATTACAAAATCCTAGTGCACAAGAGCTGAGAAAGAAGAACATGGCATGGATTCCCAAGAAGACCAATCATAACAAAAATGATTTGCATGCTTCTATTGCAATAAGTACAATAAAAGTGAAGAAAGAGAAGAATGGAAGCAACAAACAATTAAGCCGAAGGTGTGCATCACAACATCAAAATCTTCGGTTAGCACATCATTCATTTTCTTCAACCATGCCATTGATGCCTTTGCCATGGAATTCATCCATAGGTATGATCAATTACCCTCCATGGATTTATTTTGTTCCATGGATGCAACATAATTTTCTATATCATGACAGGGTATTACCAAATCACTATACATTTGGTTAGTTACGTTTTTGTTGCTAATACAAAAGGGCTGAAATATTTTATTGCTATTTCATTTGTTTATTTCGGCTATACATACTTTGGTGGGTGAATTCTACATGGACCTCATGGGAATGGCCGATACTTATATATCGCCCTAAGAATATCTAGGAATGGCCGGTGTGGTATTCTAACATCGTCCTTAGTTTGAGTAGAGATTGAGATAAGTCCTTGCAAAGGAATTTGTCAAATTGATGCCATTGAATATATTATGCATAGACCAATTCATCAAAATTGCAAACTGAACTTATGTTTTGATTGGGTGTGCTTTGGCTTATTATTTTTCAGAATTTATGTAAGGCCAAATCATGGTTGATTTTTTTATTGAGCATCATATTGACATCGTGTGTAATATTGTTTTTAGCTTGATCTCTCTAGTACCATGGAGATTATATATTGATGGTTAAATTTGTAACAATGGCCAAGGTGTTGTTGTTTATTTATCTCCATATGAAGCTATTTGTGAAGCCTCATGCCACTTAAAATATTTTTGTACAATGATCAAAGTCGAATATGCATTGTTATTCGGATTGGAGCTTTGCCTTGCTATAGGTGCTATACATATTGAGGCTTCCGGTGATTCGTTATTAGTAGTGCAACAAATATCCAAGGGTTATCAATGTTTTGACGAATCACTTATAGTTTATCTTTTGGTATGTCTAGATGCAAGATTTACCTTGTGTTGCTTTAAAATTGTTCATATATCTAGACATGACCATTCGAAAGAGTTGGCACAGCAAGCATCTGGCTACTATGTTAACCATGGTGTATTACATTTCTATCAATAGCCGATGCTAGGTCTTGTCAATATAGGTAAGGCCGAACCGAAGCCCGCCGCTTCGGCCACTAATGAAACTTTTATGCAGGCGAAGTAAGGATTGGAGAAAGTTCATTCTTGATTACCTGCAAAATCCTAGCGAAAGGGAGAACAGTATGGTTCGGAGGATGGTTTTGGTCTATGGAACCTTATCACCGAATTGTTATAGAAGCTGAGAAGTTTTCACCCAAGTTTGCCTCAAAAGGTTCAAACAAGCAATGGCCGATATATACTTATCGTCCTAAGAACATGCAAAATGGCTGATGGAGTGTTGACATCATCCTTAGAAAAATCATCGTGCAAGTTATTTTTCGGCATACAAGTTTGCCGAAAAACAGGGGGGCATGTGTTGACGCTCAAAAGTGGCACGTTTACAAAGAGTGGCTTGAAGCTATGTCAAGATTAATTCAAACTTACTATTGAAAGTCATCATGAAATGGCTCTTTTCGAGAAGATGAAGATGAATATGAAGATGGTCTAAAACGGAGCTTGGATGTAAAAGTTATGACAAGTTCAGAGATCCTCATGTCGACACCAGATTAAAGAATGTCCAGTAACCCAATGAATATGGCTTCAAATGGAGAACGTTTCAACAAGGAAGTTGTGTGTCTTAGATCGATTTTGATATAAAGATCGTCTCAATCCGAGGTCGCATGCAAAAGTTAGAGCCCGTATAGAGAGACCCTCCAGCGAGCAAAATATGACGCCCGGAACGAGACACATATGTGGGTATGTCTGATGAGCTGCGTGAGTAATTAGCTGTTTTGCACGAGCTATTTGACCCTCGAGATGACCTATGATGAAAAAAAGTTGAACATGAAAGATGTCCGTCTCGTCGAAACGGTCAAGATTGCTTTTGGGCTCATTTCCATCCGAGGTCGTTTGTCACCACAAAAAGGACCCTCAAAGTACAGCCAGTTTAAACCGAACAGTTTTGGAAAGTTTGGATAAAACCAGTCCGAATTTGACTAGGGTTTTGGACGTGAATTGATGTAATTTTCTTGTAAGGAAAGCCTAGATAAATCCTTTGCTTGTACGGGAAGTCCAGCCGCCTCTTATATATGTTGGGGGTGACGGCCGATTAAAACAACACCAATCGAACAAACACATCTACTACTTTTTCGTGTTCATCTACTTTTTATCTCTCCTTTATATCTTTCTTCTCGTTCTTCGCTAGTTCTTCATGCTGGAGGGCTGCGGATCCACGAGGCTCTAGGGGCGAGCGAATCGACCTGGAGCAGCTCATAGCCACCACGAGCCCTGACGGGGTCCCTCCCAGGCAAACGGGGCTTCGGGTCTACAAAAGCATCTGCCGGCTGTCCTGCATATCGCGCTGCCGATCAGATCTCCTTCCACGCGAGCTGCGGTGCATCACCCCCGGTGTCGAGGGTACACGGTGACGTGTTCATGTGCGAACAGCTGCAACGTCTTATGTTGCAGGAATTTCTACGATGAGTAAGAATTACGTTGTAGGGTTACGGTCTACACTCAACTTGCCGTTCGCATTGATGGGACTCCACACCCATTTGATTGTTTCCGCTGAGACTTATGAGGTATATATCAGTTTTACGTTATTTATACATGTGATTGCACTTTGATATATACATCGATGTACTGTGTGTGCCAGCATACTGATCTAGGGGTGGCACGAATACACAAAGGCTTGACCGTTTGAGGTCGGGTCGCTACAGCCTCTGTCTCCATCTCTATCTTGTCTGACTTTTTACGGGGCGGCATGTACAGATCTTCCCTGATATTCAAATCTTGCAAGTCTTTTCTTGCCTTCGACCCATCCTTGGTCTTATCCGACATGTTCATCAGTGTCACGAGCAAGCTCTCAAGGACATTCTTACCAATATGCATTTGATCAAGGCAATGAGGTGTATCGAGTTTGTGCCAGTACTCCATGTCCCAAAACACAGACCTCGTCTTCCATACCTTCAGCAGCGGCTCCGGCGCCTTTTTCATTGTCTTTCCCGGTGCGGGGCACTGTTCCCAGTTTTTCAACAACTCATCGATTTCGGCGCCACTCCGCTTACGTGGAGGTCCTCGATGCTCAGCGTGACCATTGAATAGATCTCCACGGTTTCTCCACGGGTCGTCCGGTTCGAGCCATCTTCGATGCCCCATGTACATGATTTTCCCAGACCTGCCATCTTTCTTTGACGTTAGCTGCTGAGACGTCGTAACATCCATGCACCGCATGCATCCGCAATATCCATGGCACACCTGGCCTGCGACATATCCTTAACCGAGATAGTCGTGATCAGCGCGGCTCTCATATAGAAATACCAGCCTTTGCTGGCGTCCCATGTCTTGGCCGGTGTTTTCCATAACATGTCTAACTCCCCTTGAAGTAGCCCCAGATACAGATTAATATTATTTCTTGGTTGTTTTGGCCCTTGTATCAGCATGCTCATGTGAATGTACTTCGACTTCATGCACAACCAGGGGGGAGGTTGTACATCCATACAAACACGGGCCATGTGCTATGGTTGGTGTTCTGGTTGCCAAATGGATTCATGTCATCGGTACACGCCCCAAACACGATGTTCCTTGCATCACATTCGAAATACCGATAGAAGCCGTTCAACGCTCTCCACTGGCTTCCATCCTTGACGTGTCTCAGCTTCGGATCATCTCCATCGTCGGGCTTCTTCCTCTCCGCGTGCCAGCACATGAGCTTTGCTTCCTTGGGATCTATGAAATACCGCTGGAGAAGAGGAGTGATCGGTAAGTACCATACAACTTTCTGGGGACATTTCTTCCCGGCCTTCTTGTATCGAGAAGCATTGCACACCGGACAGCTTTTTTTCCACGTGCTCCTTCCGATAAATTATGCAATCGTTGATGCATGCATGGTATCTAACATGCGGCAGATCAAGAGGGCACACGATCTTCTTGGCCTCATCCACACTACTAGGACATAGATTCCCCACGGGAAGAACATCCTTTAGGTACTTGAGATGCTCATCGAGGCTAGTGTCGGTCCATTTGTTTTTAGCCTTCGTCTTCAGGAGTTGGAGCGTGAAACTCAAGCGTGTCACCTCAGGATGGCAACCATCATACAATGGAGTGTTCAAGTCTACCACCAGTTGCTGCAGCTTAGCCTCCTCTCTAGAATCAGCTCTCTTAGTACTTGTCTCCTTGTGAAGCAATGCTTGAACATGAGGATCCTGCATGATTGAACTTAGAACCGACGAACTCTGTAGCATGGAGTCCATGTTCTGTTCGCCGTCATGTCCGGCCCCTTCTCCTCCGCCATGTCCAGCCCCTTCTCCGCCGCCATGTCCGGCCTCTTCCCCGCCGCCATTATCGATCATCTCTTTGTCTTGCCCCGTGTCGTCATTGCCTGCCCCGTCGGTGTCCTCAACATCATCATCCTCATCTTCAATTATCCACCGAGTATAGCCATCCATGAAACCAGTCATGAGCAGGTACGCTTTGACATGACCATCGTCATAGGGGTCGAGCCAAACTAGTCCTTTGCATTTTCGACACGGACATAAAACCTTTGTCGGGTTATTTTCTTTCATGTCCTGCACCGCCGACCGCAACCACCTCTCCACCATCGTTCCACTAACCATCATGAATGTCTGCACGGTAATAATAAACAAATTGATTATAAAAATGCATGCATGAATCAAAGTCACACAAAAATTCGGCATGACCTTCCCTAAAGATGGGACATATAGATCTAGAGTTCGCCCGGAATTTGCCGAAATGGAAATAAATTGACATTTCGGCAAAACATAGGCAACTCAAAAGCACAATTCAGTGTCAACTCATGCCACACACACAATTTCCATCATATCGCCCAATTATCATATCACACACACATACACATATTTCCATTCTTGCAAAAGCATGAATTTTTAATCACCTATCGTCTCAAGATCAAGCACATAGTGGAGATGATGATGTAGGGAGATCAAAAGTGGACAAATCTCTTCTTGACAAAGCTAGATCTAGTTAGGGGCACATAGGTCACCTCACTAAATGCTACATCTACCTAGCTAGCTAATTTGGGAGGAGAAACTTCAACTAGAGGAGGGGGAAGCAAAAAGACAAAGGAGATGCATTAATGGAGGTGGTGGAGTTAGCTAGGAGTAATAAAGAGAGAGAAAGGTGGGTAGAAGAGGGAGAGTAATGGAGGGAGAAGTATTGAGGAAGAAGCAAAGTGAGGGAGAGAGGAGGTGGGAGGTAGGGAAAGTGAGGAAGAGAGATGGGGGAGGGGAGGAGGGGGAGGGAAAAAGGTGGTATTATGTTGCGTCTTAGCAGTAGCGCGGGACGTAAAGCGCGCTACTGCTAAGGGAATAGTAGCAACGAGCTTTCTGAACACACACTACTGCTAAGCGGGTCCCGCCATGTGGCCAATTTCAAAATTAGCAGCAACAGTCAGAGCAAAAAGCGTGCTACTACTATTACATTAGCAGTAGCATGGGTCGCGGCAGTGCGCTGCTGCTAAACTGAAAATTAGTAGCGCCTGTTTTGAGCCCGCGCTACTGAAAATTAGTAGTAGCGCCTCTTATTTTACCGCGCTACTGCTAAGATTTTGTGTATAAGGTTTTCCCTAGTAGTGTCCAGGAGCTCCCCCCCCCCCCCCCCCCCCCGCGCGTCCTTGATTCAGTGGGCCCCGCTGCCGGATTGCACCGCTCTCCGGTCCGCCGCCGCGTTCCTCTGCCTCTACCTCGCCTCCGGGCATGGTAGCCGAGGGCCACCTCGCGCCCGTGCCTCCTCCTCCCTCCGTTCGGCCTCAAGCTCGGCGCCTCCCCGCCACGGTGCCCGCGCCGGCGACCACGAACAGCGAGTGACACATGCTAGAGAGCGCCAAATCTATCCATTCGCGTCGTCCCTATGCCACCCCGCCAATCCTCGGCAACCCGGAGTTCTGTTGTCGTCCTGGCCTTGCCCGCCGCGGCCAGCGATGGGCCTGCATCACCTAAGCTCCCCTCTGCTCTTTCCATGGACGTGACCAACACCTGCATCTTGCCACCTCATTGACCTGCATTGCTGCTATCCACCCGAGGCCCTTGTGTTGCTTCATTTCGGACCATCAAGACCAGCAAGATCGACTACATGGACACCAAGTACCATGACACCAAAGACCCGGACTTCACCAAGAACCAGTACTCGATGACCCTAGGGTGTGCCAAGTACCTCTACCGATGACTCGAATGTCTACGACCCATCTACAACTACTGTCGTCTCAGATTTCTCCAAGTAACATGACGCCCAGAGCCCTCGGATCCGTCAAGTTTGACTACGACTCGGGTACGACTACGCGGGATTCCCCGGACGCCGAGTTCAACAATGCGTCAAGTACCTCTACCGATGACCCGAACATCTATGTACCGTGTATGTCTACCGCCGCGTGGGTTCGACAAGAAGACATGTACCACTACTTCCACTACCGTTGCGAGAATGACTACTTCCCTCAACGAACCCGCTCCGCTCTAAAAATGCACGCTTCAAAGGTATAATGACAAGACGACTGCCTGTGGACGACATGTGTTGTATGAGATGCTTGTGTTTGCACCGTGTCCGAGTTGACAATGCACGTTCCTCCTCATTTGCCATGCGTCAACCTGTGGGAACCCGGTAACCGGGATCACCCCACCATTTCTAGCATGTTTCGCACATCCGCACACTTGCTCTTTTGCACCAGTATCTCAATGAGTAGTCGGATCATCGAAATGTTGTCGTGGCACCATTTTGTTGTCGTTGCCATGGCACCATTTCCTTTGTCGTTGCCATGGCACCCCTTTCGTTCCGGCACGGTGACAAATGCTTCATAACGTGCTCATGCCAAATTTTTCATAAAAATTGCATAAAACTTGTATATGTCATCCGCATCATGATAACAACATGTTAAATGTTTAAATTGTTGTTTGCATTAAATTGCTGAATGATATGTGGGGATTTACCAGAATTGTTGTTTGATGCTTCCGGCATCATTTAAACTTGTCTAAATAGTTAGTTTAATTATGTTTCACCTCTTGCCATGTTAACCAATATTTAATATTGATGGGTACATAACCAAGAGAGAACTAAATAAGTCATGTGGTGTTTCGTCAATATGCAACCCGTTGCATATTGAGCTCCACTTAATCTGTAGTATTGTTTGTTGCACTTTGCCATGCCATGCCTTATTAAACCGGACATGCACCATGCTTGATTGTGCGTCGTGCCATGTTATGCTTGTTTGTTTACTATGTTGTTTGCTTCTTTCCGGTTGTGCTTCTCGATAGTTCTTGTTTCGTTGCCATCATGAAGATTCCTTCGACTATGTTGTTCGACTACTTCATGGATTCGGTCTTCTTCCTAGCGGGATTTCAAGCAAGATGATCGTTACCCTCGATATCACTACTATCTTTGCTTTTCTAGTTGTCTCAATGTTATCGCTATGTCGTGCTACCTACCACTTGGTTATCAAGCCTCCTAAATATGCCATGAAAAAACCTCTAACCTTTTTCACCATCCGAGCAAACCGTTGTTTGGCTATGTTACCGCTTTGCTCGGCCCCTCTTTTAGCGTTGCTAGTTGTAGGTGCAGTTGCAGTTTGTTCCATGTTGGGACATGGATATCATGGGATATCACAATATCTCTTATTCAATCAATGCATCTATATACTTGGTAAAGGGTGGAAGGCTCGGCCTTTTGCCTGGTGTTTTGTTCCACTCTTGCCTCCTTAGTTTCCGTCATACCAGTGTTAGGTTCCTTGAAATTTGTGTTCATAACGCGGTCGGGGTTTATGGGCCCCCCTTGTTTCTTCGTTTAAAGTACAGCTTTCCTGAGGAGATCCAACATTGGTTTTACCATTTGCCTAATAACAACAAACTTGCATAGGGACCGGCTAGCACCCCAGGTCTCTTAATCAACCCTCAGGCAAGTGCTCCTCATGAGTGTTGGTACACCTACCTAGCAGTCGGCGGTGCCGCCTCGGGGCAACTCAAGGTCTTTTGGCTATCGTCCACTATGCATAGACGGATGAGTCCGTAGATAGAGAGTGCACGTCTCTGGACACGGATCTGACTCACCGGGAGATCTCCTTGGGTTAGTTTTCCTTTCTTCAAAGAGCTTGTGCACCGGGATTCCGAGGTTACTCGAGGTGTCTCGAGATGGAGGACTGTCTCCGCGGATCATGAGAGCTTGTCATGGGCTAAGTTGGGACACCCCTGCAGGGTTTAAAGTTTTGAGAGCCGTGCCCGCGGTTATGTGGCAGATGGGAATTTGTTAATATCCGGTTGTAGAGGACTTGAACTAAACTCAATTAAAATAGGCCTACCGCGTGCGTAACCATGACTATCTCTATTCGGGTGCGTTCGAGAAGAGAACACGGTTGGGTAATGTTTGAACGTAAGTAGTTCAGGATCACTTCTCGATCATTACTAGTTTGCAATCGTTTGCGTAGCTTTTCATTTTACTCTTGTACTTGTAAGTTCGCCATCATACAATGCTTAGCGGCTTGCTGCAACCTCACCACTTATCCATTCCATGTCCATTAAGCTTTGCTAGTCTTGATACCCATGGTATTGGGATTGCTGAGTCCTTGTGGCTCACAGATTACTACAACAACAGTTGCAGGTATAGGTAAAGCGATTCTTTGACGTGAGATCGATGCTTGCTTGTCTTGGAGTTCTTCTACTTCTACTTCTTCGATCAAGGGATAGGTTCTGGGTCGGGGAGCTTGGGATTAGCAGGGTGGATGTCGTTCTTCTTTTTGTTTGTTTTCATCCGTAGTCAGATCCTGCTCTTCTATATGATGATTGCTATGTATTGATGAACTGTTGTATTCATGTTGTAGCTTGTGACGAGTGTAAGCCTTTAGCTTGTATTCTCATCTATTCCGTACATGGTATGTTGTAATGATATCCACCTTGCTATGCGCTTGAAATGCGATTGTGCCCCAATCATGAATTCATCACGTGATTGGGATAGAATCGCATCTTGGGTGCTACAAGTTGGTATCAGAGCTTTACCGACTGTAGGAGCCCCCTTGATTGATCGTCGCTATCATTGTTGACTCTAGAAGAAAACTATTTTGAGTCTTAGTTATATCAGAGAGTAGGATTTCTTTTTACTCCTCATCCCCTTTGTCGCTCTGGTGAGGACTCCTGGTGTAAATGTTTTGACTTCACTCTCCTCTTTTTCACTTAAATTTTATTTAGGATCACGCGGGTATTGTTGTCTCATTGTGATATCATGGTGTCGGGGATTCTGTCTTGGTGCCTCCTAACATTTAGGGGTTGTGGCAGTGTCCCGGGGAGTTAAGCTCCAAGGTGTTTTTGTCATAGTTCTTATCGTTTCAGTTCCGGAATACCAGAGGACACCGACATTGAAAATGCTTCTATACTCTTTGTGGTGAGAGTAGTTTGACGACACCCAGTACTGGGGAGGGCGATCAAATGTATTGCCACATCTAGTATATCGAATGTTTTCAAAGGTCTGAGGTACACGACTTCTGAGGTTTTCTTGGTTATGTGTTGACGGATGGATACAGTCGGAGTGTAGGATTTCTTAGTTGTGTGAGATATTTGTGCCTCCCTGTATCCCCAACACCAGATTGCATAACCAGAAAGTTTCGGGAGTTTATAGGTGGGAATTCAATTATCACGTGGGATGTCTTTCCAACAGACACATGATACGATATGGGGTCTATCATATGTTTGTTCTGGCTTATTTCCACAAGCCAAATCCTTTGTTTTGTTTTTGTTCTGGTATTCGAGTTGCTTCGAAGTCAAGTGTTGATTCCATACATTTTCCTAAGTGGTGCTCTCATATTTTTATGGGAGTGCTAATTCTTCTTGATCATCGGGATTTTCATTTTAATTCTTTCCAACCGGTGTGCTTCTCTTCAAGATAATTCAATCTTCCTTTTCATTTGAAAGATCAATACTTAGTTCTTCTCAATGGTGTTCATTCTATTCGTCCCTAGTTGACTATATTTTCCCACCCTCCCACCATATTTTCTTCATGGAGCCAGAATCCTTAATCAAGTATCCATTTTATAGAGTGAAGTCTCTCCATTATTTTCCTTTAATGTTTTTACCCAGTGATTCTCATGAAGTTACTAAGGAAGTTTCAAGTTTATCATTCTTCATTTTCATATTATTTTCCGGTGGATTCAATTCAAGCTCCGATGTTGATCATATCCCTTTCCTCGTTTCAAATGCTTTCCCATGCCGGTGCACATCTTAATCTCTCACCTCTCTCTATTCATATCTGGAGTGCTCAGGATATCTTAGAAGATTTGTTTCCATTCTCAATCCGTTCAAGGTATTTTGAGGTTGTTATCTCATATAAGCCATTCAAATCAAACGGTGCATTATCGCTTCCTAAGCAATCTTTTCCAACTGTGTTTCTTTTGAGTGGGCCCTAACCCACAGGTCTTTCATAGGATCTTACCTAACTCATCTAATTTTTCCGGAGTTATTCTCAAATTATTTTCAAAGTGTAAGATTAGAATGGATTTTCATCAGTCATATGCCTTCTCCAAGATCGTTTTCAAATTCTTTTCATCTTTCGCTCAACCATTCCTCTTTTAATTCTTCCGGAGTGTCTCAACTATTCATGGTGGCGTTTCTTGTCATCATTCTCAGATTTGAAGACCGAAGAAGAATTTATCTTGAATCTTGGTCCGTTCTCTTAATATTCATGCTTCTAGATTCGTGCCATCGTCGCGATTATTTTTGATTGTGAGGAATTCTTTTCATACACATCGGAAGCATTTCAGGAGTTGCTTTTCTCTCTCGATCATCCAAGGCCATCATTTCAGAAGATTTCTTCATTCTCATCTTTCAACTTAATTTCCGCAATTCTTCTCAATTCATGCCTCTTCGTTCGTCTCCATATTCTACCGGTGCATCGTTCAAATATCCTCTAATCAGTTCATGATCTCTTCATTCTCTCGTATCTGAATTCCCTCAAGTATCTTTATTCGTTTTCTAATTCTTCCTGGTGATTCGTTCTCTTTTCTTTGTTCGTTTTAGTTCTTATGGTGGTTTGTCTAGGATTCATCTTCCTTTGTTATCATATCAATTCATTCGTCTTTCCCAAATCCTACTAGTGGATCGTTGAAGACCTTCCTCAAGTTTGCGCTATATCTCCCTTAATCCTTTCAATGAGAATAAGTAGTGTGCCAAATCTGTTGTTTGTCACCAATTTAAATTGGTGAAGGATACGCATAACATAATTCTTATTCTTATTTCCTCGAGGTGATTAATTCCTTCTCCCAGAGTTTGTTTATGATGAATAAATTCTAAATCCCAAGTGCTTCATACTTTTTCCCGGAGTTCCAAGCTCTCTCAATTATCTTGTCACGAAGCTCCACCTAAATCATGGCAAAGCTTCACCTTGTTCTTTCAACTTCTCTTTCTTTCCATCATTCTTTTATTACCGGAGTTCTCAAGAAGGCACTACATGGTGGTTCATCAAGGATTTAATTTATTCTCGGAGTGTTCGTCAAGATTCTTGTTGGAGCTCAAGCTTTCTTCATGTTGCATTTCAAAGTGCAATTCTTTCTGTCTTATCTTTTGAGGTGGTGTTATGTCGTTCTAAACAATTTCCCTTCGTGTTTCATGATTCACATGTTGTCAAGAATGAGGTATTTTAAATCCATCAATATCTTCGTTGGAGTTATCTTGGTAAATATTTCACCTAAAGCCTTCCCTAAGGAATGTTGCTAATTGTGGTGCCTATCAATAATCCAAGTTTCCTTCCATTCTCTTGGTAAAAGCAGTTTCCTTGTAAATGTCAATCCAATTAACTGTTCCCATTAGTGGCCGGTTGTCACCTCATAATTTTGAGAAGTTTTCCATAAGCCCACAACAATCTTCTTCTTTCCATTGTTGATTCTTCAACAACTCCATTCAATCCTTTCTTCATAAGGACGCTTTTCAAATTCATTTGTGGTAGACATTGTCATTTTCTTTTTTGTTCTTTTCTTCCAACCATTTATCTTCTATTCTTTCCTCCGAAGGCATTATGATGTTGCTCTCTTCACCCATCACCTCGTTTTGTCAAGATCATGTTATTTTTTTGCTTATCCATTTAACCAGAGTGTTGTGTTCTCATTCAAGTTCTCTTCATCTTATCAAGTTTTCCTTCTCTTTTCTACCGGAGTGTTGTCCAAATTTTATCATTATTGTTCCTTGGTTATCTCATTATACCGGTGTGGTCATATTCTTTTGGTTCGTGAAGCACTTATTTCATGTCTTTCAACCTACAAGGTTCACGTAATGTTCCTTGTTTCTCTTTGCTAACGAACTGTTTGCAATCTTGTTCGTCTCTGTTGTATTCTTTCAACCTCTCAAGGTTTGTGGTTTCACTCGTTTGTCGAAGAAGCAACTTAGTTTTACCTCTTCTCTTCCTCTTACATTTGTCATCCCTAGATCTCGGGGCGATATCTCTTGTAAGTGGAGGAGAGTTGTAACGACCCGAGACTGACGCTCCAGATGCCTTCAATGTATTCTGAGTTTTGCAGTGGGTTTTATTTGTTTGTTGCATTCTTCATATCATCATTTGCATTGCATCATGTCATCATGCAACCCTTTTTAAAACTCAACTAAATAAATTGCATAGATCGTTGATCTATTTAAATCAAGGGATTTCACATGGTGATTTCTCTTTATAACATATCCTCCCAATATTTTTAGGGAGCTAATAAATATTCCACTATTTCGGAATCACCCTTAAACACACTTGCAAATAATCCCGTGCCTTTTTCTACTTCGAGTTGACCTCCAAACCTTGTCAACAACTCTTATCACTTTTATCGAGGCTCCTCTAAAAATCTCATCATTTCTAGACCTTCCTAGAACCCACTATCTATTAGAACCCATTTGAATTAAATTCAATTCTTCCAATCTTGCCCACTACATTTTTCTTGGAACAAACGCATTTTTGCGGGTCCAAAAAATTTAACCTCTTATTCAAATTCTTTCCCTGACCCTCTCTTTCTTTTCTTTGAAATTATGTTTATTTCTCATGGAGATAAAGGGAATGAAGAGAGAGGGCATCCCATCAGGCCGACCCATTTGCATAGAGGTCCAACAACCCTTTCTTCTTAACCTTAGCCCCTACCCCCTCCGCTCGATCTCTCCCTCGCGCTCCCCCTCAACGCCGTCAATGCCCTCGATCCCCTGCTTCCTCCTGTTAGCCACACGCACACACCTCGAGCCAGGGGAGGGCCACCTCACGCCCGACCCCCAGCGCCGCCAGCCTCCGGGAGCTCCCCCCCTCCCCCCCGCGTGTCCTTGATCTAGAGAGGCCCACTGCCAGATTGCACCATTGTCGCCTCTCCACCGCCACCCGCTCTCTGGTCCATCGTCGCGTTCCTCTGCCCCGACCTCGCCTCCGGCCATGGCAGCCAAGGGGCACCTCGCACCAGCGCCTCCTCCTACCTCCGTTCAGCCTCAAGCGCCTCCCCGCCACGATGCCCGCGCCATCCACCCGCGCTGGCGACCACGACCAGTGAGTGACACATGCTATAGAGCGCCAGATCCATCCATTCGTGTCATCCCTACGCCACCCCATCAATCCTCGGGTCCCCGGAGTTTCGCTGTCGTCCTGGCCTTGCCCGCCGCGGCCAGCAATGGGCCTGTATCACCTAAGCTCCCCTCTGCTCTTTCCATGGACGTGGCCAACACCTACATCTTGCCACCTCGTTGACCTGCCTTGCTGTTGTCCACCCGAGGCCCTTGTGTTGCATCATTTGGCACCATCAAGACCAGCAAGATCGACTACATGGACGCCAAGTACCACGACACCAAAGACCCGGACTTCACCAAAAACCAGTACTCGACGACCCTAGGGTGCACCAAGTACCTCTACCGATGACTCGAACGTCTAAGACCCGTGTACAACTACCGTCATCTTGGATTGCGCCAATTAACACGATGCCGGAGCCCTCGGATCCGTCAAGTTCGACTACGACTCGGGTACGACTACGCGGGATTCCCCGAACGCCAAGTTCAACGATGCGTCAAGTACCTCTACCGATGACCCAAACATCTACATAAAATGTACGTCTACCGCCACGTGGGTTCGACAAGAAGACGTGTACCACTACTTCCACTACTGTCAAGAGAATGACTACTTCCCTCAACGAACCCGCTCCGCTTCGAAAATGCACGCTTCAAAGGTATAATGACGAGACGACCGCCCGTGGACGACATGCGTTGTATGAGATGCTCGTGTTTGTGCCGTGTCTGAGTTGTCATTGCACGTTCCTCCTCATTTTCCATGCGTCGACCCGTGGGAACCGGTAATCGGGAGCACCCCACCATTTCTAGCATGTTTCGCGCATCCAGACACTTGCTCTTTGCATGAGTATCTCAATGAGTTGTCGGATCATCAGAATGTTGCCGTGGCACCATTTCGTTGTCGTTGTCATGGCACCATTTCCGTTATCGTTACCGTGGCACCCCTTTCGTTCCGCCACGGTGACAAATGCTTCATAACGTGCTCAAGCCAACATTTTCATAAAAATTGCTTAAAACTTGTATATGTCATCCGCATCATGATAACAACATGTTAAATGTTCAAAATTGTTGTTTGCATTAAATTGCTAAATGATATGTGGGGATTTACCGAAATTGTTGTTTGATGTTTCCGGACTCATTTAAACTTGCCTAAATAGTTAGTTTAATTATGTTTCACCTCTTGCCATGTTAACCAACATTTAATATTGATGGGTACATAACCAAGAGAGAACTAAATAAGTCATGTGTTGTTTCGTTAATATGCAACTCGTTGCATATTGAGCTCCACTTAATTTGTAGTATTGTTTGTTGCACTTTGCCATGCCATGCCTTATTAAACCAGACATGCATCATGCTTGATTGTGCATCGTGCCATGTTATGCTTGTTTGTTTACTATGTTGTTTGCTTCTTTCCGGTTGTGCTTCTCGATAGTTCCTGTTTCGTTGCGATCGTGAGGATTCGTTCGACTACGTTGTTCGACTACTTCATGGATTCGGTCTTCTTCCTAGCGGGATTTCAAGCAAGATGATCGTTACCCTGGATACCACTACTATCTTTGATTTGCTAGTTGTCTCAATGTTATCGCTATGTCGCGCTACCTACCACTTGGTAATCAAGCCTCTTAAATATGCCATGAAACAACCTCTAACCATTTTCACCATCCCAGCAAACCGTTGTTTGGCTATGTTACCGCTTTGCTCGGCCCCTCTTATAGTGTTGCTAGTTGTAGGTGTAGTTGAAGTTTGTTCCATGTTGGGACATGGATATCATGGGATATCACAATATCTCTTATTTAATTAATGCATCTATATACTTGGTAAAGGGTGGAAGGCTCAGCCTTTTGCCTGGTGTTTTGTTCCACTCTTGCCGCCTTAGTTTCCGTCATATCGGTGTTATTTAGATACATTATAACCGAGCACTATTCCTGCCCTCTTAGGCCATTAGTGTTCCCAACCGTTGGATCTGGAGTTGTGGTCGTTTCTGAGCGTTGGATCTTCACTTAATTCCGCCTGGGATTTCGTTACGCGAATATCGTGATACATAGGCTGGGCTGCTACTCCCGTGACAAAATTCCTGATCTGCTATTAGTTGGGCCTCGAGTCTTTCCTGTGTGACCAATTCATCCACGTGATCTCTCTGCATCCCCGCTCCACTTCGTGTCCTAGGCCTAATCGCCGCACCGGCGATGACGGTGAGTGATGCTTTGGGTTGCTGCCACCAGCCCTACTGCTCCCGGTCCCTCTGGTAGATATCACCGCAACCGCTCTCGTTCATCCTATTTTTTGACCCGTTTTCCTTAATCCTATCAACATTGCCACTCAATATCTCGGCCACCGCAAAAGATTGCTAGGTTTGGAGATGGGATTTCAGGTGCTAATGTCTTTCGGATCTCAATTTTGTACAGGTTGTGTTCATCAAGGTTCCAGTCAACTGATTTGGGCAAATCTTGGAGGTTGGTACTCATCGAGCCGCCGATCTTCAATCTGATCCATTCAAGTCAGGCTTGACTGATCGATGCAGGGCGAATCAAGGCGGGCCTGACTGATTGATGCAGGGCGAAGCAAGGCCGGGGTCAATTTTTGTTGGTTCTATCGGTAACGGCCTCGCTCGACACTTCCTTGGCGTTGACACTTACATGCGGTGGATTTTCACGCCCCTACGCCCCTTCTTCACTGGACAATAATACAAAGGGTATTCCAAATTTCCATCTCTGCTCCTCATCCATGCTTTGTTCCCCCTTTTCGAGTGTTTGTATTTTGCAACTTAATTTCTTGTTTATATGGTTTAACATGGATTGATTGGTCGAGGAGAGTACGGCAACAAGATATGGTGCTAGAGATATGGATTTCCCAGGGAGTCAGCTCGATGTAGTGTAGTAACCTCGGCTTACCTTATCTTCGCGGCCTCTGAATGCCGTTACAATTTGAAAATAAGGATCCTTGATTATATTGATATGTTTTGATACACGGCTGTATCTTCCGAAACCTGTGCTGGATGCTTCGGGCGTTTGTGTTCCTCAATGAGAAATCGTTCCATGCACTTGACAATAGTGAGAACAGACTTCAGAACTTATGTTAGAACAGTCCTGACTGGAACAGACTTAACTAAACTCTTAGCCTGATATGTAATTCGTGGTAAAACCTTAGCTTCTTATGGTTTTTTAATAACTGTCTTGGCTCTGTTTTGCTTTGGAGCCACCCGGTAGTTCTATGTTGCTGCACAGATGCACCATGCTTTTTAGGACTAACCTTTTTTCATCATATCAATTCTTCTGGATGATGTTCTATTTGCTCATTTTTAAACTCATGGAATGAAAAAAAAATTATTCTCAAATCCAATTTTAAAACTGGATATGTTAGGTTTACAAGTATGCAATCCTGCATTAAGGTAGTTTTTAATGCGATCGATTATCTAAATTTCCTCCTGCTCTCTTTACAAGTATGCAAGGCTCATATCTCAAGTATGGTCGAAGCATTGCTGTTAGGCAAGGTGGTTAATCGTGTCTAGATTATTGATGAGTGGTTCTCATCCTTTACTGTAGCTTCACCAAAGTTGTATTGTTGCATGCTTGCAGATACGCGTAGTTTCAGTTTGGCTTGTGATATTGATATTTTATCAAAAATAATTCCATACATGATGCAAAAAGATCATTCGGAAATGAGCACGTTCCATGTAATCTGGGTGGCACTCACCCATATATTCTATGTACAGAACTCTCCGTTTGCACAACATTAGAACATTGGTAACATATTTTGACTCTGGTATTCACTAAAGCTTGTACCAAACAATCATGGTGTGTTCCATAGATCGTTTTCTTCATATCTATGGGTTTCCAAGATCCAATCTTCTCCAGCAAATATAATTGACCATTACGCCCATCATTTTTATGCATCACAACTTAGATTGAGCAATGGCACTACATTACATACACAACTTCTTTACTCTTCATAGTATTACTACAAATTTTATCATGTATCTTTATGTTTCTTTGAAAAAGACTTCTATCATATCATGTATCTTTATGTTTCTTCGAAAATTACTTCCTATCATATCTCTTAGTATACTTATAAAAGTACCTACCATTCTATTCAAAAAATAGACGGGCGCGGCAACGCGTGCCTTCGATGATCTAGTGTTCCTTGAATTTTGTGTTCCTAACACGGTCGGGGTTTATGGGCCCCCTTGTTTCTTTGTTTAAAGTAAAGCTATCATGAGGAGATCCAACATTGGTTTTACCATTTGCCTAATAACAACTAAAACTTGCATAGGGACCGGTTAGCACCCGAGGTCTCTTAATCAACCCCCGAGCCAGTGCTCCTCATGAGTGCTGGTCCACCAACCTAGCAGTCGGCGGTGCCGCCTTGGGGCAACTCGAGGTGTTTTGGCTATCGTCCACTATGCATAGACGGATGAGTCCGTAGATAGAGAGCGCGCGGCTCTGGACACGGATCTGACTCACCGGGAGATCTCCTTGGGATAGTTTTCCTTTCTTCGAAGAGCTTGTGCACCGGGGTTCCGAGGTTACTCGGGGTGTCCCGAGATGGAGGATTGTCTCCGCGGATCATGAGAGCTTATCATGGGCTAAGTTGGGACACCCATGCAGAGTTTAAACTTTCGAGAGTCGGGCCCGCGGTTATTTGGTAGATGGGAATTTGTCAATATCCGGTTATATAGGACTTGAAGTAAACTCAATTAAAATACACCTACCGCATGCCTAACTGTGACTGTCTCTTTTCGGGTGTGTTCGAGAAGAGAACACGGTTGGGTTATGTTTGAACGTAAGTAGTTCAGGATCACTTATTGATCATTACTAGTTTGCGACCGTTTACGTAGCTTTTCATCTTACTCTTGTACTTGTAAGTTAGCCACCATACAATGCTTAGCCGCTTGCTGCAACCTCACCACTTATCCATTCCATACCCATTAAGCTTTGCTAGTCTTGATATCCATGGTAATGGGATTGCTGAGTCCTCGTGGCTCACATATTACTACAACAACAGTTGCAGGTACAGGCAAAGCGATGCTTTGACGTGAGAGCGATGCTTGCTTGTCTTGGAGTTCTTCTTCTGCTTCTTCTTCTTCGATCAAGGGATAGGTTCCGAGTCGGGGAGCCTGGGATTAGCAGGGTGGATGTCATTCTTCTTTTCGTTTGTTTTCATCCGTAGTCGGATCCTGCTCTTTTGTATGATGATTGTTATGTATTGATGAACTGTTGTATTCATGTTGTAGCTTGTGGCGAGTGTAAGCCTTTAACTTGTATTCTCATCTATTCAGTACATGGTATGT
The DNA here is from genome assembly GCF_056163025.1 of Triticum urartu. Classification (NCBI taxonomy): domain Eukaryota; kingdom Viridiplantae; phylum Streptophyta; class Magnoliopsida; order Poales; family Poaceae; genus Triticum; species Triticum urartu. Next base: position 230,174,508 of record NC_141878.1, read on the forward strand.
TGTAATGATATCCACCTTGCTATGCGCTCGAAATACGATTGTGCCTCGATCATGAATTCATCACATGATTGGGATAGAATTGCATCTTGGGCGCTATACGGTTTCACTGAGAATCGAACTCGGCCACACCGATTTGCAAGTTTCAGTCAGACCAAAAGTTACAAGTGAAATGGCCTAAGCCAAATCGGTGAGACCGATTTCTACAACTCGGTCGGTCCGAGATGAGTTCGGCGGAAACCTAACCCTAAATTTTCGAATCAGAACTAATCTAAAGGAAGTTTTTGTTGGATAGAGTGATCTCATACGTGGTAAGAATCATGGCATTGATTTTGTGCCAAGAATCCGAGGTAAAGATTGCACAAAGGATTGAACTCATACCCTAACTTGGCGATGAGCTCGCTACAGCGACACGGCGGTGAAGATTCCCGTTGACGGTGGTGGAGACCAGCGGCGGGAGGTCACTTGCAATGAGGAGACAATCCGGAGACCCGAGTCAGCAGAGCAGGACACGCGCGGGTGAAAGGTTTCGGAGAAATTTCCAAAATTTGGCCCATGGGTATATATATCCTGACCCTGTTGGTGTGACCGAGTGGAACGACTCGGTGGCACCGAGATGCAATATCGCAAGCGGTTACTGCAACTCGGTGTGACCGAATTGTTCAAATCAGTTGCACCGAGATTGAAAACCTAGATCAACTCAATGAACTCACTATGACCGAAAGGAATGAATCGGTCAGACCGAAATACACAGAGAGGTTTTGAAAGTTTAAGTCTATGATGAATCGGTGACTCCGAGTGCTCCTCAACCAGAGGGTTCGAATTTGACTTGATCAAACTTTGTGATGTAGCATGAATAGAGTTTGAGACGAGAAACACATAGATAGCTAGAGGAAGTTTTTAGGCATTCTTGTCCATCCATTTGGCAAGAGAAAAAGACTAAATAATCAAAGGAACAAATGGATGTCCTCGAATGAGAAAAATGTGCAATCAACATGCTCACACAATGAGATGCAATATGAAATATGTGGCAAAGCATGCACAAACTCTCTACCATTTTTCTTCATTTTCTATAATCCACCACCAGTTATGCTCAAATTTCTAACCCATCATCATCTGTGTTGCAAAATTGTCACTAACATCAAAGTTAGAATCTCCACAACTGCTTACGGATTGCCGGTTACTTTCCTTGGTTTCTTGTGCTTTGCTTGAATTTCTAACCCTTATTTGTATCTCACCTCTTTTGGACGCCCTTTTGTGATGGAACATGCACTGGTGCGCATCGGTTCTAAACAAACGGTTTTTAACCCGTTTCAGCGACGGCATTTGGAACCATCGCCAAGTGAGTGTGTGCGGTAGCGTGTCCTTCGCACATGACCCATAAATTGTCAGGGATAGGCCCTCCTGGGACCCAGGCTGGGGCCGTGTGCGATCGGGCGAGGCATCGAAACCCAATCATTTTCGTAGGTATGTACATCCCACACGGTAATCCGAGAAAATCATTTCCGTAGGTATGTACATCCCACACGGTGAATCCTAGAAAAACATTTCTGTTTGTATGTATATCACACATAGTCAATCCAAGGAATATGTTTCCATTCTTATGTACATCCCACACAATCAATCCAGGGAACACGTTTTCGTTCGGACGTACATCCCACACAGTTTTATGTGTAGGCTCGTGTGTGAAAGGTGTAACTATCACACACGGTTTGCCATGGTTAACTGTTTGCTTTTATCAACTATATCACACACGATTTGATGAACAAAACTGTCTGGCATTGGGCTATCCATTGCAAGCGCTTTTTCTGCTAGAACCATTTGCAAAAGTCCATGACACATTTAGCAGGTTTATTAGTTTACAATTAATAATTCCAGTATTACGCAAATTCACATTTCATATCGAATAGCTGTTTGCCAATTTCATATCAGGCACATAAATATATTATAACATCACAGTACGGTAGCTACATGAAAACAACACAATACAACATATAGCTAGTTCAACTTCATAAGAACAATATATTCATTTCCCTAATCGAGATCATCCAGGCTCGTCTTATCCACCTCTGCTTTCAATTCAGTAAGAACCCGTTTTGCACGGGCCAACTAGGAAAGCACCTCCTCCTTCGCCAACACCATCTTAGCAAAGTCTGATTTAAAAAATCTGAGCTCATTCTACACCTTCAACTTTTTATCCCCCATCTTGAAATATGCTTCACTGTTGACAACACTTTCTCTAATCCTACATGTGTTCTCTTCCTCATACATGCTCCAGAGCTTCGCTAGGCACATCTTCAAAGACTGTGGCCACTCTTGATCAACCCACTCCAAGTAAGAACACTTCCATTCATCCTATAATATTTAAAACTAGATCAGTAACAATTGTAGGGGAAATGGGTTTATAGCAACATAGAAAATCACCAATGCTTATTTTGAAAAACTGAAGAAACATGTTAATTATGACATATCTTCTCAAAAAGATCAATGTGCAAATGAAATAACTGGTACTGAGACAATAACCAAATTCTAGAACATCAGAAGCTATAATTAACTGCAACGACGCTACAAGTTCTTACTCATGTACAATAAATAACAAAATGAACATTTTATGAGGAAGGTAAATATAACTGCAATAGCATAGCGATAGTGTTTGGATGATAGCAAATTGATATTAACAGGTGTGTACATGCACAAATTTAGTAACATAGAACCAATCGCACCAAGGCCGTCCACTATGTATGCCAAAACTGGGGTATAGACAAATGTTGCAACATCTCGCACCGGTGCCCTGCACTAGTGAGCCGATGCAGCGGAAAAAAAATCAGGGACCCGGACTCCGGAGCACGTAGTTCCTCCGATGCCCAGTTCCTTCGTGCCATAAAGATTTAGTATTTTACTGCTTTGCTGCTCAGATGTGTGGACCAAAGTTGGCTGCACAAACTGCTGAAGTGGTGCGAAATAATTTTCTAATGGAACCGCTGATGATATGGCAACAATTTAAGATACTAGGTACGAACTGTGACACTGTCTTAGGATGTGTTTGGTTGAAGGTGTGGTGTGAATGGGTTGGGACCGTGACAGTGTCTGAATCACATCTAACAAATGATTTGTAACAACGAAAGAGTGTCTAACCTTCTATGCACATGCCAGAAACTTCCTCCCACTGTCCACAGAATCAAACGCAACTACCTTCATGCATGGAGATTGATGGTGACAACGAGCAGATAGATCTTCAGCCACCCCGCTCCATTCGTTGCCACTGATGGTCTTAGGGAGCTACAAGAGGAAGAAATGACTCAAATCGACCGCCAAGTAAAAAATCCTTCATTCCAAGTCATAGCCCGACAGAGAGAAGAAAGGCATACCCGCTGGAGATGTCTTTGAAGAAGACCATGGCGACCCCGGTGGTAGGATGCGAGACAGCGAGACCGAGGAAGCGGCTATAGCTTAGCAAGGAAGGAAGGAAGGAGGAAACAGGGGAAATGTGACTTGTGGTCGGGGAGAAAAGGGGGTGAGGAAGGGGGGAATGGGGCAGGGTAGATATTTTGGCGGTAGGCCAAAATTTTGGAAATGTGGAGGGAAACTTTGTGCACGGTGCCGCCGGACCATTCACTTTGAACGATTGTGTGCATCGCAGATGATTCTTCTAGTTTACACGCATGGGATGAGTTTGATAATTCAAATTTTGGTGGAAATTTCCCCGGTACGTCATTGCATAATTTAACATCGCTTGCTAATTTGGGCACACAAAAGAGCGTACAGCAGACAGACCACACTTACGGAATCGAGTAATTTTAGTAATTAAACAGAGCCAGTTGACCTAAACATTGCTAAACAAAAGACCAGCATTAAAAGCAAAGCCTAAGTACGCATAATTTTAACAAATCCGCCGCTGCACCGGCCTATGCATCGCCGGTGTGAGATGAGACGTCGATGACTTATCCTGGCGACATGCCGCCGTTGGTGGACTCCATGCCCCCCTGCTGAAGTCGACCGCATCCTCGTCCTCGACGCCGCCCTCAAGGTTGTAGTACTCTAGTAGTGCCTGCGCTAGAGCTCGCGTTTGTATTCCACCACCAATTCCTCGATGGACAGATGCTTCTCTACCTCGACCTCGGCCACACGCAACTCCTCCTCCCGGCGCTCCTTGATCTCCGCCGCATCCTGCATCTCTAGCTCCCGCTCGGCGACCTCATGAGGAAGCAGGTGCTCCATGGCCACCACCGCCTTTTCAGACCTCGGTTGCATGCTGGAGTCCGAGGTGGCCTGGAATATCTTGGCGTGTGCATCCTCGATCTTGGCGTGGATGGCCTCGACCTGGGCCAGGGCGACATCAGCGGCACGGATGGTAGCTCGAGCGCTCTCGGCGTTTGCAGTCACCGTCGCAGCAGCTGCTGCAGCTGTCACGGCTGCTGCAGCTGCCCTGTCAGCTACCGCGGACGCCCTCTCAGCGGAAGCGGCCGCGCTCAATGCGGATGCGGCGGCACTCTCGGTGTAGGCGGCCGCGCTCTCGGTGCAGGCGGCAGCGCTCGGGGGGCGCGTGCATCGTACGGGCCTTCACGAAGCGTTTCCACGGTGTCATCTTTGCAAGAAGGGGGTGTGGGAATGGGGGTCGGGATTCATGGATTCGGGGGTTGCCGGCACTGGAGCAGACCACCCGGCGAAGCTTAAGGAGGGAGACTTAAATAAAACCAGATATTTTCATCACAAACGGTTCCTCGAAAACAACTGTGTGTGATGTTGTAGATATTTTTTATTAGCTGTGAAAGACGAATTTGGAGTACAGTAGCAACGGATGGTGTTTTAAATGTACGAGAAATTTTGTAGTACTAATACAACTGTCATGTCAAATTTTGGAAAATTTCAGGGGCCAGTTGACCTTTTAAGACATTTAAGTGATTTTCTAGCCATTTAATTGAAGGAAATATGCCCTAGAGGCAATAATAAAGCTATTATTTATTTCCTTATATCATGATAAATGTTTATTATTCATGCTAAATTGTATTAACCGGAAACATAATACATGTGTGAATACATAGACAAACAGAGTGTCACTAGTATGCCTCTACTTGACTAGCTCGTTGATCAAAGATGGTTATGTTTCCTAACCATAGACATGAGTTGTCATTTGATTAACGGGATCACATCATTAGGAGAATGATGTGATTGACTTGACCCATTCCGTTAGCATAGCACTTGATCGTTTAGTTTGTTGCTATTGCTTTCTTCATGACTTATACATGTTCCTATGACTATGACATTATGCATCTCCCGTTTACCGGAGGAACACTTTGTGTGCCACCAAACGTCACAACGTAACTGGGTGATTATAAAGGTGCTCTACAGGTGTCTCCGAAGGTACTTGTTGGGTTGGCGTATTTCGAGATTAGGATTTGTCACTCTGATTGTCGGAGAGGTATCTCTGGGCCCTCTCGATAATGCACATCACTTAAGCCTTGCAAGCATTGCAACTAATGAGTTAGTTGCAGGATGATGTATTATGGGATGAGTAAAGAGACTTGCCGGTAACGAGATCGAACTAGGTATTGAGATACAGACGATCGAATCTCAGGCAAGTAACATACCGATGACAAAGGCAACAACGTATGTTGTTATGCGGTCTGACCGATAAAGATCTTCGTAGAATATGTGGGAGCCAATATGAGCATCCAGGTTCCACTATTGGTTATTGACCGGAGACGTGTCTCGGTCATGTCTACATTGTTCTCGAACCCATAGGGTCCGCACGCTTAAGGTTTCGATGGCAGTTATATTATGAGTTTATGCGTTTTGATGTACCGAAGGAGTTCGGAGTCCCGGATGAGATCGGGGACATGACGAAGAGTCTCGAAATGGTCGAGACGTAAAGATCGATATATTGGACGACTATATTCGGACATCAGAAAGGTTCCGAGTGATTCGGGTATTTTTTGGAGTACCGGAGAGTTACGGGAATACGTATTGGGCCTTATTGGGCCATACGGGAAAGAAGGAAAAGGGCCTCAAGGGTGGCCGCACCCCTCCCCTTGGTCTGGTCCGAATTGGACTAGGGAAGGGGGGCACCCCCTTCCTTCCTTCTCCTTTTCCCTTCCTCTTTTCCTATTCCATATGGGAGGTGAAATCCTACTAGGACTAGGGAGTCCTAGTAGGACTCCACACTTGGCGCGCCCCCTCCTAGGGCCGGCCCCCTCCTCCTTTGCTCCTTTATATACGGGTGCAGGGGGCACCCCAAAGATACAACAATTGATCCTTGAGATCTATTAGCCGTGTGCGGTGCCCTCCGCCATCATAATCCTCGATAATATTGTAGCGGTGCTTAGGCGAAGCCCTACGACGGTAGAACATCAAGATCATCACCACGCCGTCGTGCTGACGGAACTCTTCCCCGACATTCTGCTGGATCGGAGTCCGGGGATCGTCATCGAGCTGAACGTGTGCTAGAACTCAGAGGTGCCGTAGTTTCGGTGCTTGATCGGTCGGGTCGTGAAGACGTACGACTACATCAACCGCGTTGTGCTAACGCTTCTGCTTCCGGTCTACGAGGGTACGTAGACAACACTCTCCACTCTCGTTGCTATGCATCACCATGATCTTGCATGTGCTTAGGAAATTTTTGAAATTACTGCGTTCCCCAACAGTGGCATCCGAGCCTAGGTTTTATGCGTTGATGTTATGCACGAGTAGAACACAAGTGAGTTGTGGGCGATATAAGTCATACTGCTTACCAGCATGTCACACTTTGGTTCGGCGGTATTGTTGGATGAAGCGGCCCAGACCGACATTACGCATACGCTTACGCGAGACTGGTTCTACCGACATGCTTTGCACACAGGTGGCTGGCGAGTGTCAGTTTCTCCAACTTTAGTTGAACCAAGTGTGGCTACGCCCGGTCCTTGCGAAGGTTAAAACAGCACCAACTTGACAAACTATCGTTATGGTTTTGATGCGTAGGTAAGAACGGTTCTTGCTCAGCCCGTAGCAGCCACGTAAAACTTGCAACTACAAAGTAGAGGACATCTAACTTGTTTTTGCAGGGCATGTTTGTAACGCCCCAAGACTGGAACTTCAGATGCCTTCCAGGGTTTCCAGGTTTCGTCGTGTGATTTGTTTGGCCCGTTGCATTTCATCTTTGCATCATGTGCATTGCATCATGTCATCATGCCATCATGTCATTTATTTTCTTAACTCAGCTAAATAAATGGCATGGATCTTTGATCCATTTAAACCGAGGGAATTCACGTGGTGATTTCTCTTTATAACATATCCTCCCAATATTATAGGGAGCTATAACGAAATATTCCATTAGTTTGGGATCACCTATAACACACTTACAATAATCACATGTCTTTTTCGCTTCGAGTTTGCTCCTCAAACTTCGTCCATAAATTCTTTATCTTTTTCCGGAGGTCTTCCAAAAATCTCAACATTTTGGGACCTTTCTAACGCCCACTTCTCATTCAAACTCATTTGAATTTAATTCAAACAAGTTCCAATCCAAACTTGGTACATGCCCATTTATACTTTTCTTGGATCAAGATCATTTTTGCGAGTCCAATAAAATTATCCCCATGCCCAGTTTCCATCCCAACCTTCTCTTTCTTTTCCTTCTCTTTTCTGTTTTCTTTTTAAATGGGAAAAGAGAGATATTTAGGGAGAGAGGCGGCCTGCACCCCTGGCCAGGCCTGCACCACTGCCCTCCTGGGCCTCCCTCCCTCACGCGCCGGCCCAAGGCCAGGCCCAATCAGCCCCGCTGCTTACCCTAACCCCCTCCCGCATCGCTCTCTCCCTCTCCCTCGTCTCCCTCATCTCCCTCGTGCCGCTAGAGGCCAGAACCCGCTCGATCCCCTCGCCCTCTCCTCATCGAGCGCCCTCCTCTCCTACCTCGCGCCTCTACTTCTCCTTGCGTCGCCCGGAGCGCTCTCGCGCCGCCACTGGAGGCCAACTCCGGCGACTCCACACCCGCATAGAGCCCCGCGCCCGATCCCGCTGGTCCCTCCTCTCGCCTGTCGCCAAGCAGGAGCTCCGCCGCCTCGACTCCTGGTCCGGGCTCCGTCGACCGCTCCCTCCTCGGCTTCCGGCCTCGTCCCGGCCACCCTGTCATCGCCCCGCCTCAGCGCCGCCATCCTCCATGGCCGCGGCTAGCCGAGTTCGAAGCTACCGCCGCCACTCACCTCCCGTCCGGGCTGCAAGCCACCCTCGCCCGGATCTGCTCGAGCTCGCCGCCCCCTGCGCCGCAAGTTCCTCCCGCCGGAGCCCCAAGTCCACCTCTGCCCCACGTCCAGTCCCTGCCCGCATCGCCGCGCGACGCCCTCTGCTTCACCCTGCGTTGAACGACAGGGGCTGCTGCGTCGCCAGCCTCCTATCCGCGAGATCCGGCGATGCCGGCCACCAAGACCCACTGCTGCTTCCTGCCGCTGACCACTACCATCACTTCCTTGATGCTGCCACCCGGGTTCCTTTGCGTTTTGTCCGTTTCGGACCATCAAGACCGGCAAGACCCAGACTCAGAACGCCGAGTACATCTACAAACCAGAAGAACTTGGATGCATCAAGTCCTCGAGGAGACCCATTTTTCGTCAAGTTCGACTACCGTTGCTAGAACGAGATCGGCAAGTCCGAAAACCCAAGTACCACGACGCCGAGTACCCCTACGCATGAAGACGCCAAGACCGTTTCGGGATTCACCGAAAACAGCTACCGATGACTTGAACATCTACGGAAACTCATGCAACTATGAACGTGAACGACTACCATCGACCTCGAGTTACTCAGATTCGTCAAGTTCCTCTTCGAAACATGTACCACTACCGCTCCGATGATCGCCGATGAACGATAGAATGACTACTTCGACTACCGTCGCTTGAACCACTACTTCCCTCGACGTCCCGAGAACGTCCACTTCCTCTACACCACTTGACCCGAACCGCTCCGATAACACACGTTACGAAGGTATAACCCCGAGACGGCCGCCGTGAACGAATGCATGTGTGATGTATGAGATGCTCGTGCTTGCACCGTGCTCGATTTGTCGGTGCACGTTGCCCTCTTTTACCTTGTCACCGTCATGTGGGAACCCGGTAACCGGGAGCACCCCACCTTCTATCGCATGTCACGCTCCCGTCGCACTTTCTTTGCACCGGGATCTCAATCGAGTTACCGGAACCGGAATGTTGCCGTGGCACCGTTTCGTTATCGTTGCCGTGGCTCCCCTTTTCATTTCCGCCACGTTGACAAATGCTTCTTAATATGCCCTTGTCAACTTTTCTTAAATTTGCATAAAACTTGCTCATGTCACCCGCATCATGATAACAACAACTAAAATGTTTAAAATTGTTGTTTGCATTAAATTGCTAAATGCATATGGGGATTTTCCAGACTTGTCGTTTTGTTGTTCCGGCCTCATTTAAAATTGCCTAGATAGATAGTTTCTTTATGCTTCACCTCTTGGCATGCTAACAATATTTAATATTGTTGAGTACCTAAACAAGAGAGAACTAAATAATTCATGTGGTGTTTCGTCAATATGCAACTCGTTGCATATTGAGCTCCATTTAATTTGTAGGATTGTTTATGCATTTTGCCATGACATGCCTCATTTAAACCGGACATGCATCATACCTGGTTGTGCATCATGCCATGCTTATGTGATGGTTGTTTACTTTGTTGTTTGCTCCTTTCCGGGTTGCTTCTCGCGTTAGCTTCGGTTTCGTTCCAGAGTTGTGAGGATTCGTTTGACTACGTCCGTTTGTCTTCTTCATGGACTCGTTCTTCTTCCTTGCAGGATCTCAGGCAAGATGATCATACCCTCGAAATCACTTCTATCTTTGCTTGCTAGTTGCTCGCTCTTTTGCTTTGCCTATGCTACGATACCTACCACTTGCTTACCATGCCTCCTATATTGTTGAACCAAGCCCCTAACCCACCTTGTCCTAGCAAACCGTTGATTGGCTATGTTACCGCGTTGCTCAGCCCCTCTTATAGCGTTGTTAGTTGCAGGTGAAGATTGAAGTATGTTCCTTGTTGGAACATGGAGTTGTTGTTCCTTGTTGGAACATGTTTACTTGTTGGGATATCACTATATATATTATTTAATTAATGCATCTATATACTTGGTAAAGGGTGGAAGGCTCGGCCTTATGCCTGGTGTTTTGTTCCACTCTTGCCGCCCTAGTTTCCGTCATATCGGTGTAATGTTCCCGGATTTTGCGTCCCTTACGTGGTTGGGTAATAATGGGAACCCCTTGACAGTTCACCTTGAATAAAACTCTTCCAGCAATGCCCAACATTGGTTTTACCATTTGCCACCTAGCCGAGTGTTGGTCCAACCGAGCGATGTCCGGGGCTACCAGGGGCAACTCTAGGCTGGCCTACCCGACGTCTTGCTCATCCGGTGTGCCCTGAGAACGAGATATGTGCAGCTCCTATCGGGATTTGTCGGCACATCTAGGTGGTGTTGCTGGATTTGTTTTAACTTGTCGAAGTGTCCTGTAGAACCAAGATACCGAGTCTGATCGGAATGTCTCGGGAGGAGGTCTATTCCTTCGTTGACTGTGAGAGCTTGTCATGGGCTAAGTTGGGACACCCCTGCAAGGATTGAACTTTCAAAAACCGTGCCCGCGGTTATGGGCAGATGGGAATTTGTTAATGTCCGGTTGTAGAAAACCTGAAGTTGACTTTATTTAAAATGCATCAACCGCGTGTGTAACCGTGATGGTCTCTTTCCAGCGGAGTCCGGGAAGTGAACACGGTGTTGGAGTTATGTTTGACGTAGGTTGTTCTAGGATCACTTCTTGATCATAGTTTATCGATCGTGCTTTGCCTTCTCTTCTCGCTCTCTTTTGCGTATGTTAGCCACCATACATGCTAGTCGCTTGCTGCAGCTCCACGTCATACCTTTACCTTTCCCATAAGCTTAAATAGTCTTGATCGCGAGGGTGCGAGATTGCTGAGTCCCCGTGGCTCACAGATACTTCCAAAACCAGCTTGCAGGTGCCGATGAGTCCGTGCAGATGACACAACCAAGCTCAGGAGGAGCTCGATGAAGATCTTGTCCTTTGTGTTGTTTCGTTCTAGTTGGTCAGTAGTGGAGCCTAGTTGGGGTCGATCGGGGACCTTTGTCGCATTTGGGGTTCTTCTTTGAAAGCACAAGTGCTCCCTAGGTGGTTTTGATAATTGATGATAACATATCTCTTGTTGGACTAACATTTCTATCTAGCATGTTTCAGATAACTTCAACAATGGAGTGGCATGGACTAAAGGTTGTGGGAACTCCTTCAAGATGCTAAGGACAAAGGATTGGCTAAAGCTTCAAGCTCAAGACTCTTCATTTTACATTTTAGTGATCCAAGATCACATTGAGTCCATAGGAAAAGCCAATACTATCAAGGAGGGATGAGGTGTTGCTTAATGAGCCTCTTGCTTCGTGTGCTTAATGATATGCTCCAAAATCCTCAGCTACTTTCCCACTTCCACATATGACCTAAACCCTAAGCCAAACTCGGTCCTACCGATTCTTTCTATCCGACGCCACCGAGTTTCACTTGTCATAAGCCACTGCCAAACCCTAGCAATTCGGTTCTACCGATAGGGTTCTTGGTCTCACCGAGATGGGATTGCAAACTCTCTGTTTCCCTTTCGTAACTTTTCGGTCTCACCGAAAGAGCGAATCGGTCCCACCGAGATTGCAGTGTAAACTTTCCGTTTCCTTTTTGTAACTTTTCGGTCTCACCGAAAGAGCAAATCGGTCCTACCGAGTTTACCTGACCAACTCTCTGGTTAGCTTATTACCAAAATCGGTCTCACCGAGTTTGTGTAATCGGTCTCACCGAGATTACGTTATGCCCAAACCCTAACCATATCGGTCCTACCGAGTTGCATGTCAGTCCCACCGAAAATCTCTAACGGTCACTAGGTTTACCTTTTTGGTCCGACCGAGTTTGTTGATTCGGTCCCACCGATATTGGAAAACTGTGTGTAACGGTTGGATTTTGTGTGGAGGCTAAATATACCCCTCCACCTCCTCTTCATTCGTGGAGAGAGCCATCAGAACACATACACAATTCCAACTCATATGTTCTGAGAGAGAACCACCTACTCATGTGTTGAGACCAAGATATTCCATTCCTACCATATGAATCTTGATCTCTAGCCTTCCCCAAGTTGCTTTCCACTCAAATCTTCTTTCCACAAAATACAAATCCTATGAGAGAGAGTTGAGTGTTGGGGAGACTATCATTTGAAGCACAAGAGCAAGGAGTTCATCATCAACACACCATTTGTTACTTCTTGGAGAGTGGTGTCTCCTAGATTGGCTAGGTGTCACTTGGGAGCCTCCGACAAGATTGTGGAGTTGAACCAAGGAGTTTGTAAGGGCAAGGAGATCGCCTACTTCGTGAAGATCTACCACTAGTGAGGCAAGTCCTTCGTGGGCGATGGCCATGGTGGGATAGACAAGGTTGCTTCTTCATGGACCCTTCGTGGGTGGTTGCTTCTTCATGGACCCTTCGTGGGTGGAGCCCTCCGTGGACTCGTGCAACCATTACCCTTCGTGGGTGGAGCCCTCCGTGGACTCGCGCAACCGTTACCCTTTGTGGGTTGAAGTCTCCATCAACGTGGATGTAGGATAGCACCACCTATCCGAACCACGGGAAAAACATCCGTGTCCTCAATTGCGTTTGAATTCTCCAAACCCTTCCCCTTACATTCTTGCAAGTTGCATGCTTTACATTCCGCTGCTCATATACTCTTTGCATGCTTGCTTGATATGTATTGTGTATGTTGAAATTGTGCCTAAAACTCCACTCAAACCAAAAAGACCTAAAAATTGCAACTTTAGCACTAAGTGTCTAATCACCCCCCCTCTAGACACATCTACTTCTAGATCCTACAAGTGGTATCAGAGCTTTGGTCTCCATTGCCTTGGTTTAATCACCATTGGAGGAAGATGGATATGTCTACCTTAGGGAGTCTTAGACATAGAGTGCCTATTCTTGATGGAGAGTATTTGCATGAGTGGAAAAATGAGATGCTTGTAATTTTCAATCAATATCATTTGAACAAGTATATTGCTAGCCCTTGTGCACCTCATATTGATCCTTTGCATCCTACCCTAGATGAAGATATTGACATGATTCACAATCTTAGAACTATTGAGCTCATCATTAGAGGATTGCCCAAAAATTTGATTGCTAGTTAGCCTACTCTTAATTGTGCCTATACTATATGGAAATTTCTTGAGGAATGATTTCCCGATCATTCCTTGAAAACTTTGGATGAAATTCTCCATAAATCTATTGCCTTGAGTAAGATGAACTCTAGTGATCCTAGTTTTGGTAATTGTCTATTTGAACTTACCAATCTTAAGCATGCTAAAGGAGATGTTGGAATCATTAGTGATATCATATTCGAAGCTATAAGAATTCATAAAAGTGACCACTTTGATGATCATTTATCTAATGAATTACCCTCTCTAGGAAATGATGAGTCACAAGATCATGATGAACATGGATACTATGATGATGATGATAGTGACTTCGATCTTGATGATGCAATGAGACATTTTGGTCTTATGGCAAATCTTCGGGGATATGAATCAGGAGGAAAGGAATGGGTTCTTGATAGTGGATGTACTGATCATATGACCGGAGATGAAGAGATGTTTCGTGAGCTTGCTGAAAATGACGGCCCTCGAAAATATGTCACCTTTGGTGATAATTCAAAGGGTAAAGTGGTTGGCCTTGGTAAGGTGGACATCTCACATGATAGTTCCATTCAAAATGTCATGCTCGTTGAATCTCTCAGCTACAACTTACTTTCAGTATCTAGACTTGCTGATTTCGGTTTGAATGTCCTATTTACTGAGGTAGATTGCCAAGTATTTCGTCGAGACAATCATAAAATGGTCTTTACCGGTATGCGTAGAGGTGATCTTTACATTGTCGATTTCTCTAAAAAGGCACAACCTAAAACTTGCTTTGTTGCTAAATCCTCAAAAGGTTGGTTGTGGCATAGATGACTAGGTCACGTTGGCATGAGAAACCTTGACAAGCTTATTAAAGGAAATCATATCCTTAGAGTTAACGATGTCATATTTGATAAGGATAGACTTTGAAGTGCTTGTCAAGCAGGTAAACAGGTTGGAGGAAGGCATCCCATGAAGAACATCATGACCACAAGAAGGCCACTCGAGCTACTTCATATGGATCTTTTTGGTCCAACGCCTACAAGAGTCTCGGTGGAAATTCTTTTGGTCTAGTTATAGTTGATGATTTTTCAAGATTTACGTGGGTGTTCTTTCTTAATGACAAGTCGCAGGTCCAGAAGATCTTCAGAAACTTCGCTAGGAAGGCCCAAAATCAGTTTGACGTGAAGATCAAGAAGGTTCGGAGTGACAACGGAATGGAGTTCAAGAACGCAAATGTGGGCACCTTTCTTGACGAAGAAGGGATTTCACACGAGTTCTCGGCTACGTACACACCTCAACAAAATGGAGTTGTTGAGAGGAAGAACCGGACGCTCATCGAAATGGCAAGAACGATGCTTGATGAATACAAGACGCCGAAGCACTTTTGGGCAGAAGCGGTTGAGACAGCTTGTCACGCAACAAATCGCTTATATCTTCACAAGCTACTCGGCAAGACGGCATACGAGCTTCTCACCGGTAACAAACCCCAAGTTGGATACTTTCGAGTATTCGGCTCAAAGTGCTACATTCTTGATAAGCATCATCGTTCAAAGTTTGCTCCTAAATCTCATGAAGGTTTTCTACTTGGTTATGGCTCAAACTCTCACACTTACCGTGTCTACAACAATTTCACCCGAAAGGTTGAAGAGACGGTAGATGTGAAGTTTGATGAATCTAATGGCTCACAAGTAGAGCAATTGCCAATTGATGTAGGAGACAAAGACCCTTTAGAAGCAATCCAAGACTTGTCCATTGGCAAAATTCGTCCAACGGGGGTGAAGGAGAGTACTTCATCCATCCAAGTGGAAGCTTCTACTTCACGACAAGGTGAACCAAGAATCGACACGGAAGCATCCACAAGTGGGACACACCAAGATGAAGAAGACAAGGAAATGCATCAAGACGAACATCAACAACCTCTTTCTCCACCACGACAAGAGAACGACGACGTCAACAATGAAGAAGTCCAATAAGAAGAACAAGATGAAGAAGATGTTCAACGAAGACCCAAGCAAAAGCTCTCACGAGTTCGAGCAAGAATTGCCAAAGATCATCCCGTCGAGCAAATCCTCAATGATATACAAACCGGGAGAATCACTCGCTCAAAAACTCGTTTAGCTAACTTTTGTGAAAACTATTCATTCATCTCTAGCATTGAACCTATGAAGGTTGAAGAAGCATTGGAAGATCCGGATTGGATAAACGCTATGCATGAAGAGCTACAAAATTTTGAGAGAAACCAAGTTTGGACATTGGTTGAGAAGCCCGACAACAACCACAACATCATTGGTACCAAATGGGTGTTTCGCAACAAGCAAGATGAAGATGGACAAGTGGTTCGCAACAAAGCACGTCTCGTCGCCCAAGGGTACACACAAGTCGAAGGTATGGACTATGGTTAGACATATGCTCCCGCTGCTAGACTTGAGTCCATTCGCATCTTACTTGCCTATGCTAATCACCATAATATCACCTTGTACCAAATGGACATTAAAAGTGCTTTTCTAAATGGTGAAATAGAGGAGGAAGTTTATGTCAAACAACCTCCCGGCTTTATCAATCCTAAGAAACCAAATCATGTTTACAAACTTCACAAAGCTCTTTATGGTCTTAAACAAGCTCCTAGAGCATGGTATAAATGCTTGACCAAGTTCCTTATTACAAGTGGTTTTGAAATTGGTAAAATTGATTCTACTCTTTTTACTAAAAGGGTTAATGGAGAACTATTTGTATGCCAAATTTATGTCGATGATATCATATTTGGTTCAACTAACCCTCTCTTTAGTGAAAAGTTTGGAAAGCTAATGTCAGAGAAGTTTCAGATGTCTATGATGAGTGAACTCAAATTCTTTCTCGGTTTGCAAATCAAGCAAACTAAGGAAGGTACATTTGTCTCTCAAACGAAGTACACCAAGGACTTATTCAAGAAGTTCAATATGCAAGAATGCAAAGGTTGAGAGGTGAATTGAACATCATTGATGCTTCGAACTTGGAGTAGAAACTCCATTGGATACATGCAAGACATGAGCTTATGACTAATCCATGATATATCTCTTATGATGACTATCTTATGTCTTGGATATATTTGCACCTTGCATGTTGTCTAACCCATGTAGGTGCTTGGTTGAATCTAATTCCATGAGATTGCGACTCACTCACATCTTGAGCAATCTCTACATCACCAAGACTCTACACAATGGTGGTTGAAGACAAGGAAGCACAAAACCATTCAAACATATCCTTTGACAAATTCTATGTTGAGCTTCATGATTGTCATTTTTGGATACACAAGTGCTCTTCCTTGCAAGAACTAACCCATGTAGGTAGATGAACTCAAACTCCAAGTGGTGCTCCCAACTCTTGATGAGCTACATCAACCTTGAGCACCCACACAAGTTCAACTACATGAGCAAGAACCACACCACCACCCAAGGTATGTTATTCCATCTTAGAGAAGCTTTACTCCAAGACATGAGTCAAAGCAACTCAACAAGATGTGAATACATCAAGATGCTTAAACGAAAAATGGTAACCCCATTTTGAGCTTAAACGATGAGTATGACCTATGATCAAGTGTTCTCACTTGACTCGTAAGTCAATATACTCTAACATAGGTGACTATGTCACCGCCCAACTCTAGATGAAGTTCTCTTGTGTTCTTTTCTGTGTTATTGCATTTGCCTCATGCATGTTTATTTTCTTTCTCTTTTTCAAAAAAAAACTTCATCTAGATCTTTCAGTTTCTTCTCTTTTCTTTCTGTTTATGTTCTGCATTTTCTGCATTTAATTCCTTGCAAATCCTTTAGGTAATTCATTGCAAATCTTTGTGAGATCCTACATGTCTAGTGAGATGAGGTGACAAGTGTTTTTCTCTGTGTAAACTCGGTTTCACCGACTTGTAATTTTCGGTCCAACCGAATCCTTTCGGTACCACCGAAACATTCCACTCGGTGCCACCGACTTCGCAACAGGAAAAACAATTTGCCACTTGTTCTATATTTCTTTTGATCCAGCTCTACTCAATGAATCTTGTCCTCTTCAAGCATCACAGTTTTATCCATTGCTTTGTGCTGAGTCTCAAGGACCAAACCTATATGACGGATTCCAGAAAGCCCTTCTTGGAAATTGATGTCAAAGGGGGAGAGAGAGATCACATCAAAGCTTGTAGGAGAGAGAGATCACATCAAGGGAGAGAAAAAGTCTCAAGAACTAAAGAACTAAACCTACAAGAGAGAAAGTATTAAGGGGGAGAAAGAGATTTCCAGGGGGAGAGAATACTCAAGGATCCCAGATGCTTGATGTTCAAGAGGAGAGATGTCACATGCCTTTTTGGGGGAAAGACATGTATTTGCATTAAGTTCTATCCATTTGTATCTTTCAGCTCTGATTTTCTGTTCCCTATCTTCTCCCAATATCCCATGTAAGATTCAGGGGGAGCAAGACATCTAAGGGAAAGAAATCAGTCAAATTCATTGCATATCTTTACTCTTGGGGACATGTTGAATCCAATGTGGTACCTTGTACTCACTCTCTACATGTCATCCCAGTCTTGGCATTCTTGTGGTTTCTTTTGTGTGCTCTGGCTAGTGGATGTATCTGTGTTATCTAACTTTGTTTGTGCAGGTTCAGTCCATCCTAAGCCAACTCAAGACCACAAGGTAAGTATATGCATCAAAATCATGAGTATGAGGAGTTCTTGCTTATGTACATACTGTTTGCAAGAAGGACTCATGAGCATGAAGGTATTTTCCTTGATAATCTTTTGCTCTGATGCATATGGCCAAGATACATGTAACACACTGCCTACTCTGTCATGGTTATGCTCTCACATGCCTCTATATTTCATATTTACATGAGTGCATACATGTAGGGGGAGTCTATGCTTGTTACATGTCCTTCCAAAGCTTTACTTGCTGTTCTTTATATCTTTATCTAAAGCTTTGATGTATGTTGCCATCAATTACCAAAAAGGGGGAGATTGAAAGCACAAGTGCTCCCTAGGTGGTTTTGATAATTGATGACAACATATCTCTTGTTGGACTAACATTTCTATCTAGCATGTTTCAGATAAGTTCAACAATGGAGTGGCATGGACTAAAGGTTGTGGGAACTCCTTCAAGATGCTAAGGACAAAGGATTGGCTAAAGCTTCAAGCTCAAGACTCCTCATTTTACATTTTAGTGATCCACATTGAGTCCATAGGAAAAGCCAATACTATCAAGGAGGGATGAGGTGTTGCTTAATGAGCCTCTTGCTTCGTGTGCTTAATGATATGCTCCAAAATCCTCAGCTACTTTCCCACTTCCACATATGACCTAAACCCTAAGCCAAACTCGGTCCTACCGATTCTTTCTATCCGGCGCCACCGAGTTTCACTTGTCATAAGCCACTGCCAAACCCTAGCAATTCGGTTCTACCGATAGGGATATCGGTCTCACCGAGATGGGATTGCAAACTCTCTGTTTCCCTTTCGTAACTTTTCGGTCTCACCGAAAGAGCAAATCGGTCCCACCGAGTTTACCTGACCAACTCTCTGGTTAGCTTATTACCAAACTCGGTCTCACCGAGTTTGTGTAATCGGTCTCACCGAGATTACGTTATGCCCAAACCCTAACCATATCGATCCTACCGAGTTGCATGTCAGTCCCACCGAAAATCTCTAACGGTCACTAGGTTTACCTTTTCGGTCCGACCGAGTTTGTTGATTCGGTCCCACCGAGATTGGAAAACTGTGTGTAACGGTTGGATTTTGTGTGGAGGCTATATATACCCCTCCACCTCCTCTTCATTCGTGGAGAGAGCCATCAGAACACATACACAATTCCAACTCATATGTTCTGAGAGAGAACCACCTACTCATGTGTTGAGACCAAGATATTCCATTCCTACCATATGAATCTTGATCTCTAGCCTTCCCCAAGTTGCTTTCCACTCAAATCTTCTTTCCACAAAATCCAAATCCGATGAGAGAGAGTTGAGTGTTGGGGAGACTATCATTTGAAGCACAAGAGCAAGGAGTTCATCATCAACACACCATTTGTTACTTCTTGGAGAGTGGTGTCTCCTAGATTGGCTAGGTGTCACTTGGGAGCCTCCGACAAGATTGTGGAGTTGAACCAAGGAGTTTGTAAGGGAAAGGAGATCGCCTACTTCGTGAAGATCTACCACTAGTGAGGCAAGTCCTTCGTGGGCGATGGCCATGGTGGGATAGACAAGGTTGCTTCTTCGTGGACCCTTCATGGGTGGTTGCTTCTTCGTGGACCCTTCGTGGGTGGAGCCCTCCGTGGACTCGCGCAACCATTACCCTTCGTGGGTGGAGCCCTCCGTGGACTCGCGCAACCGTTACCCTTCGTGGGTTGAAGTCTCCATCAACGTGGATGTAGGATAGCACCACCTATCCGAACCACGGGAAAAACATCCGTGTCTCCAATTGCGTTTGAATTCTCCAAACCCTTCCCCTTACATTCTTGCAAGTTGCATGCTTTACATTCCGCTGCTCATATACTCTTTGCATGCTTGCTTGATATGTATTGTGTATGTTGAAATTGTGCCTAAAACTCCACTCAAACCAAAAAGGCCTAAAAATTGCAACTTTAGCACTAAGTGTCTAATCACTCTATGTATTGTGTATGTTGAAATTGTGCCTAAAACTCCACTCAAACCAAAAAGGCCTAAAAATTGCAACTTTAGCACTAAGTGTCTAATCACTCCCCCCCCTCTAGACACATCTACTTCTAGATCCTACATTCTTTTATTTTGGTTCCATAGTCGGACCTTGATTGTATTTGGATGATGTAATGCTTTATTCATGTATTGTGTGAAGTGGCGATTGTAAGCCAACTATGTATCTCTTTCCCTTATGTATTACATGGGTTGTGTGAAGATTACCTCACTTGTGACATTGCTTTCAATGCGGTTATGCCTCTAAGCCGTGCTTCGACACGTGGGAGATATAGCCGCATCGAGGGCGTTACAAGTTGGTAATCAGAGCCTTCCCCGACCTTAGGAGCCCCATTGCTTGATCGAACTAGCAGCCGTTGTTGAGTCTAGAAAAATGTTTTGAGTCATTTAGGTATTATGTATCGGAGAGTTTAGGAATTCTTTTTACTCCCCAGTCTCCTCATCGCTCTGGTAAGACATCCTGACGTAGAGTTTTGACTCTTCTCTTCTCAAATTTCACTAAATTTTTTTTAGGATCACGCGGGTATCTTGGAATCGTTCCGATGGTTTTATGACGAGAACATTGTCTTGGTGCCTCCTGTCAGGGGTTTTGTGGAAGTGTCCCGGGGAGTTGAGCTCCGAGGTGTTGTCGTCATAATTTTATCGTTGCAGTTCTGGAATACCTGAGTTTAGTACGCCGACATCGAAATCTCTTTTATGCAGTCCATTGGTGAGATAACCTCGACATCACCCAGTACTGGGGCGGGAGTTTGGGAGTATTGCCATAACTTGTATAACGGATGCTTTTCGAAGGTTGAGGTAGACGATTTCCGAAGGTTTCTTGGTTATGTGTTGAAGGATGGATACAGCTGGATGTAGGATTTGCTAGTTTTGGGTGAGATATTATGCTTCCCCTGTATCCCCAACACCTGATTGCATAACCGAAAAATTTCGGGAGTTTTTAAGTGGGAATTCAAGTAGCTCTTAGGATATCTTTCCGACGGATATATGATATGAAATTGGGGTTCGACGTCTAGTGGTCCGCCTATTCACGGTTGGTTTTACAGTGGTCTCGTTGTGTCTTAAAGAGTCCTTGGCTATGCCGACTCGGGGACGCTTCGTATGTCATGTGCACTGCCTTGTACATGATGGTGCTGTACGATCGAGCCCGTGTAGGCCCCACCACGAAAACTTCGGACGAAATCTCTATCATATGTTTGTTCCGGCTTATTCTGCAAGCCAATCATTTGTTTTGTTTTGAGTTGTGGTATTCGAGTTGCTTCGAAGTCAAATGTTGATTCCATACCTTCCCTAAGCGGTGTTCTCATACTCCTATGTGAATACTAATCCTTCTTGATCATCAAGATTGTTTTTGTCAATCCCTTTTAACCGGTGTGTCTCTCCTCAAGTGGATCCGATCACTTCAACATTCGCAGGATCTATTATCACTTCTTCTCAACGGTGTTTGTTTCATCCGTCTCCAAGTTGCCTTTGTATTTCCCGCCCACCCACCCTTTTTCTTCGATGACTCGAACTTCTTATTCAAGTATCCTTTTATTGATGCGAAGTCTCTCCATTCTTTTCCTTCAATGTTCTTACCCGGTGATTCTCATGAAGATTCTAACGGAACCTCAAGTTCATCATTTTTCATTCTCTTTCTTCTCCGGTGGAACCAATTCAAGCTTTCGGTGTTGATCTCATATCCCTTTTTCCTCATTTCAAATACCTTCTCATACCAGTGCACCTCAAAATAATTCACTTCTCGCTATTCTTTTGTTCCGGAGTGCTGAAGATATCTCAGAAGATTCATATTTTCATTCCAAATTCGTTCAAGATATCTCGAGGTTGTTATCTCATTCTAGCCATTTAATTCAACCGGTGCATTCTCTCTTTTAAATTGTTCTACCGTGTTTCTTTTGAGTGGGCCCTAACCCACAGGTCTTTTCCCAGGATCTTACCTGACTCTTCTATTTTCCCGGAGCTATCCTAAATTCTTTTTGAAGTTTGATGTAAGAATGAGTTATCATTAGTCAAATGCCTTCTCCAAGATCTTTCACACTATTTTCATCGTTGGCTCAACCTTTTCCATTCTT
Source organism: Triticum urartu (assembly GCF_056163025.1). Lineage (NCBI taxonomy): Eukaryota > Viridiplantae > Streptophyta > Magnoliopsida > Poales > Poaceae > Triticum > Triticum urartu. The sequence continues at coordinate 230,196,444 of NC_141878.1, forward strand.
CATTCCGGAGTGCCTCAACAATTCTTGGTGGTGTTTCTCGTCGTCATTCTCAACATTTGAAGACCGAAGAAGAGTTTTACCTCCTTACCTTATCCGTTCTTTCAGAGAATTGTGGTTCTAATTCGAGGTCATCCTCTCATAATTTTTTGATTGTGAGAATTCTTTTCACCCATCCGAAGCAAATTCAAGAGTCTTCTCAATTTGATTCTCTAGAGCCCATCATCTCATAATTATTCATTCCCAGCCTTCAGTTATCGTTCTCTAATCTTACCGGTGCATCGTTCAAGTGATCTTTAATCGGCTCGTGATCTCTTCGTTCTCATGTTTCTAAATCCTCTAAATCTATGTTCATTTTATAATTCTTCTCGGTGTTTTCTTTACCTTTACTTCAATCGTTTTCAATTCTTACGGTGGTTCGTTCAAGATCTCTCTTCCGTATCAATTCATTCGTTCTTTCAATCCCGACGGGTGATTTGTTGAAGACCTTCTCAAGTTGGCGCTATATCTGTCTTAATGCTCGCTACGAGAATAAGTAGTATGTCAAATCCATTGATTGTCATCAATTTAATTGATGAAGGATAAACATAATGTAATTCTTATTCTTGTTTCATCGAGTAAATTCAATTCCTTATTCCGGAGCCTCATCAAAACTCTCGGTTTTACTTATTTAATCTTTCTTTCTGGAGCTCAAAGTTATTTAATTATATCATTCCAAAGATCTATCTAATCATTGCAAGGATTCACCTTGTGTTTTCAACTTCTCTTTCCTTTCGATTGATCATTCTTTTATTACCGGAGTTCTTCATGGAGGCTCTACATGATGCTTCATCAAGGATTTAATTCCTTCTCGAAGTGTTCATTGAGATTCTTTTCAGAGGAGCTCAAGCATTCTCCATCTTGCAATCCGGAGTGCAATTCCCTCTACCATATCATCGGAGGTGGTATTATGTCATTCTTGATAATTTGAGTTCATGTTTCATGATTCACAGGTTGTTAAGAATGGGGTATTTTAAATCCATCAACCTATTCGTTGGAATTACCTTGGGTTATATTTCACCTAGAGCGTTCCCTAAGGATTGTTGCTACCTATGGTGCTCATAAATGACCCAAGTTCTTATTTCATCCTTCCGGTGAAATAAGTTTCTCGTCTCCTCGTTCATATCAATCCAATTCTTTTCCCGTGAGTGGCCGGGTGTCACCTCAAAAAAATTTGAGATGTTTTCCATAATACCATACCAAGCTTATTCTTTTCGTTGTTGGTTTTCCAACAACTCCGTTCTAGCATTTGTTGAAAGCGTGCTCCCTCAAGATCCTGTTTCCCTGCGTTCCGGAGGCATTGTGATGTCGCTCTCTCCAACCCATCTTCTTCCTTTGTCAGGATCGTGTTCTTTCATGCCTATCCATTAAACCGGAGTGTTGTGCCCTTTTGCTCAAGTTCTTTTCATTTTATCAAGTTTTTGCCTTCCGTTTCAACCGGAGTGTTGTCCGAATTTGTTCTTCCTTGAAACTCTTCCCTACCGGACTGCTTTCAACTTTGTTCACCTTCGTTGTATTCTTTTCTCGAATTTGTTCAACCTCGCAAGGTTCTTTGGTCTCACTCATTTGTCAAAGAAGCAACTTAGTTTTACCTCTTCAATTTCTCTTCTGTTGTCCCTCCGGTGCCATTCTAGATCTCGGGACTAGATCCTCTCATAGTGGTGGAGTGTTGTAACGCCCCAAGACCGGAGCTTCAGATGCCTTCCAGGGTTTCCGGGTTTCGTCATGTGATTTGTTTGGCCCGTTGCGTTTCATCTTTGCATCATGTGCATTGCATCATGTCATCATGCCATCATGTCATTTCTTTCCTTAACTCAACTAAATAAATGGCATCGATCTTTGATCCATTTAAACCGAGGGAATTCACGTGGTGATTTCTCTTTATAACATATCCTCCCAATGTTATAGGGAGCTATGACGAAATATTCCATTAGTTTGGGATCACCTATAACACACTTGCAATAATCACATGTCTTTTCCGCTTCGAGTTTGCTCCTCTAACTTCATCCATAAATTCTTTATCTTTTTCCGGAGGTCTTCCAAAAATCTCCACATTTTGGGACCTTTCTAACGCCCACTTCTTATTCAAACTCATTTGAATTTAATTCAAACGAGTTCCAATCCAAACTTGGTACATGCCCATTTATACTTTTCTTGGATCAAGATCATTTTTGCGAGTCCAGTAAAATTATCCCCATGCCCAGTTTCCATCCCAACCTTCTCTTTCTTTTCCTTCTCTTTTATGTTTTCTTTTTAAATGGGAAAAGAGAGATATTTAGGGAGAGAGGCGGCCTGCACCACTGCCCTCCTGGGCCTCCCTCCCTCACGCGCCGGCCCAAGGCCAGGCCCAATCAGCCCCGCTGCTTACCCTAACCCCCTCCCGCATCGCTCTCTCCCTCTCCCTCGTCTCCCTCATCTCCCTCGCGCCGCTAGAGGCCAGAACCCGCTCGATCCCCTCGCCCTCTCCTCATCGAGCGCCCTCCTCTCCTACCTCGCGCCTCTACTTCTCCTTGCGTCGCCCGGAGCGCTCTCGCGCCGCCACTGGAGGCCAACTCCGGCGACTCCACACCCGCATAGAGCCCCGCGCCCGATCCCGCTGGTCCCTCCTCTCGCCTGTCGCCAAGCAGGAGCTCCGCCGCCTCGACTCCTGGTCCGGGCTCCGTCGACCGCTCCCTCCTCGGCTTCCGGCCTCGTCTAGGCCACCCTGTCATCGCCCCGCCTCAGCGCCGCCGTCCTCCATGGCCGCGGCTAGCCGAGCTCGAAGCTACCGCCGCCACTCACCTCCCGTCCGGGCTGCAAGCCACCCTCGCCCGGATCTGCTCGAGCTCTCCGCCCCCTGCGCCGCAAGTTCCTCCCGCCGGAGCCCCAAGTCCACCTCTGCCCCGCATCCAGTCCCTGCCCGCACCGCCGCGCGACGCCCTCTGCTTCACCCTGCGTTGAACGACAGGGGCTGCTACGTCGCCAGCCTCCTATCCACGAGATCCGGCGATGCCGGCCACCAGGACCCGCTGCTGCTTCCTGCCGCTGACCACTACCATCGCTTCCTTGATGCTGCCACCCGGGTTCCTTTGCGATTTGTCCGTTTCGGACCATCAAGACTGGCAAGACCCAGACTCAGAACACCGAGTACATCTACAAACCGGAAGAACTTGGATGCATCAAGTCCTCGAGGAGACCCGTTTTTCGTCAAGTTCGACTACCGTTGCAAGAACGAGATCGGCAAGTCCGAAAACTCAAGTACCACGACGCCGAGTACCCCTACGCATGAAGACGCCAAGACCGTTTCGGGATTCACCGAAAACCGCTACCGATGACTCGAACATCTACAGAAACTCATGCAACTATGAACGTGAACGACTACCATCGACCTCGAGTTACTCGGATTCGTCAAGTTCCTCTTCGAAACATGTACCACTACCGCTCCGATGATCGCCGATGAACGATAGGACGACTACTTCGACTACCGTCGCGTGAACCACTACTTCCCTCGACGTCCCGAGAACGTCTACTTCCTCTACACCGCTTGACCCGAACCGCTCCGATAATGCACGCTTCGAAGGTATAACCCCGAGACGACCGCCGTGAACGAATGCATGTGTGATGTATGAGATGCTCGTGCTTGCACCGTGCTCGATTTGTCGGTGCACGTTGCCCTCTTTTACCTTGTCACCGTCATGTGGGAACCCGGTAACCGGGAGCACCCCACCTTCTATCACATGTCATGCTCCCGTCGCACTTTCTTTGCACCGGGATCTCAATCGAGTTACCGGAACCGGAATGTTGCCGTGGCACCATTTCGTTATCGTTGCCGTGGCTCCCCTTTTCATTTCCGCCACGTTGACAAATGCTTCTTAATATGCCCTTGTCAACTTTTCTTAAATTTGCATAAAACTTGCTCATGTCACCCGCATCATGATAACAACAACTAAATTTTTTAAAATTGTTGTTTGCATTAAATTGCTAAATGCATATGGGGATTTTCCAGACTTGTCGTTTTGTTGTTCCGGCCTCATTTAAAATTGCCTAGATAGATAGTTTCTTTATGCTTCACCTCTTGGCATGCTAACAATATTTAATATTGTTGAGTACCTAAACAAGAGAGAACTAAATAATTCATGTGGTGTTTCGTCAATATGCAACTCGTTGCATATTGAGCTCCATTTAATTTGTAGGATTGTTTGTGCATTTTGCCATGACATGCCTCATTTAAACCGGACATGCATCATACCTGGTTGTGCATCATGCCATGCTTATGTGATGGTTGTTTACTTTGTTGTTTGCTCCTTTCCGGGTTGCTTCTCGCGTTAGCTTCGGTTTCGTTCCAGAGTTGTGAGGATTCGTTTGACTACGTCCGTTTGTCTTCTTCATGGACTCGTTCTTCTTCCTTGCAGGATCTCAGGCAAGATGATCATACCCTCGAAATCACTTCTATCTTTGCTTGCTAGTTGCTCGCTCTTTTGCTTTGCCTATGCTACGATACCTACCACTTGCTTACCATGCCTCCTATATTGTTGAACCAAGCCCCTAACCCACCTTGTCCTAGCAAACCGTTGATTGGCTATGTTACCGCGTTGCTCAGCCCCTCTTATAGCGTTGTTAGTTGCAGGTGAAGATTGAAGTATGTTCCTTGTTGGAACATGGAGTTGTTGTTCCTTGTTGGAACATGTTTACTTGTTGGGATATCACTATATATATTATTTAATTAATGCATCTATATACTTGGTAAAGGGTGGAAGGCTCGGCCTTATGCCTGGTGTTTTGTTCCACTCTTGCCGCCCTAGTTTTCGTCATATCGGTGTTATGTTCCCGGATTTTGCGTCCCTTACGTGGTTGGGTAATAATGGGAACCCCTTGACAGTTCGCCTTGAATAAAATTCTTCCAGCAATTCCCAACATTGGTTTTACCATTTGCCACCTAGCCTTTTCTTTTCCCTTGGGAGTCGCGCTCCTGAGGGTCATCATTATTTTACCCCCCCCCCGGGGCCAGTGCTCCTCTGAGTGTTGGTCCAACCGAGCGATGTGCGGGGCTACCAGGGGCAACTCTGGGCTGGCCTACCCGACGTCTTGCTCATCCGGTGTGCCCTGAGAACGAGATATGTGCAGCTCCTATCGGGATTTGTCGGCACATCTGGGTGGTGTTGCTGGATTTGTTTTAACTTGTCGAAGTGTCCTGTAGAACCGAGATACCGAGTCTGATCGGAATGTCTCGGGAGGAGGTCTATTCCTTCGTTGACCATGAGAGCTTTTCATGGGCTAAGTTGGGACACCCCTGCAGGGATTGAACTTTCGAGAACCGTGCCCGCGGTTATGGGCAGATGGGAATTTGTTAATGTCTGGTTGTAGAAAACCTGAAGTTGACTTTATTTAAAATGCATCAACCGCGTGTGTAACCGTGATGGTCTCTTTCCGGCGGAGTCCGGGAAGTGAACACGGTGTTGGAGTTATGTTTGACGTAGGTTGTTCTAGGATCACTTCTTGATCATAGTTTATCGATCGTGCTTTGCCTTCTCTTCTCGCTCTCTTTTGCGTATGTTAGCCACCATACATGCTAGTCGCTTGTTGCAGCTCCACCTCATACCTTTACCTTTCCCATAAGCTTAAATAGTCTTGATCGCGAGGGTGCGATATTGCTGAGTCCCCGTGGCTCACAGATACTTCCAAAACCAGCTTGCAGGTGCCGATGAGTCCGTGCAGATGACGCAACCAAGCTCAAGAGGAGCTCGATGAAGATCTTGTCCTTTGTGTGGTTTCGTTCTAGTTGGTCAGTAGTGGAGCCCAGTTGGGGTCGATCGGGGACCTTTGTCGCATTTGGGGTTCTTCTTTTATTTTGGTTCCATAGTCGGACCTTGATTGTATTTGGATGATGTAATGCTTTATTCATGTATTGTGTGAAGTGGCGATTGTAAGCCAACTATGTATCTCTTTCCCTTATGTATTACATGGGTTGTGTGAAGATTACCTCACTTGCGACATTGCTTTCAATGCGGTTATGCCTCTAAGTCGTGCTTCGGCACGTGGGAGATATAGCCGCATCGAGGGCATTACAATGTTGTGATGTGATATGGTCAAGACGTGATGAGATATAAGTTGTTGTATGAGATGATCATGTTTTGTTGAAGTTATCGGCAACTGGCAAAAGCCTTATGGTTATCTCTCTATTGCATAAGATGCAAGCGCCAAATAATTGCTTTACTTTATCGCTATGCGATAGCAATAGTTGCAAGAGCAATTGTTGGCGAGACGACCATGTGACGACACATTGATATAGATCAAGATGGTGGAGATCATGGTGTCATGCCGATGACGATGGAGATCATGACGAAGCTTTGGAGATGGAGATCAATGGCACAAGATGATGATGGCCATATCATGTCACATATTTTGATTGCATGTGATGTTTATCTTTTATACATCTTATTTTGCTTAGTTCGACGGTAGCTTTATAAGATGATCTCTCACTAATTATCAAGGTACAAGTGTTCTCCCTGAGTATGCACCATTGCGAAAGTTCTTCGTGCTGAGACACCACGTGATGATCGGGTGTGATAGGCTCTACGTTCAAATACAATGGGTGCAAAACAGTTGCACACGTGGAATACTCAGGTTAAACTTGACGAGCCTAGCATATAGCAGATATGGCCTCGGAACACGGAGACCGAAAGGTCGAGCGTGAATCATATAGTAGATATGATCAACATAGTGATGTTCACCATTGAAACTTCTCATCTCACGTGATGATCGGACATGGTTTAGTTGATATGGATCACGTGATCACTTAGAAGATTAGAGGGATGTCTGTCTATGTGGGAGTTCTTAAGTAATATGATTAATTGAACTTTAATTTATCATGAACTTAGTCCTAGTAGTATTAGCATATCTATGTTGTAGATCAATAGCTCGCGTTTAGCTCCCCTGTTTTATTTTTGATATGTTCCTAGAGAAAACTAAATTGAAAGATGTTAGTAGCAATGATGTGGATTGGATCCGTGATCTGAGGTTTATCCTCATTGCTGCATAGAAGAATTATGTCTTTGATGCACCGCTAGGTGACAAACCTATTGCAGGAGCAGATGCAGATGTTATGAACATTTGGCTAGCTCAATATTATGACTACTTGATAGTTTAGTGCACCATGCTTAAACGGCTTAGAATCGGGACTTTAAAGACGTTTTCAACGTCATGGACCATATGAGATGTTCCAGGAGTTGAAGTTAATATTTCAAGCAAATACCCGAGTTGGGAGATATGAAGTCTCCAACAAGTTCTATAGCTAAAAGATGGAGGAGAATAGCTCAAGCAGTGAGCATGTGCTCAGATTGTCTGGGTACTACAATCGCTTGAATCAAGTGGAAGTTAATCTTCCAGATAAAATAGTGATTGACAAAATTCTCTAGTCACCATCACCAAGTTAGTAGAACTTTGTGATGAACTATAGTATGCAAGGGATGACGAAAACAATTCCCAAGCTCTTCGTGATGCTGAAATCGACGAAGGTAGAAATCAAGAAAAGCATCAAGTGTTGATGGTAAACAAAACCACTAGTTTCAAGTAAAGGGCAAAGCGAAAGAAAGGGAACTTCAAGTAGAATGACAAGCAAGTTGTCACTCCCGTGAAGAAGCCCAAAGCTGGACCAAAGCCTGAAACTGAGTGCTTCTACTGCAAAGGAAATGATCACTGGAAGCGGAAATTCCCTGAATATTTGGTGGATAAGAAAGATGGCAAAGTGAACAAAGGGTATATTTGATATACAAGTTATTGATGTGTGCCTTACTAGTGTTTATAGTATCCCCTGAGTATTTGATACTTGTTCAGTTGCTAGAATTAGCAACTCGAAACAGGAGTTAAAGAATGAACAGAGACTAGTTAAGGGTGAGGTGACGATGTGTGTTGGAAGTGGTTCCAAGATAGATATGATCATCATCGCACACTCCCTATTCTTTCAGGATTAGTGTTGAACCTAAATAAGTGTTATTTGGTGTTTGCGTTGAGCATGAATATGATTTGATCATGTTTATTGCAATATGGTTATTCATTTAAGTAAGAGAATAAATTGTTGTTCTGTTTACATGAATAAAACCTTATATGGTTACACACCCAATGAAAATGGTTCGTTGGATCTCGATTGTAGTGATACACATATTCATAATATTGAAACTAAAAGATGCAAAGTTAATAATGATAGTACAACTTATTTGTGGCACTGCCGTTTAGGTCATATTGGTGTAAAGCGCATGAAGAAAATCCATGCTGATGGGCTTTTGGAATCACTTGATTATGAATCAGTTGATGCTTGCGAACCATGCCTCATGGGCAAGATGACTAAGACTCCGTTCTTCGGAACAATGGAGCGAGCAACAGATTTGTTGGAAATCATACATACTGATGTATGTGGTCCGATGAATATTGAGGCTCGTGGCAGGTATCATTATTTTCTGATCTTCACAAATGATTTGAGAAGATATGAGTATATCTAATTGATGAAACACAAGTCTGAAATATTTGAAAAGTACAAAGAATTTCAGAGTGATGTGGAGAATCATCGTAACAAAAATAAAAGTTTCTACGATATGATCGTAGAAGTAAAATATTTGAGTTACGAGTTTGGCCTTTAGTTAAAACAATGTGAAATAGTTTCACTACTCACGCCACCTGGAACACCACAGTGTAATGGTGTGTCCGAACGTCATAACCGTACTTTATTAGATATAGAGTGATCTATGATGTATCTTACCGATCTACCACTATCGTTTTGGGGTTATACATTAGAGACAGCTACATTCACGTTAAAAAGGGCACCATCTAAATCCGTTGAGACGACATCGTATGAACTGTGGTTTGGCGAGAAACCTAAGCTGTCGTTTCTTAAAGTTTGGGACTGCAATGCTTATGTGAAAAAGTTTCAACATGATAAGCTCGAACCCAAATCGAAGAAGTAAATCTTCATAGGATACCCAAAAGAAAATGTTGGGTACACCTTCTATCACAGATCCGAAGGCAAGTTATTCATTGCTAAGAATGGATCCTTTCTAGAGAAGGAGTTTCTCTCGAAAGAAGTGAGTGGGAGGAAAGTAGAACTTGATGAGGTAAATGTACCTGCTCCCTTATTGGAAAGTAGTTCATCACAGAAATCTGTTCCTGTGACTACTACACCGATTAGTGAGGAAGCTAATGATGATGATCATGTAACTTTAGATCAAGTTACTACCGAACCTCGTAGGTAAACCAGAGTGAGATCCGCACCAGAGTGGTACGGTAATCTTGTTCTGGAGGTCATGTTACTTGACCATGACGAGCCTACGAACTATGAGGAAGCGATGATGAGCCTAGATTCCGCGAAATGGCTTGAGGCCATGAAATCTGAGATGAGATCCATGTATGAGAACAAAGTATGGACTTTGATTGACTTGCCCAATGATCGGCGAGCCATTGAGATTAAATGGATCTTCAAGAGGAATATGGATGCTGATAGTAGTGTTACTATCTACAAAGCTAGAATTGTCGCAAAAAGTTTTTCGACAAGTTCAAGGTGTTGACTACGATGAGAGTTTCTCACTCGTATTTATGCTTAAGTCTGTCCGAATCATGTTAGCAATTGCCGCATTTTATGAAATCTGGCAAATGGATAAACAAAACTGCATTCCTTAACGGATTTATTAAAGAAGAGTTGTATATGATGCAACCAGAAGGTTTTGTCAATCCTAAAGGTACTAACAAAATATGCAAGCTCCAGCGATCCATCTATGGACTGGTGCAAGCATCTCGGAGTTGGAATATACGCTTTGATAAGTTGATCAAAGCATATAGTTTTATACAGACTTGCGGTGAAGCCTGTATTTACAAGTGAGTGGGAGCACTACAACATTTCTGATAAGTATATGTGAAAGACATATTGTTGATCGGAGATAATGTAGAATTATTCTGCAAAGCATAAAGGAATATTTGAAAGGAGTTTTTCAAAGAAAGACCTCGGTGAAGCTGCTTACATATTGAGCATCAAGATCTATAGAGATAGATCAAGATGCTTGATAAGTTTTTCAATGAGTACATACCTTGACAAGATTTTGAAGTAGTTCAAAATGGAACGGTCAAAGAAGAAGTTCTTGCCTGTGTTACAAGGTGTGAAGTTGAGTAAGACTCAAAACCCGACCACGGCAGAAGATAGAGAGAGAATGAAAGTCATTCCCTATGCCTTAGCCATATGTTCTATAAAGTATGCCATGCTGTATACCAGACCTATTGTATACCCTGCCCTGAGTTTGGCAAGGGAGTACAATAGTGATCTAGGAGTAGATCACTGGACATTGGTCAAAATTATCCTTAGTGGAATAAGGATATGTTTCTCGATTATGGAGGTGACAAAAGGTTCGTCGCAAAGGGTTACGTCGATGCAAGTTTTGACACTTATCCAGATGACTCTAAGTCTTAATCTAGATACATATTGAAAGTGGGAGCAATTAGCTAGAGTAGCTCCATGCAGAGCATTGTTGACATAGAAATTTGCAAAATACTTACGGATCTAAATGTGGCAGACCCGTTGACTAAACTTCTCTCACAAGCAAAACATGATCACACCTCAGTACTCTTTGGGTGTTAATCACATAATGATGTGAACTAGATTATTGACTCTAGTAAACCCTTTGGGTGTTGGTCACATCTCGATGTGAACTATGGGTGTTAATCACATGGTGATGTGAACTATTGATGTTAAATCACATGGCGATGTGAACTAGATTATTGACTCTAGTGCAAGTGGGAGACTGACGGAAATATGCCCTAGAGGCAATAATAAAGCTATTATTTATTTCCTCATATCATGATAAATGTTTATTATTCATGCTAGAATTGTATTAACCGGAAACATAATACATGTGTGAATACATAGACAAACAGAGTGTCACTAGTATGCCTCTACTTGACTAGCTCGTTGATCAAAGATGGTTATGTTTCCTAACCATAGACATGAGTTATCATTTGATTAACGGGATCACATCATTAGGAGAATGATGTGATTGACTTGACCCATTCCGTTAGCATAGCACTTGATCATTTAGTTTGTTGCTATTGCTTTCTTCATGACTTATACATGTTCCTATGACTATGAGATTATGCATCTCTCGTTTACCGGAGGAACACTTTGTGTGCCACCAAACGTCACAACGTAACTGGGTGATTATAAAGGTGCTCTACAGGTGTCTCCGAAGGTACTTGTTGGGTTGGCGTATTTCGAGATTAGGATTTGTCACTCTGATTGTCGGAGAGGTATCTCTGGGCCCTCACGGTAATGCACATCACTTAAGCCTTGCAAGCATTGCAACTAATGAGTTAGTTGCAGGATAATGTATTATGGAACGAGTAAAGAGACTTGCCGGTAATGAGATTGAACTAGGTATTGAGATACCGACGATCGAATCTCGGGCAAGTAACATACCGATGACAAAGGGAACAACGTATGTTCTTATGCGGTCTGACCGATAAAGATCTTCATAGAATATGTGGGAGCCAATATGAGCATCCAGGTTCCGCTATTGGTTATTGACCGGAGACGTGTCTCGGTCATGTCTACATTGTTCTCGAACTCATAGGGTTCGCATGCTTAAGGTTTCGATGACAGTTATATTATGAGTTTATGAGTTTTGATGTACCGAAGGAGTTTGGAGTCCCGGATGAGATCGAGGACTTGATGAGGAGTCTCGAAATGGTCGAGACGTAAAGATCGATATATTGGACGACTATATTCGGACATCAGAAAGGTTCTGAGTGATTCGGGTATTTTTCGGAGTACCGGAGAGTTACGGGAATACGTATTGGGCCTTATTGGGCCATACGTGAAAGAATGAAAAGGGCCTCAAGGGTGGCCGCACCCCTCCCCTTGGTCTGGTCCGAATTGGACTAGGGAAGGGGGGCGCCCCCTTCCTTCCTTCTCCTTTTCCCTTCCTCTTTTCCTATTCCATATGGGAGGTGGAATCCTACTAGGACTAGGGAGTCCTAGTAGGACTCCACACTTGGCGTGCCCCCTCCTAGGGCCGGCCTCCTCCTCCCTTGCTCCTTTATATACGGGTGCAGGGGGCACCCTAAAGACACAACAATTGATTCTTGAGATCTATTAGCCGTGTGCGGTGCCCTCCTCCACCATAATCCTCGATAATATTGTAGCGGTGCTTAGGCGAAGCCCTGCGACGATAGAACATCAAGATCGTCACCACGCCGTCGTGTTGACGGAACTCTTCCCCGACATTCTGCTGGATCGGAGTCCGGGGATCGTCATCGAGCTGAACGTGTGCTAGAACTCGGAGGTGCCGTAGTTTCGGTGCTTGATCGGTCGGGCCTGAAGACGTACGACTACATCAACCGCGTTGTGCTAACACTTCCGCTTCCGGTTCTCGTTGCTATACATCACCATGATCTTGCGTGTGCGTAGGAAATTAGAAGGAATTTTCAAACATATTGGTCTCACGACATGGACACATGTAGACGTATGCATGGAGTGACATTGCATTTTAATTCCAAAAAATTAAAAAAAAAAGATCAGAAAAACATGAAACCTTGGTTGATTTAATGTCATGCCACCAAGATGATGTGGTAAAAAAATTGGCCTGTTTGACGAAAGTTTGGACACACACCCCTCACAAACCGGAGCAACTCACTAGAAGGTTCGTGGTTCCGAGAGGGGACAATACATGTTTGATGACGAACGGGAGATAACTTCCTCTTACGGCCTTCAATTTTTTTTCTATGTCTAACGTGCACTAATACAACTGTCATGTGAAATTTTTGAAAATTTCAGGGGTCATTTGACCTTTTAAAGACATTCAAGTGATTTTCTAACCATTTAATGACTGTAATTCAAATTTGAACTACATCTACATGCAACGCCTAACCATAATGGATTGAAAAATCATATTTTTGTGTACTTGTGTGCGAGTTAATTCCATGTGCAGTAAATTAGAAGGAATTTTCAAACATATTGGTCTCAAGGCATGGGCACACATGCACGGAGTAGTATGGAATTTTAATTCCAAAAAATTAAAAAATAGTCAGAAAAATAAGAAACGTTGCTTGATTTAATGTCATGCCACCAAGATGATGTGGTAAAAAAATTGGCATGTTTGACGAAAGTTTGGACATAGACCCCTCACAAACCGGAGCAACTCACTAGAAGGCTCGTGGTTCCGAGAGGGAACAATGCATGTTTGATGACGAACGGGAGATAGCTTCCTCTTACGGCCTTCAATTTTTTTCTATGTTTAACGTGCACTACTACAATTGCAATGTGAACTTTTGGAAAATTCTAGGGGTCATTTGACATTTAAAGACATTTAAGTGATTTTCTAGCCATTTAATTCAAATTTGAACTACATCTACATGCAACGCCTAACCATAACGGTTTGACAAATCATATTTGTGTACTTGTGTGCGAGTTAATTCCATGTGTAGTAAATTAGAAGGAATTTTCAAACATGTTTGTCTCAAGACATGGACACTTGCATATGTATGCATGGAGTGACATGGCATTTTAATTCCAAAAAATTTAAAAAATATCAGAAACACATGAAACCTTGGTTGATGTAATGTCATGCTACTAAGATGATGTGGTAAAAAAATGGATATGTTTGACGAAAGTTTGGACACACACCCCTCACAAACCGGAGCAACTCACAAGAAGGCTCGTGGTTCCGAGAGGGAACAATGCATGTTTGATGACGAACGGGAGATAGCTTCCTCTTACGGCCATCAATTTTTCCTACATCTAACGTGCACTACTACAACTGTAATGTGAAATTTTTGAAAATTCTATGGGTCATTTGACTTTTCAAAAAATTTAAGTGATTTTCTAGCCATGTAATGACTGTAATTAAAATTTTAACTACATCTACATGCAACGCCTAACCAAAACGATTTGAAAAATCATATATGTGTACTTGTGTGCAAGTTAATTCCATGTGCCGTAAATTAGAAGGAATTTTCAAACATATTGGTCTCACGACATGGACACATGCATACATATGCATGGAGTGACATGGCATTTTAATTCCAAAAAATTAAAAAAACGATGAGAAAAACATGAAACCTTGGTTGATGTAATGTCATGCCACCAAGAAGATGTGGTAAAAAAATTGGCCTGTTTGACGAAAGTTTGGACACACACCTCTCACAAACTGGAGCAACTCACTAGAAGGTTTGTGGTTCTGAGAGGGAACAATGCATGTTTGATGACGAACGGGAGATAGCTTCCTCTTACGACCTTCAATTTTTTTTCTACGTCTAAGGTGCACTAATACAACTTTCATGTGAAATTTTTGAAAATTTCAGGGGTCATTTGACCTTTTAAAGACATTTAAGTTATTTTCTAACCATTTAATGACCGTAATTCAAATTTGAACTACATCTACATGCAATGCCTAACCATAACGGTTTGAAAAATCATAGTTTTGTGTACATGTGTGCGAGTTAATTCCATGTGCAGTAAATTAGAAGGAATTTCTAACATATTGGTCTCAAGGCATGGGCACACATGCATGGAGTAGCATGGCATTTTAATTCCAAAAAAATAAAAAATGATCAGAAAAACATGAAACCTTTCTTGATTTAATGTCATGCCACCAAGATGATGTGGTAAAAAAATTGGCATGTTTGACGAAAGTTTGGACACACACCCATCACAAACCGGAGCAACTCACTAGAAGGTTCGTGGTTCCGAGAGCGAACAATGCATGTTTGATGATGAACGGGAGATAGCTTCCTCTTACGGCCTTCAATTTTTTTCTACGTTTAACGTGCACTAATACAACTGTCTTGTGAAAATTTGGAAAATTTCAGAGGTCCATTGACCTTTTAAAGACATTTAAGTGATTTTCTAACCATTTAATGACCATAATTCAAATTTGAACTACATCTACATGCAACGCCTAACCATAACAGTTCGAAAATCATATTTTTGTGTACTTGTGTGCGAGTTAAAAAATCATCAGACGATGTAAATATCTGGTGTTCAAAAAAGAAAATGTAAAGATCTGGCAAGACAACAGGTCCCCACACGATTGGCAGTCTATCTCGCGGCTCGAGGTTTGATAGGTGAATGGCGGGGATCATTAATCAAACACGATTCTGCATTGGAAACTGTCAGCTATTATGTTCACACACGGATTTTGGCTATTATGTTCACACACGGATTTTTCTCCGGGAATCGTGTGTAATTCAAACAACAGTACTCATAAATTCTGGCGACCGGCGTTTGTACTGTCCCCGTCGATCTATATTCCGTCCGCCAATAAATACTACCTTGCTCACGTCGTCCCGCCTGCATTCTCATCTACATCCTCCCCTCGCTCGCCCTCTCTCTCACACAAATCTCTGTCATGGCGCCGCCGGTCTGCCCACGTGCCGACGAGGAGTCGCCGCCCCCCGAGGACGCTCACTCGATTAGCAGCGACGAGGACCCCTACGCGCTGCCTGACGAGGTTGCGCCGGACCCCCCAATTTTGGATTGGTTTTGGGGCCAGTACAATCTTTTTCTTTGGAAGTCGCTGCCGCCGGCTGAGAAAGCCAAGCAAGTGGCATTCAAGAAGGAGATGGCGGAGGAGGAAGCCAGGTACCAGGCGGCCTGTGAAGCCCGTGATGCCACCTGGAAAAAGGAGGCGGCGGAGCTTTGGGGCCGGGCGCGTCGTCGTGCCGAGGAGGTGTACGAAGACGGGTACTTCACGAGGAAGGTCATAGGCGTTGGGCGCCTCGTCGCTGCGTGGAGGTGGGCCGATAAGCTCCAGCACGCCACCGACGAGGAGCTCCGGTGGGCGCCCAACGAAATGGCAAGATCGGTCGCGCGCGTCCACCAGCAAGAGGCAGATCGGTACGTCAAGCGCTGAGAGGCGAAGGAGGCGGAGTACTGCCTCCGCACTGGGAAGACGCCGCGCACCAGGGAGCTGCTGGCGAGGGGCTGCAGGAATACTGGCCCCAGGAGATATTATTAGTTTTAGTATTGTTTGTTTTTAATTTTATGCATTGTACCTAGTAGTTAAGTATCATCACGTATATGTGATGATATTATATATATATATATATATTTTTTGTGATGAACTAATGAACATTTAATATATATATTATGAATTCCATTTTCTATCTATTTTTGTATACTAATTTGAATCTAGCTGTTATCATCCACATATACATAACGGAAAGCGTATACACACACATTAAAATAGAACATATAAGAATTGAAAATAGAGTACACACATTGAAACACAGCAATAAACAGAGCAATACTATGATTGTTGTGAATACATAGCTATCCACGTCGAAACGACTTATCAAAATAAAACGCGTCCATGAGACCATGACCAGCAGCCCTTGCCTACAGTAGCTCTTGGCTCTGCCTGAACTCGTGCAGGCGTTCGTCCAAGTGGTCGACACGCTCGCGGTACATCTGGAGCGCGATCTCGAGCTCCAAGTTGGCTATTTCATCGGAGATCACCAGCTCGAGGATGCGATGGCCATGTTCCTCTACTGCGCCCAGGTGGACACCTGGGCCAAGGAGGAGGTCGAGCCTACGGACTAGCGCGTTGGCATCCAGTGGGCCGCGGACAAGGCGAACGGCGGCACCCATGCGAACGGCACGGCGGGCGTCCGGTGCAAGTACGGCACGGCCGGCCTCTGGTGCAAGTACGGCGCTGAGGGCCTCTGCCCACTCCTGGCGAGGAATGGGGGTACTAACCGGACGTGTACCCAGCTGCGACGCCATGTCGATAGCAGGCAAGCGCCAATGGATCCACTCCTGCTGTGCGGCGCGTCGCGCCACTCGCTCTGTGGCGCTCCAACGGTCTCGCCATGCGGCGGGCCGCAGCCTATCGGCGCGGACGTGCCTAGCTTGCTCTGCGGCGCGACATCGATCATGTTGTGCGGCGAGCTGCAGCCTGTCGGTGCTGACATACCTATCTTGATCTGCGGCGCTTCATGTCTACTACACAACCTTCTTCTTGTAGACGTTGTTGGGCCTCCAAGTGCAGAGGTTTGTAGGACAGTAGCAAATTTCCCTCAAGTGGATGACCTAAGGTTTATCAATCCGTGGGAGGCATAGGATGGAGATGGTCTCTCTCAAACAACCCTGCAACCAAACAGCAAAGAGTCTCTCGTGTCCCTAACACACCCAATAAAATGGTAAATTGTATAGGTGCACTAGTTCGGCGAAGAGATGGTGATACAAGTGCAATATGGATGGTAGATATAGGTTTTTGTAATATGAAAATATAAAAATAGCAAGGTAACTAATGATAAAAGTGAGCGAAAACGGTATTGCAATGCGTTGAAACAAGGCCTAGGGTTCATACTTTCGCTAGTGTAAGTTCCCTCAACAATACTAACATAATTGGATCACATAACTATCCCTCAACATGCAACAAAGAGTCACTCCAAAGTCACTAATAGCGGAGAACAAACGAAGAGATTATTGTAGGGTACGAAACCACCTCAAAGTTATCCTTTCTAATCGATCTATTCAAGAGTCCGTAGTAAAATAACATAAAGCTATTCTTTCCGTTCGATCTATCCTAGAGTTCGTACTAGAATAACACCTTAAGACACAAATCAACCAAAACCCTAATGTCACCTAGATACTCCAATGTCACCTCAAGTATCCGTGGGTATGATTATACGATATGCATCACACAATCTCATATTCATCTATTCAACCAACACAAAGAACTTCAAAGAGTGCCGCAAAGTTTCTACCGGAGAGTCAAGACGAAAACGTGTTCCAACCCCTATGCATAAGTTCACGAGGTCACAGAACTCGCAAGTTTATCACCAAAACATACATCAAGTGGATCACGTGATATCCCATTGTCACCACAGATAAGCACGTGCAAGACATACATCAAGTGTTCTCAAATCCTTAAAGACTCAATCCGATAAGATAACTTCAAGGGAAAACTCAATCCATCACAAGAGAGTAGAGGGGGAGAAACATCATAAGATCCAACTATAATAGCAAAGCTCGCGGTACATCCAGATCGTGCCGAATCAAGAACACGAGAGAGAGAGAGAGAGATCAAACACATAGCTACTGGTACATACCCTCAGCCCCGAGGGTGAACTACTCCCTCCTCGTCATGGAGAGCACCGGGATGATGAAGATGGCCACCGGAGAGGGATTCCCCCCTCCCGCAGGGTGCCGGAACGGGTCTAGATTGGTTTTCGGTGGCTACAAAGGCTTGCGGCGGCAGAACTCCCGATCTAGGTTATGTTCTGGAAGTTTGGGTATATATAAGAGGTTTTGGCGTCGGGAACAAGTCAGGGGGTCCTCGAGGCGGCCACGAGATAGGGGGCGCACCCAGGGGGTAGGGCGCGCCCCCCACCCTCGTGGTGGCCTCGGGACTCTTCTGGCCCATCTCCGGTACTCTGTGGGCTTCTTCTGGTCCAAAAATGATCTCCGTGAAATTTCAAGTCAATTGGACTCCGTTTGGTTTTCCTTTTCTGCGATACTCAAAAACAAGAAAAAAAATAGAAACTGGCACTAGGCTCTAGGTTAATAGGTTAGTCCCAAAAATCATATAAAATAGCATATAAATGCATATAAAACATCCTAGATGGATAATATAATAGCATGGAACAATCAAAAATTATAGATACGTTGGAGACGGATCAAGCATCCCCAAGCTTAATTATTGCTCGTCCTCGAGTAGGTAAATGATAAAAACTGAATTTTTGATGTGGAATGCTACCTAACATATTTATCCATGAAATTCTCTTTATTGTGGCAAGAATATTCAGATCCGGAAGATTCAAGACAAAAGTTTAATATTGACATAAAAATAATAATACTTCAAGCATACTAACAAAGCAATTATGTCTTCTCAAAATAACATGGCCAAAGAAAGCTATCCCTACAAAATCATATAGTCTGGCTATGCTCTATCTTCATCACACAAAATATTTAAATCATGCACAACCCCGATGACAAGCCAAGCAATTGTTTCATACTTTTTATGTTCTCAAACTTTTTCAATCTTCACGCAATACATGAGCGTGAGCCATGGACATAGCACTATAGGTGGAATAGAATGCTGGTTGTGGAGAAGACAAAAAGGAGAAGATAGTCTCACATCAACTAGGCGTATCAATGGGCTATGGAGATTCCCATCAATAGATATCAATGTGAGTGAGTAGGGATTGCCATGCAATGTAATCACTAGAGCTATAAGTGTATGAAAGCTCAAAAAGAAACTAAGTGGGTGTGCATCCAACTCGCTTGCTCACAAAGACCTAGGGCATTTTGAGGAAGCCCATCATTGGAATATACAAGCCAAGTTCTATAATGTAAAATTCCCACTAGTATATGAAAGTGATAACATAAGAGACTCTCTATCATGAAGATCATGGTGCTACTTTGAAGCACAAGTGTGGTAAAAGGATACTAACATTGTCCCTTCTCTCTTTCTCTCTCTTTTTTTGGGCCTTTTCTCCTTTTTATGGCCCCTCCCTTTTTTGTTCGGAGTCTCTTCCCGACTTGTGGGGGATCATAGTCTCCATCATCCTTTCCTCACATGGGACAATGCTCTAATAATGATGATCATCACACTTTTATTTACTTACAACTCGATAGTAGAACAAAATATGATTATATGTGAATGCCTCTGGCAATGTACCAGGATATGCAATGAATCAAGAGTGACATGTATGAAAGAATTATAAAGGTGGCTTTGCCACAAATACGATGTCAACTACATGATCATGCAAAGCAATATGATAATGATGGAGCGTGTCATAATAAATGGAACGGTGGAAAGTTGCATGGCAATATATCTCAGAATGGCTATGGAAATGCCATAATAGGTAGGTATGGTGGCTGTTTTGAGGAAGGTAAGTGTTGGGTTTATGGTACTGGCGAAAGTTGCATGGTACTATAGAAGCTAGCAATGGTGGAAGGGTGAGAGTGCGTATAATCCATGGACTCAACATTAGTCATAAAGAACTCACATACTTATTACAAAAATCTATTAGTTATCGAAACGAAGTACTATGCGCATGCTCCTAGGGGGATAGATTGGTAGGAAAAGACCATCGCTCGTCCCCGACCGCCACTCATAAGGAAGACAATCAAAAAATAAATCATGCTCCGGCTTCATCACATAACGGTTCACCATACGTGCATGCTACGGGAATCACAAACTTTAACACAAGTATCTCTCAAATTCACAACTACTCAACTAGCATGACTCTAATATCACCATCTTCATATCTCAAAACAATCATCAAGTATCAAACTTCTCATAGTATTCAATGCACTTTATATGAAAGTTTTTATTATACCCATCATGGATGCCTATCATATTAGGACTAATTTATAACCCAAGAAAATTACCATGCTGTTCTAAACACTCTCAAAATAATATAAGTGAATCATGAGAGTTCATCTATTTCTTCAAAATTAAACTACCGCCGTCCTCTAAAAAGATATAAGTGAAGCACTAGAGCAAATGACAAACTACTCCAAAAGATATAAGTGAAGATCAATGAGTAGTCGAATAATTATGCAACTATGTGAAGACTCTCTAACATTTAATAATTTCAGGTCTTATATCTTATTCAAACATCAAACAAAACAAAACAAAATAAAATGACGCTCCAAGCAAAACACATATCATGTGGTGAATAAAAATATAGCTCCAAGTAAAGTTGTCGATGAACGAAGATGAAAGAGGGGATGCCTTCCGGGGCATCCCCAAGCTTAGTCTCTTGGTTGTCCTGTAATATTACCTTGGGTGCCTTGGGAATCTCCAAGCTTAGGCTCTTTCCACTCCTTATTCCATAGTCCATCAAATCTTTACCCAAAACTTGAAAACTTCACAACACAAAACATAACAGAAAACTCATAAGCTCCATTAGTATAAGAAAATAAATCACCACTTTTGGTACTGTTGTGAACTCATTTTAAATTCATATTGGTGTAATATCTACTGTATTCCAACTTCTCTATGGTTCATACCCTCCGATACTACTCATAGATTCATCAAAATAAGCAAACAACACGATGAAAACAGAATCTGTCAAAAACAGAACAGTCTGTAGTAATATATATCATTCGAATACTTCTGTCACTCCAAAAATTCTGAAATAAATTGGTGGACATGAGGAATTTGTCTATTAATCATCTACAAAAAAATCAACCTAATCGCACTCTCCAGTAAAACATGGCAGCTAATCTCATGAGCGCAAAAGTTTCTGTTTTTTACAGCAAGATCGCAAAGACTTCACCCAAGTCTTCCCAAAGGTTCTGCTTGTCACAAACACTAATTAAAACATAAAACAACATCTAAACAGAGGCTAGATGTATTATTTATTACTAAATAGGATCAAAAAGCAAGAACAAAAATAAAATTTGGTTGCCTCCCAACAAGCGCTTACGTTTAACGCGCCTAGCTAGGCATGATGATTTCAATGGTGCTCACATAAAAGATAAGAATTGAAACATAATTGGAGCATCATGAAGCATAGGACTAGCACATTTAAGTCTAACCCACTTCCTATGCATAGGGATTTTGTGAGAAAACAATTTATGGGAACAATAATCAAGTAGCATAGGAAAGCAAAACAAGCATAACTTCAAGATTTTAAGCACATAGAGAGGAAACTTGATATTATTGCAATTCCTACAAGCATATATTCCTCCCTCATAATAATTTTCAGTAGCATCATGAAGGAATTAAACAATATAACCATCACATAAAGCATTCTTTTCATGATCTACAAGCATAGAAAATTTACTATTCTCCACATAAGCAAAATTCTTCTCATTCAGAATAGTGGGAGTATCATAAAAAACCTGAATACTATAAATGGTTTCCACATTAAAAGAGTAATGTTCAGAAAAAGGGTAATCATAATCATGACAAGTTTTATAAATATAATCATCACTACTTTTTATAGCATAAGTGTCATCACAATAATCATCATAAGTAGCAACTTTGTTCTCATCATAATCAATTGAAACCTCTTCCAAAATAGTGGAATCATTACTAAATAAAGTCATGACCTCTCCAAATCCACTTTCATAATTGTCACAATAATATTCAACACCCTCCAAAATAGTGGGATCATTACTTACTAAAGTTACACTCTCCCAAACCCACTTTCATCAATATAACCATCATAAATAGGAGGTATTCTATCATCATAAAAAAATTGCATATCAGAACTTGGGAGGTTAAATATATCATATTCATGAAACATAGCATCCCCAAGCTTGGGACAAACATTAATTGCAGCAAATAAATTCTCAAACATATCATTCTCATCAAACATAGCATCCCCAAGCTTGGGCCTTTTCATATCATAAGCATTATCACTCTCATCATTAATAGTATGGATAGCACCAATAGTATAGCAATTATCATCATCACAATGAGTAATAGGAGCAACCTCATTTGGGAGGGATACCTTTTTACCTTTGCTTCTACGTCTTTTCTTTTTCTTCTTCGTATCATGTGTGGGTTTAACCCTCTTTTTGGAGCTCCTTATTAATGAGATTGGTTGGATAGAAGGCTCCTCCTCATTACCTGATTCATCATAAGAAAAAATAGGAGGATATTGGGAAGTCTCTTCCCTTTCATTAGTATTCTCTTCATATTATAATTGTTTTCTTTACTTTATGTAATTGGCAATATAAGGATTTTCAATGCAATTCACCGCACAATACATATAAATTTCCTCTAGATCAAAATCAAGAACTTTGTCAAGGGCAAATTCTGGAATATCCTTAGTTATACGTTTCATTTCTTCATAACCCAGAAGCAAACTAAGTTCATTATGATGTGCAAGGGAAATCAAGTCATCACAATTTTTGGACACAATTCGATCATGAAACAATTTGCATTGGATATTTAAATGACCATGTTCATTGCAAAGTTCACAAGGATGGCTAAGAAAATTTAAATTTTCATCACAAACATCTAGCCTTTCTTGCAACCATTTAGTTTCTAAATACTTATGCCTCTTGAAAAATCTATCTTCCCTATTTGGTGTGTACTTGCAAACCATATGCACTCTACAAAAATTGACATGCTTATAAGAGACATTTTCATCATGACTAGTGTAATCATCATTAGTACTATGGATATTCAAAGAGTTCGTACTAACAACATTGCAATCATGCTCATCATTCAAAGATTTAGTGCCAAACATTTAAATGCATTCTTCTTCTAGCACTTGGGCACAATTTTCCTTTCCATCATTTTCACGAAAGATGTTAAAAAGATGAAGCATATGAGGCACCCTCACTAAACTAGTGATAAAACAAGAAACTAAAAGATTCGATTACAAGATCTAAAGATATACCATCAAGCGCTAACCTCCCCGGCAACGATGCCAGAAAAGAGCTTGATGTCTACTACACAACCTTCTTCTTGTAGACGTTGTTGGGCCTCCAAGTGCAGAGGTTTGTAGGATAGTAGCAAATTTCCCTCCAGTGGATGACCTAAGGTTTATCAATCCGTGGGAAGCGTAGGATGGAGATGGTCTCTCTCAAACAACCCTGCAACCAAATAGCAAAGAGTCTCTTGTGTCCCTAACACACCCAATACAATGTTAAATTGTATAGGTGCACTAGTTCGGCGAAGAGATGGTGATACAAGTGCAATATGGATGGTAGATATAGGTTTTTGTAATCTGAAAATATAAAAACAGCAAGGTAACTAATGATAAAAGTGAGCGAAAACGGTATTGCAATGCGTTGAAACAAGGCCTAGGGTTCATACTTTCACTAGTGCAAGTTCTCTCAACAATAATAACATAATTGGATCATATAACTATCCCTCAACATGCAACAAAGAGTCACTCCAAAGTCACTAATAGCGGAGAACAAACGAAGAGATTATTGTAGGGTACGAAACCACCTCAAAGTTATCCTTCCCGATCGATCTATTCAAGAGTCCGTAGTAAAATAACATGAAGCTATTCTTTCTGTTTGATCTATCCTAGAGTTCGTACTAGAGTAACACCTTAATACACAAATCAACCAAAACCCTAATGTCACCTAGATACTCCAATGTCACCTCAAGTATCCATGGGTATGATTATACGATATGCATCACACAATATCAGATTCATCTATTCAACCAACACAAAGAACTTCAAAGAGTGCCCCAAAGTTTCTACCGGAGAGTCGGACGAAAACGTGTGCCAACCCCTATGCATAAGTTCACAAGGTCACGGAACTCGCAAGTTGATCACCAAAACATACATCAAGTGGATCACGTGATATCCCATTGTCACCACAGATAAGCACGTGCAAGACATACATCAAGTGTTCTCAAATCCTTAAAGACTCAATCCGATAAGATAACTTCAAAGGGAAACTCAATCCATCACAAGAGAGTAGAGGGGGAGAAACATCATAAGATCCAACTATAATAGCAAAGCTCGCGGTACATCAAGATCTTGCCGAATCATGAACATGAGAGAGAGAGAGAGATCAAACACATAGTGATGACCCACAAGTGTAGGGGATCTATCATAGCTTTTCGATAAGTAAGAGTATCGAACCCAACAAGGAGCAGAAGGAAATGATAAGCAGTTTTCAGTAAGGTATTCTCTGCAAGCACTGGAATTATCGGTAATAGATAGTTTTGTGATAAGGTAATTTGTAACGAGTAGCAAGTAATAAAAGTGAATAAGGTGCAGTAAGATGTCCCAATCCTTTTTGTAGCAAAGGACAAGCCTAGACAAACTCTTATATGAAGGAAAGCGCTCCCGAGGACACATGGGAATTATCGTCAAGCTAGTTTTCATCACGTTCATATGATTCGCATTCGGTACTTTGATAATTTGATATGTGGGTGGACCGGTGCTTGAGTACTGTCCTTACTTGGACAAGAATCCCACTTATGATTAACCCCCATTGCAAGCATCCACAACTACAACAGAAGTATTAAGGTAAACCTAACCATAGCATGAAACATATGGATCCAAATCAGCCCCTTACGAAGCAACGCATAAACTAGGGTTTAAGCTTCTGTCACTCTAGCAACCCATCATCTAATTATTACTTCCCAATGCCTCCCTCTAGGCCCAAACAATGGTTAAGTGTCATGTAGTCGACGTTCACATGACACCACTAGAGGGATGACAACATACATCTCATCAAAATATCGAACGAATACCAAATTCACATGACTACTTATAGCAAGACTTCTCCCATGTCCTCAGGAACAAACATAACTACTCACAAAGCATATTCATGTTCATAATCAGAGGGGTATTAATATGCATAATGGATCTGAACATATGATCTTCCACCAAATAAACCAACTAGCATCAACTACCATGAGTAATCAACACTACTAGCAACCCACAGGTACCAATCTGAGGTTTGGATACAAAGATTAGACACAAGAGATGAACTAGGGTTTGAGATGAGATGGTGCTGGTGAAGATGTTGATGGAGATTGACCCCCTCCCGATGAGAGGATCGTTGGTGATGACGATGGTGATGATTTCCCCCTCCCGGAGGGAAGTTTCCCCGGGAGAACAGCTCTGCCGGAGCCCTAGATTGGTTCCGCCAAGGTTCCGCCTCGTGGCGGCGGAGTTTCTTCTCCAAAGCTTGCTTATTATTTTTTCTCGGACGAAAGACCTCATATAGCAGAAGATGGGCATCGGAGGGCCACCAGGGGGCTCACGAGGCAGGGGGGCGCCCAGGGGGGTAGGGCGCGCCCCCCACCCTCATGGCCAGGGTGTGGGCCCCCTCTGGAACTTCTTTCTCCCAACATTTTTTATATATTCTGGAAATAACTTCCATGAAGTTTCAAGACTTTTGGAGCTGTGCAGAATAGGTCTCTAATATTTGCTCCTTTTTCAGCCCAGAATCCCAGCTGCCAGCATTCTCCCTCTTCATGTAAACCTTGTAAAATAAGAGAGAATGGGCATAAGTATTGTGACATAATGTGTAATAACAGCCCATGATGCAATAAATATCGATATAAAAGCATGATGCAGAATGGACCTATCAACTCCCCCAAGCTTAGACCTCGCTTGTCCTCAAGCGAAAGCCGAAATTGAAAAATATGTCCACATGTTTAGAGATAAAGGTGTCGATAAAAATAAAGTACGGACATGAGGGCATCATGATCATTCTTAGAACAGCAACATATATATATTGTCATATGATCTCTTATGCTAAAGTAACAATTCAATCACAATTTCAAGTATGAATCATAAACTTCATTGAGAACCCACAAACTCTAATCTCAGTCATTGAGGCAATTGCAATTTATCATAACATAGGAAAGAGTCAATATAAGAGCTTTTCAGCAAGTCCACATACTCAACCATCTTTTAGTCTTTCATAATTGCTAACACTCACGCGATATTTATGGTTATGAAGTTTTAATCGGACACAGAGAAAGATAGGAGCTTATAGTTTTGCCTCCCAACTTTTTACCTCAAGGGTAATGTCAACAATAATAGTTCATGCAAACCCACATCCAATTATCCATATATATCAAGATCTTTCCAATACATTGTGCTTGCCAAAGGATAAAATGTAAAAAGTAAATGTGAAGATCACCATGAGTCTTATATAAGGTAGAAGACAAAAGTAAAAGATAGGCCCTTCGCAGAGGAAAGCAGAGGTTGTCATGCGCTTTTATGGTTGGATGCACAAAATCTTAATGCAAAAGAACGTCACTTTATATTGCCACTTATGATATGGACCTTTATTATGCAGTCCATCGCTTTTATTTCTTCCATATCACAATATCGTATAAAGCTTATTTTCTCCACATTAATAAATCATACATATTTAGAAGGCAATTTTTATTGCTTGCACCGATGACAACTTACTTGATGGATCTTACTCAATCCATAGGTAGATATGGTGGACTCTCATGGCAAAACTGGGTTTAAGGATATTTGGAAGCACAAGTAGTATTTCTACTTGGTGCAAAGAACTTGGCTAGCATGAGAGGGAAAGGCAAGCTCAACATGTTGGATGATCCATGACTATATGATTTATCTCAGATGTAAGAAAACATAACCCATTACGTTGTCTTCCTTGTCCAACATCAACTCTTTAGCATATCATACTTTAATGAGTGCTCACAATCATAAAAGATGTCCAAGATAGTATATTTATATGTGAAGACCTCTCTTTCTTTATTACTTCCTATTAATTGCAATGATGACCAAAACTATGTTTGTCAACTCTCAACAACTTTTAGTCATCATACTCTTTATATGTGAGCTCATTACTCTCCATAAGATCCATATGATCTCTTTATTTCTTTTTATTTCTTCTATTTTATTTTATTCCCTCAAGATCATAGCAAGGTAATCAAGCCCTTGACTCAACACTAATCTTTTATATATAGCTCACAGACTCGATTACATAGAAGGATCATAAAGCAAAACTCACAACTAGATCATACTAAAACTTTATTCTACTAGATCAAGATATTATCAAAAGGATCAAACTTAGAAAAACAGTAAAGGTAAAAGTGATGGTGATACGATACCGGGGCACTCCCCCAAGCTTGGCAGTTTCCAAGGGGAGTGCCCATACCCATGTGATTATGTCTCCTTCCTCTGAGGTGGTGATGAAGGAGGTGTTGATGATGTAGGATTGTCGTCCATATTCCAAGGCATAGGCTCACCATCATAGAAGGATGATCGAGTCTTCGGAATCCTCAAATCTGCAGCCAAACTCATCCTCTTGAATCTATATTCATACTCATAGTTTTGGTTTTGCAGGTCATAGATCTGGGCTTGGAGACGCTCGATTTTCTCGTGAAGCTTGAAGATGTCCTCCCCAATGTCCTTGGCGTCCAGCTTGTGCTTGTTGGTGAACTCTGTGATCATTATGTGATTGGAGTCGAGTCTACGCTCCACCATCTCCTGACACTTGAAAACTTGTTGCTCCATCGCCTCGAGCCTTGTCTCCACGCTTCCGGCCCTCCTCGGTCCCTCCACATCGCGGATGTGCAACAACCCCTCACGCATCTCAATGGTTTGAGGGTGTTGCAGCACTTCTGCGAGGTAGGGGTTGATGACCTTCTCGAAGAACTTGTCCTTCGGGGCACTTGAAGACGCCATGGCGATCTAGATCTGTCAAAAAAACAGCTTGAAACAAAGACAGGAGATATTTGCGTGATACGGTGGTCAAAACCTTCGGGAGATTATATAATGAACTTTTACTGACCAAAAGGACTATCGTGCAAGAAAACGGAGTCCGTGGAGCACACGAGGTGCCCACGAGGCAGGGGGCGCGCCCTCCACCCTCGTGGAGCCTTGTGTCCTTTCCGGTCTGCTTCTTATTTTTCTATTTTCTTAAATATTCCAAAACGGAGAAACATTTCCATTAGGACTGTTTTGGAGTCGGTTTACTTACCATACCACGTACCTATTCCTTTTCGGGGTCTGAAACATTCCGGAAAGTGTCTCTTATGTATTCCTCCGGGGTTATGGTTCCAATAATATTAGTTTCAACATTTATGGGATTACCTGAGATATAATGTTTGATTCTTTGACCGTTCACCACCTTCGGATTTGTGGCTTCGAAGTTGTTGATTTTTATGGCACCGGAACAATAGTCCTCCTCGATGACGTAAGGACCTTCCCATTTAGAGAGGAGTTTGCCTGCAAAAAATCTCAAACGAGAGTTGTATAGCAATACATAATCACCTATATTTTAAACTCACGCTTTTGTATCCTTTTGTCATGCCATATTTTAACTTTTTCCTTAAACAGTTTGGCATTCTCATAGGCCTGGGTTCTCCATTCATCAAGTGAGCTAATGTCAAATAGCCTCTTTTCACCGGCAAGTTTGAAGTCATAGTTGAGCTCTTTGATAGCCCAATATGCCGTATGTTCTAGTTCGAGAGGTAAGTGACATGCTTTACCATAAACCATTTTATACGGAGATATACCCATAGGGTTTTTATATGCAGTTCTATAGGCCCATAATGCATCATCAAGTTTCTTGGACCAATTCTTTCTAGATCTATTAACAGTCTTTTGCAAAATTAATTTGAGCTCTCTATTACTCAATTCTACTTGACCACTAGACTGCGGGTGATAAGGAGATGCAATTCTATGATTAACATCATTCATAGCAAGCATTTTACGAAAGGCACCATGAATAAAATGTGAACCCCCATCAGTCATTAAATATTTAGGGACTCCAAACCTCGGAAAAATAACTTCTTTAAGCATCTTAATAGAGGTGTTATGATCAGCACTACTAGTTGGAATAGCTTCTACCCACTTAGTAACGTAATCAACAACAACTAAAATATGTGTATACCCATTAGAGGAAGGAAAAGGTCCCATATAATCAAAGCCCCAAACATCAAATGGTTCAATAACAAGTGAATAATTCATAGGAATTTCTTGACTTCTACTAATATTACTGATTCTTTGACATTCATCACAAGACAAGACAAACTTACGGGCATCCTTGAAGAGAGTAGGCCAATAAAAACCGGATTGCAATACCTTATGCGCAGTTCTATCTCCAGCGTGGTGCCCTCCATAAGCCTTGGAGTGACACTTTCGTAGGATCTGTTCCTGTTCATGCTCAGGTACACAATGTCTAATAATACCGTCTACTCCTTCTTTATGAAGATGTGGGTCATCCCAAAAGTAATGTCTCAAATCATAGAAAAACTTTTTCTTTTGCTGGTATGTGAAACTAGGTGGTATGAATTTAGCAATAATGTAATTAGCATAATCAGCATACCATGGAGCAGTACGAGAAGCATTTATGACAGCTAATTGTTCATCAGGAAAGCTATCATCAATAGGTAGTGGGTCATCAAGAACATTCTCTAACCTAGACAAGTTGTCTGCAATGGGATTCTCGGCTCCCTTTCTATCAATAATATGCAAATCAAATTCTTGTAGCAGGAGAACCCATCTAATAAGTCTAGGTTTAGCATCTTTCTTTTCCATAAGGTATTTAATAGAAGCATGATTAGTGTGAATAGTTACTTTAGAATAAAAAATATAAGGTCTGAACTTATCACAAGCAAAAACAACTGCTAAAATTTCTTTTTTAATAGTAGCATAATTTCTCTGGGCACTATCTAGAGTTTTACTAGCATATTGGATAACATTCAGCTTCTTATCAACTCTTTGTCCTAGAACAGCACCTACAGCATAATCGCTAGCATCACACATAATTTCAATAGGTGGCTGAACAATAGGTGCAGAAATCAAAGCTTCCTTAAGTATTTCAAATCCTTCTACACACGCATCATCAAAGACAAAAGGAATATCTTTTTGTAATAGGTTAGTGAGAGGCCGAGAAATTTTTGAGAAGTCCTTAAGGAACCTCCTATAAAAACTGGCATGACCAAGGAAACTTCTTATACCTTTGATGTCCTTGGGACACGGCATCTTTTCAATAGCATCAACTTTAGCTTTATCAACTTCAATACCTCTTTCAGAAATTTTATGCCCCAAGACAATACCTTCATTAACCATAAAGTGGCACTTCTCCCAGTTCAAGACAAGATTAGTTTCTTCACATCTCTACAAAACTCGATCAAGGTTGCTCAAGCAATCATCAAAAGAGGATCCATAAATGGAGAAATCGTCCATGAAAACCTCACAAATCTTTTCACAAAAGTCAGAGAATATAGCCATCATGCATCTTTGAAAGGTAGCAGGTGCATTACATAAACCAAAAGGCATACGTCTATAAGCAAAAGTACCGAAAGGGCAAGTAAAAGTGGTCTTTGCTTGATCATCAGCTGACATGGGTATTTGAGAGAAGCCAGAGTAACCATCTAGAAAGCAAAAATGTGTATGTTTGGATAATCTTTCTAGCATTTGATCAATCAAAGGCAAAGGGTAATGATCTTTTTAGTAGCTTTATTTAATTTGCGAAAATCAATTACCATCCTATAACCTGTAATAATTCTTTGTGGAATCAATTCATCTTTATCATTAGGAACGACAGTAATACCTCCCTTCTTAGGGACACAATGGACAGGACTTACCCACTGACTATCAGCAACGGGATAAATTATACCTGCCTCAAGGAGCTTTAATATTTCCTTTATTACCACTTCTTTCATCTTAGGATTCAGCCATCATTGGTGATCAATAACTGGTTTGGCGTCTTTCTCCAAATTTATTTTGTGTTGACATAGAGTGGGACTAATGCCTTTAAGATCATCAAGAGTATATCCAATAGCAGCACGGTGCTTCTTTAGAGTTTTCAATAGTTTCTCTTCTTCATGCTCTGAAAGGTTATCACTAATAATAACAGGGTATAGCTTCTTTTCACCAAGATAAGCATATTTAAGAGTATTAGGTAATGGTTTAAGCTCAAACACAGGATCACCCTTGGGTGGAGGAGGATCCCCTAGGATTTCAATAGGCAAGTTGTGTTTCAGAATAGGTCCCTATTTAAAGAATACTTCATCTATTTCCCTTCTTTCATTCATGAACAAATCATTTTCATGGTCTAGCAAATATTGTTCTAAAGGGTCAGTAGGAGGCACGGCAATAGAAGCAAGACCAATAATTTCATCTTTACTAGGCAATTCCTCATCACGGGGTTGTCTACGAAACTTAGCAAAATTAAACTCATGAGACATATCCCCTAAACCAACAGAAACAATATCCTTATTGCAGTCTATCTTAGCATTAACAGTATTCAAGAAGGGTCTACCAAATATAATGGGATAAAAGCTATCTTGTGGGGAACCAAGAACAAGAAAATCAGCAGGATATTTAACCTTCCCACACAAGACTTCAACATCTCTAACAATCCCAATTGGTGAAATAGTATCTCTATTGGCAAGCTTAATGGTAACATCGATATCTTCTATCTCAGCGGGTGCAATATCATGCATAATTTCTTTGTATAAGGAATGAGGTATTGCACTTGCACTAGCACCCATATCACATAAGCCATGATAGCAATGATCTCCTATTTTAACAGAAATAACACGCATGCCTACAACAGGTCTATGTTTATTTTTAGTATCAGGTCTAGCAATTCTAGCAGTCTCATCACAGAAGTAAATAACATGCCCATCAATATTATTGGCCAAGAGATCTTTAACCATAGCAATATTAGGTTCAACTTTAACTTGCTCAGGGGGTTTGTCTGTCCTAATATTACTTTTGTTGAGTACAGTTGAAACTTTAGCATGATCCTTTATTCTAACAGGGAAAGGTGGTTTCTCAACATAAGCAATAGGAACAACAGGATCATTATAAGTGATAGTCTTTTCTTCAACTTTAATAGGTGCAACTACTTTTACTTAAATGGGATGATTATATTTAAACCACTTCTCCTTAGGGAGATCAACATGAGTAGAAAATGATTCACAGAAAGAAGCTACTATCTCAGAGTCAAGTCCATATTTAGTGCTAAATTCATGGAAAGCATTGGTATCCATAAAAGATTTAACACAATCAAACTTAGGTGTTATACCTAACTCCTTACCTTCGTCGAGGTCCCAATCTTCAGAGTTTCGTTTAATTCTTTCCAATAAATCCCATCTGAATTCAATAGTCTTCATCATGAAAGATCCAGTACAAGAAGTATCGAGCATGGAGCGATTACTGACAGAAAGTCGAGCATAATTTTTTTGAATAATCATTTCTCTTGAGAGCTCATGATTGGGGCATGAATATAACATTGACTTAAGCCTCCCCCAAGCTTGAGTGATGCTTTCTCCTTCGCGAGGCCAAAAATTATATATAATTACGATCACGATGAACAAGATGCATAGGATAAAACTTCTGGTGAAATTCCAATTTCAATCGCTTGTAGTCCCATGATCCCATATCATCACATAGCCTATACCATGTCAATGCATCTCCCTTCAAAGATAAAGGGAAAACCTTCTTCTTGATGACATCCTCGGGCATACCTTCAAGCTTAAATAATCCACAAACCTCATCCACATAGATTAAGTGTAAATCAGGATGCAATGTTCCATCTCCTGCAAATGGATTAGCTAGCAGTTTCTCTATCATACCCGAAGGAATTTCAAAGTACACATTTTCAGTAGGTTTAGTAGGTTGAGGGGTGGCTAATTGTGGTTCCGGACAAGGTGAAGATACCCCGAACAAACCCCTCAATGGATTATGTTCCATAGTAACAAGTGACAGTAAATTTCAGCACACTATATAAATTTTTTCCTTACCAAATTCCACCTACCAAAGGCGCTTCACTCCCCGGCAACGGTGCCAGAAAAGAGTCTTGATGACCCACAAGTGTAGGGGATCTATCATAGCTTTTCAATAAGTAAGAGTGTCGAACCCAACGAGGAGCAGAAGGAAATGATAAGCAGTTTTCAGTAAGGTATTCTCTGCAAGCACTGAAATTATCGCTAACAAATAGTTTTGTGATAAGGTAATTTGTAACGAGTAGCAAGTAATAAAAGTGAATAAGGTGTAGCAAGATGGCCCAATCCTTTTTGTAGCAAAGGACAAGCCTAGACAAACTCTTATATGAAGGAAAGCGCTCCCGAGGACACATGGGAATTATCGTCAAGCTAGTTTTCATCACGTTCATATGATTCGCGTTCGGTACTTTGATAATTTGATATGTGGGTGGATCGGTGCTTGGGTATTGTCCTTACTTGGACAAGCATCCCACTTATGATTAACCCCCATTGCAATCATCCGCAACTACAACAGAAGTATTAAGGTAAACCTAACCATAGCATGAAACATATGGATCCAAATCATCCCCTTACGAAGCAACGCGTAAACTAGGGTTTAAGCTTCTGTCACTCTAGCAACCCATCATCTAATTATTACTTCCCAATGCCTCCCTCTAGTCCCAAACAATGGTGAAGTGTCATGTAGTCGACGTTCACATGACACCACTAGAGGGATGACAACATACATCTCATCAAAATATCGAACGAATACCAAATTCACATGACTACTTATAGCAAGACTTCTCCCATGTCCTGAGGAACAAACGTAACTACTCATAAAGCATATTCATGTTCATAATCAAAGGGATATTAATATGCATAATGGATCTGAACATATGATCTTCCACCAAATAAACCAACTAGCATCAACTACCAGGAGTAATCAACACTACTAGCAACCCACAGGTACCAATCTGAGGTTTGGATACAAAGATTGGATACAAGAGATGAACTGGGGTTTGAGATGAGATGGTGCCGGTGAAGATGTTGATGGAGATTGACCACCTCCCGATGAGAGGATCGTTGGTGATGACGATGGTGGTGATTTCCCCCTCCAGGAGGGAAGTTTCCCCGGCAGATAAGAAGGATGGCAAAGTGAACAAAGGCATATTTGATATACAGATTATTGAAGTGTACTTTACTAGTGTTCATAGTAACCCCTAGGTATTTGATGCCGATTCAGTTGCTAAGATTAGTAACTCGAAACAGGAGTTACAGAATGAACATAGACTAATTGAGGGCAAAGTGACGATGTGTGTTGGAAGAGATTCCAAGGTTGATAAGATCTACCTTCGGGATTAGTGTTGAACCTAAATAAGTGTTATTTGGTGTTTGCGTTGAGCATAATATGATTGGATCATGTTTATTGCAATACGGTTATTCATTTAAGTTAAAGAATAATTGTTGTTCTGTTTACATGAATAAAACCTTCTATGGTCATACACTTAAAATAAATGGTTTATTGAATCTCGACCGTAGCGATACACATATTCATAATATTGAAGCCAAAAGATGCAAAGTTAATAATGATAGTACAACTTATTTGTGGCACTGCCGTTTAGGTCATATTGGTATAAAGCGCATGAAGAAACTCCATGCTGATGGGCTTTTCGAATCACTTGATTATGAATCATTTGATGCTTGTGAACCATGCCTCATGAGCAAGATGACTAAGACTCAGTTCTCCGGAACAATGGAGCGAACCACTGACTTATTGGAAATTATACATACTGATGTATGCGATCTGATGAGTGTTGAGGCTCGCGGCGGGTATCGTTATTTTCTGACCTTTACAGATGATTTGAGCAGATATGGGTATATCTATTTGATGAAACATAAGTCTGAAACATTTGAAAAGTTCAATGAATTTCAGAGTGAAGTGGAGAATCATCGTAACAAGAAAATAAAGTTTCTATGATCTGATCGCGGAGACGAATATTTGAGTTACGAGTTTGATCTTCATTTGAAACGATGTGAAATAGTTTCGCAACTCACACCACCTGGAACACCACAGCGTAATGGTGTGTTTGAATGCCATAACCATACTTTATTAGATATGGTGCGATCTATGATGTCTCTTACCAATTTATCACTATCGTTTTGGGGTTATGCATTAGAGACAGCTGCATTCACATTAAATAGGGCACCATCTAAATCCGTTAAGGCGACACCATATGAACTGTGGTTTAGCAAGAAACCTAAGCTGTCGTTTCTTAAAGTTTGGGGCTACGATGCTTATGTGAAAATGTTTCAAACTGATAAGCTCGAACCCAAATCAGAGAAATGCATCCTCATAGGATGCCCAAGAGAAACTGTTGGGTACACCTTCTATCACAGATCCAAAGGCAAGATATTTTGTTTCTAAGAATGGATCCTTTCTAGAGAAGGAGTTTCTCTCAAAAGAAGTGAGTGGGAGGAAAGTAGAACTTGATGAGGTAAATGTACCTTCTCCCTTATTGGAAAGTAGTTCATCATAGAAATATGTTCCTGTGACTCCTACACCAATTAGTGAGGAAGCTAATGATGATGATCATGTAACTTCAGATCAAGTTACTACCGAACCTCGTAGGTCAACCAAAGTGAGATCTGCACCAGAGTGGTACGGTAATCCTGTTATGGAGGTCATGTTACTTGACCATGACGAACCTACGAACTATGAGGAAGCGATGATGAGCCCAGATTCTGCGAAATGGCTTGAGGCCATGAAATCTGAGATGGAATCCATGTATAAGAACAAAGTGTGGACTTTGGTTGACTTGCCCGATGATCGGCAAGCCATAGAAAATAAATGGATCTTCAAGAGGAAGACGGACGTTGATAGTAGTATTAATATCTACAAAGCTATACTTGTCGAAAAAGGTTTTTGACAAAGTTCAAGGTGTTGACTACGATGAGATTTTCTCACTTGTAGCGATGCTTAAGTCTGTCTGAATCATGTTAGCAAATTGCCACATTTTATGAAATCTAGCAAATGGATGTCAAAACTACATTCCTTAATGGATTTCTTAAAGAAGAGTTGTATATGATGCAACTAGAAGGTTTTTTCGATCCTAAAGGTGCTAACAAAATGTGCAAGCTCCAGCGATCCATCTATGGACTGGTGCAAGCATCTCGGAGTTGGAATATACGCATTGATGAGTTGATCAAAGCATATAGTTTTTTACAGACTTGCGGTGAAGCCTGTATTTACAAGAAAGTGAGTGGGAGCACTACAACATTTCTGATAAGTATATGTGAATGACATATTGTTGATCGGAAATAATGTAGAATTTTCTGGAAAGCATAAAGGAGTATTTGAAAGGAGTTTTTCAAAGAAAGACCTCGGTGAAGCTGCTTACATATTGAGCATCAAGATCTATAGAGATAAATCAAGACGCTTGATATATTTTTCAATGAGTACATACCTTGACAAGATTTTTGAAGTAGTTCAAAATGGAACAGTCAAAGAAGGAGTTCTTGCATGTGCTGCAAGGTGTGAAGTTGAGTAAAGACTCAAAACCCGACCACGGCGGAAAATAGAAAGAGAATGAAAAGTCACTCCCTATGCCTCAGTCATAGGTTCTATAAAGTATGCTATGCTGTGTACCAGACCTATTGTTTACCTCACCAAGAGTTTGGCAAGAGGGTACAATAGTGATCCAGGAGTGGATCACTGGACAGCGGTCAAAATTATCCTTAGAGGACTAAGGAAATATTTCTCGGTTATGGAGGTGATAAAAGAGTTCGTCGTAAAGAGTTATGTCGATGCAAGCTTTTTTGACACTGATCTAGATGACTCTAAGTCTCGATCTAGATACATATTGAAAGTGGGAGCAATTAGCTAGAGTAGCTCCGTGCAGAGTATTGTAGACATAGAAATTTGCAAAATACATACGGATCTGAATGTTGCAGACCCGTAGACTAAACTTCTCTCACAAGCAAAACATGATCACTCTTTGGGTGTTAATCACATAGTGATGTGAACTAGATTATTGACTCTAGTAAACCCTTTGGGTATTAGTCACATGGAGATGTGAACTAATCACGTAATGATGTGAACTATTGGTGTTAAATCACATGACGATGTGAACTAGATTATTGACTCTAGTGCAAGTGGGAGACTGAAGGAAATATGCCCTAGAGGTAATAATAAAGTTATTATTAATTTCCTTATATCATGATAAATGTTTATTATTCATGCTAGAATTGTATTAACTAGAAACTTAGTACATGTGTGAATACATAGACAAACAGAGTGTCACTAGTATGCCTCTACTTGACTAGCTCGTTGAATCAATGATGGTTATGTTTCCTGACCATAGACATGAGTTGTCATTTGATTAACGGGATCACATCATTGGGGAATGATGTGATTGACTTGACCCATCTGTTAGCTTAGCATGATGATCGTTTAGTTTGTTGCTATTTCTTTCTTCATGACTTATACATGTTCCTATGACTATGAGATTATGCAACTCCCGGATACCGGAGGAACACTTTGTGTGCTACCAAACATCACAACGTAACTGGGTGATTATAAAGGTGCTCTACAGGTGTCTCCGATGGTACTTGTTGAGTTGGCATAGATCGAGATTAGGATTTGTCACTCCGATTGTCGGAGAGGTATCTCTGGGCCCTCTCGGTAATGCACATCACTATAAGCCTTCCAAGCAATGTGACTAATGAGTTAGTTGCGGGATGATGCATTATGGAACGAGTAAAGAGACTTGCCGGTAACGAGATTGAACTAGGTATTGAGATACCGACGATCAAATCTCGGGCAAGTAACATACCGATCACAAAGGGAACAACGTATGTTATTATGCAGTTTGACTGATAAAGATCTTCGTAGAATATGTAGGAACCAATATGAGCATCCAGGTTCCGCTTTTGATTATTGACCGGAGATGAGTCTCGTTCATGTCTACATAGTTCTCGAGCCCGTATGGTCCGCACGCTTAACGTTCTGTGGCGACTTGTATTATGAGTTATGTGATTTGATGATCGAAGTTTGTTCGGAGTCTCGGATGAGATCGGGGAAATGACGAGGAGTCTTTAAATGATCGAGAAGTAAAGATCGATATATTGGAAGGCTATATTCGAACATCGGAAAGGTTTCGAGTGATTCAGGTATTTTTCGGAGTACTGGAGAGTTACGGGAATTCGTATTGGGCCTTAATGGGCCATTTTGGAAAGGAGAGAAAGGCCTCAAGGGTGGCCGCGCCCCTTCCCCATGGACTGGTCTGAATTGGACTAGGGAAAGGGGCGCCCGCTTCCTTCCTTCTCCTTCTCCCTTCCCTTTTTCCTATTCCATGTGGGAGGTGGAATCCTACTAGGACTAGGGAGTCCTAGTAGGACTCCACACTTTGGGCGCGCCCTATAAGGGTCGGCCACCTCCTCCCTCCATCCTTTATATACGTGGCCAGGGGGCACCCCATAGACACACAAGTTGATCATTGATCCCTTAGCCGTGTGTGGTGCCCCCCTCCACCATAATCCACCTCGGTCATATCGTCGTAGTGCTTAGGCGAAGCCCTGCACCAGTAGCTTCATCATCACCGTCATCACGCCGTCGTGCTGACAAAGCTCTCCCTCGACACTCAACTGGATCAAGAGTTTGTGGGACGTCACCGAGCCGAACGTGTGCAGATCGCGGAGGTGTCGTACTTTCGGTACTAGGATCGGTCGATCGTGAAGATGTACGACTACATCAACCGCATTGTCATAATGCTTCCGCTTACGGTCTACGAGGGTACATGGACAACACTCTTCCCCTCTCGTTGCTATGCATCACCATGATCTTGCATGTGCGTAGGATTTTTTTTTGAAATTACTACGTTCCCCAACAGCTGCGGTAATTTTTTTGGCCGAATTGGGACAAGATTTGGTGTAAGCTTCTTGCAAACTGGAGCTTCCCTCAAGAAGGCTCGTGGTTCCGAGAGAGAACGTGTCACCTCATATGCGAAACGACATACGTACACTGCCTTCTCCCGCCTTAATTTTTTTGCACATCTAGATTAGACCAAATAGAAGTACCTTGCTAAATTTTGGAATTATTCTGGGCTCGTTTTGCTTTTTTATACATTAATTAAGTTTCTGGGCATTTAATGTGCACAATTCAAATTTGAACTACAAGCACAGGCTCCAGTGCACCAAAGTTGTTTGAAAAATCACATGTGTGTCCTTAGGTGAATTTCTAGGTCCCATGCAAGAGATTGGAGTGAAATTCAAACATCTGGGAGTCGTGGCTCGGCCGGAAAGATTGAGAAACTTAGTTTTTTAATTCCTGTTATTCCAAAACACGCCTGAAAATCAAGAAACTTGGCATGGTGTCATGACATCGCACCAACATGTTGCGGTAATTTTTTTGGCCGAATTGGGACAAGCTTTGGTGTAAGCTTCTTGCAAACCGGAGCTTCCCTCAAGAAGGCACGTGGTTCCGAGAGGGAACGTGTCACCTCCGTGTGCGAAACAACATACGTACACTGCATTCTCCCACCTTATTTTTTTACATAGCCAGATTAGACCAAATAGAAGTAACGTGCTAAATTTTGGAATTATTTCGGGCTCGTTTCGCCTTCTTATAAATTAATTGAGTTTCTGGGCATTTAATGTGCATAATTCAAATTTGAACTACAAGCACATGCTCCAGTGCACCAAAGTTGTTTGAAAAATCACATGTGTGTCCTTGGGTGAATTTCTAGGTCCCATGCAAGAGATGGGAGTGAAATTCAAACATCTGGGCGTCGTAGCTCGGCCGGAAAGATTGAGAAACTTGGTTTTTTTAATTCCTATAATTCCAAAACACGCCTGAAAATCATGAAACTTGGCATGGTGTCATGACATGGCACCAACATGCTGCGGTAATATTTTTTGCAAAATTGGGACAAGCTTTGGTGTAAGCTTCTTGCAAATCGGAGCTTCCCTCAAGAAGGCTCGTGTTTCCGAGAGGGAACGTGTCATCTCCGTGTGCGAAACGACATACGTACACTGCCTTCTCCCGCCTTATTTTTTTATACAAAGCCAGCTTAGACCAAATAGAAGTAACATGCTAAATTTTGGAATTATTCCGGGTTCGTTTGGCCCTTTTTATACATTAATTGAGTTTCCGGGCATTTAATGTGCATAATTCAAATTTGAACTACTAGCACATGCTCAAGTGCGCCAAAGTTGTTTGAAAAATCACATGTGTGTCCTTGGGTGAATTTCTAGGTCCCATGCAAGAGATGGGAGTGAAAT
The DNA here is from genome assembly GCF_056163025.1 of Triticum urartu. Lineage (NCBI taxonomy): Eukaryota > Viridiplantae > Streptophyta > Magnoliopsida > Poales > Poaceae > Triticum > Triticum urartu. The sequence continues at coordinate 230,236,865 of NC_141878.1, forward strand.
TCAAACATCTGGGCATCATGGCTCGGCCAGAAAGATTGAGAAACTTGGTTTTTTAATTCCTGTAATTCCAAAACACGCCTGAAAATCATGAAACTTGGCATGGTCTCATGACATGGCACCAACATGCTGTGGTAATTTTTCTCTCCGATTTGCGAAGGCCCACACATTAATAATCAACAAAGTCATTTTGGAACAAGTGTTGTCACATTACAAATCGGAAACACAAGTATTATTGAAACCATGGGCGTTCGACTTACCAATTACGTGCGACCACGCGTCCCCTTTTTTTATTGGCTAGGAGGAGCCATGCGGGGTAGCTATTTGAGTACGGGAGGCGTGCGATCAGACCCCTGCGCGTGCTCATCGGGAGGAGAGCCCTTTGACAGCTACCCGCCGAGCACCTCCCTCCCAACGTCTCCGTTAATGGCGCCTGAGCACCTGTTCTACGGTGTGGCTATGCCTCACTAGACCGAGATTTAAGAGAGAAAAATGAAAATCTGAAAAGAAAGTTTTGCACGGATCTTGATGTAAGATCCGACGGACCTATATAGCATCGACTGCGACTTATAGCAAGCATGATGAATATAAGGATGATGACAGTGGATAATAATTGTCTTACATATTTAGAAACATAATTTAAAAAAGCCACATACGGCAACGCTCAAAATACACGAGGGTAAAAGAAGAAGGAAGACAACGATCTGGCTTGCTGATCTCTACTTTCTAGATGCGTTGCTGCAGGCCGCGGGAACTAGTCTCCGTGGAGAGCCATGATGAGCTCTTTCTTGTCCTCAAGATGCTGCTTGAGAGCATCCACGGATTCCTCCACCAGCCTTTATGCTTGATGCGCAGCTTGTTATTCTCGTCCATAAGTTTCTCCATGATGACGCCTGTCCTCTTCAAAAAGGCAGTGGTCTGCTCCTGCTGCTCCGCACTTCCGAAGATCTTCGCCCTCAGCAGGTCGCGCTCGGCCTAGAGCTTCGCATTGCTCTCATTTAGTTGCCGAATGATGTCAGTAGAATGTTCAACCATGGCTTGCAGGTCATCCTGCAACCTCGTCCACCTGGATATCTGATCCATCTGCCTATGGACGAGGGCACGCATGCGTGTAACGCCCCAAGACCGGAGCTTCAGATGCCTTCCAGGGTTTCCGAGATTCGTTGTGTGATTTGTTTCTGCTTGTTGCATTCATATTTGCATCATGTGCATTGCATCATGTCATCCTGCCATCATGTCATTTCCTTTCTTAACTCAACTAAATAAATGGCATGGATCTTTGATCCATTTAAACCGAGGGAATTCACATGGTGATTCTCTTTACAACATATCCTCTCGATATTTAGAGAGCTATAGTAAGTATTCCAATTATTTGGATTTACCGCAAACACACTTGTAATTTAAAAACTCTCGGGTCTTTTCTGCTTCGAGTTGCTCCTCAAACCTTGCCATATATCCTTTCTTCATTTTTCGGAGCTCCACCAAAAATCCGAACATTTTTGGCCCTTCCTAACCCTCACTTCCTTTTCAAACCATTTGGATTAAATTCAAAGGAATTTGAATTTAATCTTTCTTTCATGTCCACTCCATTTTTCTTGGATTAAGCACATTTTTGTGAGTCCGTGAAAAATTATCTGCGTGTCCAACTTCTTCCCCTAACCCCTCTTTCTTTGCTTTCTTTATCTCTGTTTTTTTCTCTTTTCTATTAGTAGTGAGAGAGAGCCCAACTCAGCCTTGCAGCCTTTCTCTCCTCATGCCCAGCCGGCGCCCTCCCCACTGGGCCGGCCTTTTGGCCCACCTAACCTAACCCTAGGCCCGAGCGAAACCCCATCCCGATCGCTCCCTCGATCCCATCACTCTCCCTTGCGCCGCCACAGGAGAGTTTCTCTCTCCCTCGATCCCCTCCTTCTCGTTCCCTTCCGCCGCCAGCCTCGCACGCGCTGCCCGATCTCCATCTCCATTCGCTCGCAGCGCCCTCTCCCTCGATCCCCTCCTTCCCTACTTTGCCAGAGAGAGGAGCGAGGCACCACGCTGCCGCGCCTCCTTTCCATGGCCTCCTCCTCGCCTTGAAGCCCCGGCGCCCCTGCAGTTTCTCCTCCTCCGCCAGGCGCCGCAGGCCGCCGCCCTGCACCAGCGCCGCCTCCAGCAGCCTCCTCCCCTCGCGTTCCTGCCTTGCCCCGCCATGAACACCGCAAGACCTCGCCGCTGCCTCCCCGTCTCCGGCCATGCCGCCGCACCGGCAGCCTGACCTGCCAGTGTCGCCGCCCTCCTTCCTTGCACCCTCGCCTCCCTCTTCCTCCGTTCGGGCCAACGCTGCCACCGCCGGATCAGGCTGCGCTTCGTCGGGGTCCTCCCCTGCCGCCAGACCGGCCCTGCAGGAGCTCCTTGTCCCTCGCTGTCCGATGCTGCTCCGCCCTGCCGCCTCTTGCCGAGCTACCCGTCACCTACGTCGTCTACGTGCTTCTGCCCTGCTGTCTTTTTGTTGTCGTTGCCAAGGCCACTGAATCCAGGGATGCAAGACCGCCTCCGTGGAATTTCGCCAAGTACACCACCGACAAGACCAAACGGATGCTCGAACGAGTACCGAACAAAACGCCAAGACCTACGAGAACGACTTCGTGGACCGATGAGTACCACGACGACCGTTGTTCGCCAAGTACACCTTCGGATGGCCAACTTCCTCTTCAAATGTACGACTACACGGTGTTGCGACAAGTACCACGATGCCCGGAGTCCTCGGACCGTCAAGTTTCACTACCGCCGACTAGCACGACTACCGTCGCAAAAACAAGACCGTCAAGACCCGACCGACAAGTACCCCGACGACTCTAAACATCTATGATTGTGTACGACTACCGCTGCCGTGTTTTTCGACAAGACGATCGCCGATAAACGATAGGACGACTACTTCGACTACCGTCGCGTGAACCACTACTTCCCTCAACATCCCGAGAACGTCTACTTCCCCTACACCGCATCGAACTCGAACCCCTCCGACAACACACGCTTCGAAGGTATAACCTCGAGACGGCGTCCGTGAATGAATGCTTGCGATGTTTGAGATGCTCGTGTTTGCATCGTGTCCAAATTGTCACTCGTTTCCTTGTCGCCAACTCGTGGGACACCCGGTATCCGGGAGCGCCCCACCATCTTTTGCATGCATCCGCACATTTCTCCTTTGCATCGGTATCTCAATCGAGTTACCGGAACTGGAACGCTGTCGTGGCACCGTTTTCGTTATCGTTGCCGTGGCACCCCTTTCCTTTTCCGCCACGATGACAAAATGCTTCATAATGCTCTTATCAACATTTTCATTAAACTTGCATAATCTTGAACATGTCCTCCACATCATAATAATAACATTTAAATGTTTAACTTTGTTGTTGCACCAATTTGCTAAATGCATATGGGGATTTACGGATTCGTTATTTGTTATATCCGGCCCCATTTAAATTGTTTAAATGGTATAGTTTTGTTATGCTTCACCTCTTGCCATGTTAACCAACATTTAATATTGTTGAGTACCTAAACAAGAGAGAACTAAATAATTGATGCGGTGCTTCATTTTGAGCTCCACTTAACTTGTAGTTTTGTTTGTGCCCTTTGCCATGCCATGCATATTTAAACCGGACATGCATGATACTTGGTTGTGCATCATGCCATGTCTATGTGGTGGTTGTTTACTATGTTGTTTGCTTCTTTCCGGGTTACTTCTCGCGTTAGCTTCGGTTTCATTCCGGAGTTGTGAGGATCCGTTCGACTACGTCTGTTTATCTTCTTCATGGACTCGTTCTTCTTCCTTGCGGGATTTCATGCAAGATGACCATACCCTCGAAATCACTTCTATCTGTGCTTGCTAGATGCTCGCTCTTTTGCTATGCCTATGCTGCGATACCTACCACTTGCTATATCATGCCTCCCATATTGTTAAGCCAAGCCTCTAACCCACCTTGTCCTAGCAAACCGTTGTTTGGCTATGTTACCGTTTTGCTCAGCCCCTCTTATAGCGTTGCTAGTTGCAAGTGAAGATTGGAGTTTGTTCCTTGTTGGAACATGGATATTTGTTGGGATATCACAATATCTCTTATTTATATTAATGCATCTATATACTTGGTAAAGGGTGGAAGGCTCGGCCTTATGCCTGGTGTTTTGTTCCACTCTTGCCGCCCTAGTTTCCGTCATACCGGTGTTATGTTCCTTGATTTTGCGTTCCTTACGCGGTTGGCTTATAATGGGAACCCCTTAAGCCTGATCTGGTCTTCCTGGGAGAAGGAATATCCTTCGTTGACCGTGAGAGCTTGTGATGGGCTAAGTTGGGACACCCCTACAGGGATTTGAACTTTCGAAAGCCGTGCCCGTGGTTATGGGCAGATGGGAATTTGTTAATGTCCGGTTGTAGAAAAACTGAAGTTGATCTTAATTAAAATGCACCAACCGCGTGTGTAACCGTGATGATATCTTCTCGGCGGAGTCCGGGAAGTGAACACGGTGTTGGAGTAATGTTTGACGTAGGTTGTTCTAGGATCACTTCTTGATCATAGTTGTTCGATCGTGCTTTTGCCTTCTCTTCTCGCTCTTTTTTGCGAATATGTTAGCCACCATATATGCTAGTCACTTGCTGCAACTCCACCTCATACCTTTGCCTTACCTATAAGCTTAAATAGTCTTGATCGCGAGGGTGTGAGATTGCTAAGTCCCCGTGACTCACAGATACTTCCAAAACCAGTTTGCAGGTGCTGTTGAACCATGCAGGTGATGCAACCGAGCTCAAGGAGGAGCTCGATGAAGATCGTGTTTGTTATTGTTCCGTTTCCAGTTGATCAGTAGTGGAGCCCAGTTGGGACGATCGGGGATCTATGTAGCATTTGGGGTAGTCTTCTTTCATTTTGGTTCCGTAGTCGGACCTTGTGTGTATCTGGATGATGTAATGTTATATTCATGTATTGTGTGAAGTGGCGATTGTAAGCCAACTATGTATCCCTTTCCATTATTATTTACATGGGTTCTTGTGAAGATTACCTCACTTGCGACATTGCTTTCAATGCGGTTATGCCTCTAAGTCGTGCTTCGACACGTGGGAGATATAGCCGCATCGAGGGCGTTACAAGTTGGTATCAGAGCCTTACCCGACTTTAGGAGCCCCCTGCTTGATCGAATCATTGGCGTTGTTGATTCTAGAAAAATGTTTTGAGTCATTTAGGATTATATATATCGGATAGTAGGATTCTTTTTACTCCTTAGTCCCTTCGTCGCTCTGGTGAGGCATCCTGATGTAGAGTTTTCACTCTTCTCTTCTCAAATTTCACTAAAAAAATTAGGATCACGCGGGTATCTTGGAATCGTTCTGATGGTTTTCTGACGAGACCATTGTTCTTGGTGCCTCCTGACATTTAGGGGTTGTGGCAGTGTCCCGGGGAGTTGAGCTCCGAGGTGTTGTCGTCACAATTTTATCGTTGCAATTCTGGAATACCTGAGTTTTCGCCGATATCGAAAATCTCTTTTATTCAGTTGTTGGTGAGATAACCTCGACGCCACCCAGTACTGGGGCGGGAGTTCGGGAGTATTGCCATAACTCATATAACAGATGCTTTTCGAAGGTTGAGGTAAACGATTTCCGAAGGTTTCTTGGTTATGTGTTGAAGGATGGATACAGCTGGATGTAGGATTTGTTAGATTTGGGTGAGATATTATGCTTCCCCTGTATCCCCAACACCTGATTGCATAACCGGAAAGTTTCGGGAGTTTATAAGCGGGAATTCAAGTAGCTCTTAGGATATCTTTCCGACAGATGCATGATATGAGATTGGGGTTCGACGTCTAGTGGTCCGCCTATCCACGGTTGGTTTTACAGTGGTCTCGTTGTGTCTTAAAGAATCCTTGGCTATGCTGACTCGGGGACGCTTCGTATGTCATGTGCACTGCCTTGTACATGATGGTGCTGTACGATCGAGCCCGTGTAGGCCCCACCACGAAAACTTCGGACGAAATCCTTTGTTTTGTTTTGGGTTGTGGTATTCGAGTTGCTTCGAAGTCAAAGGTGGATTCCATCCCTTTTCTAAACGGTGTTCTCATACTCCGATGTGAATACCAATCCTTCATGATAATCGATATTGTCATGTCAATCCTCTTCTCAACCGGTGTGTTTCTCTTCAAGTGGGTCCAATCATTTCAACATCCGCAAGATCAACTCAAGTCTTCTCAATGTTGTTTGTTTCATCCATCCCAAGTTGCCTTTGTTTTTCCCGCCCTCCCTCCCTTGTTTTCTTCAAGGACTCAGATTTTTCTTAATCAAGTATCCATCTTATTGATGTGAAGTCTCTCCATTCTTTTCCGTCAATGTTCTTATCCGGTGATTCTCATGAAGATTCTAACGGAGCCTCTCGTTCATCATTCATCATTCCTTTTTCTTCTACGGTGGATTCAAGTCAAGCTTTGTTGATCATATCCTTTCCTCGTTTCAAATGTCTTCTCTTGCCGGTGCACCTCATAATCATTCACCTCTCGCTATTCTTTTGTTCCGGAGTGCTGAAGATATCTCGAAGATTCGTGTTTCCACTCTGCTTTCATTCAAGCTCTTTCGAGGATGTTATCTCATTCAAGCCATCTAATTCAACCGGTGCAATCTCTCTTTTCAAGCAATCTCTTCAACGGTGTATCTTTTGAGTGGGCCCTAACCCACGGGTCTTTTCCCAGGATCTTACCCGACTCTTCTAATTTTCCCGGTGTTACCCTCAAATTCATCTTAAAGTTTGACGTAAGTATGAGTTGTCGTCAGTCATATGTCTTTCTCCAAGATCTTTCAAACTCTTTTCATCGTCGGTTCAACCTTTCTAATTTCCATTATGGAGTGCCTCAACAACTCAAGGTGGTGTTTCTCGTCGTCATTCTCGAATTTTGAAGACCGAAGAAGAGTTTTTCCTCCAAATCTTATTCGTTCTTCCAAAGATGTGAAGTTCAGGCTTGATGCCATCCTTTCATAATTGTTTTCGATTATGAGAATTATTTTCACCCATCCGGAGCAATTCGAGAGTCTTTTCAGTTCGATTCTCCGAAGGCCATCAATTCAGGTTTATTCATTCTCAGCTCTTAGTTATCTTTCTTCAAATCTTACCGGCGCATCATTCAAGTATTCTCTAATCATCTCGGGATCTATTCGTTCTCATGGATGTAAATTCCTTCAAGTTATCTTCATTCGTTTTCCAATTCTTCCCGGTGAATTGTGCCTTTGCTACGTTCATTTTTCAATCCTTAAGATGGTTCGTCAAGATTCTTCTCCCTTTGTTTATCACATCAATTTATTCGTTGTTTCAATTCTTACGGTGGTTCATTCAAGTTTTCTCTTTCTTCGTTACCTTATCAATTCTTTTGTTCTTCCTAATCCTACCGGTGGTTCATTGAAGACCTTCCCAAGTTGCGCTATATCTATCTTCATCCTTGCTACGAGAATAAGTGGTATGCCAAATCCGTTTGCTTGTCATCAAGTTAATTGGTGAAGGATAAGCATAATGTAATTCTTATTCTTGTGTCATTCTTATGTTAATCCCTTCTTCCGGAGTTTGTTCACGATGGTTAAATTCTCGGTTCGAGATGCTCTATCTTTTCTTCCCGGAGTTCCAAGCTCTCGCAATTATATCATCGCGGAGTTCCATATAAATCATTGCAAGGCTTCACCTTGTGTTTTCAACTTCTCTTTCTTTTTATCATCATTTTGTTACCGGAGTTTCTTCACGGAGGTTCTACATGATGGTTAACCAAGGATTTAATCCCTTCTCGAAGTGTTCTTTGAGCTTCTTTCCAGAGGAGTTCAATTTTTATTCATCTTGCATCCCAAAGTCCAATTCGTTCTATCTTGTCTTTTGAGGTGGTGTTATGTCATTCTTTATAATTTTTCCTTCGTGTTTCATGTTTCACAAGTTATCAAGAATGAGATATTCTAAATCCATCAATCTCGTCATTAGAGTTATCTTGGGTTATATTTCACCTAAAGCCTTCCCTAAGGATTATTGCTAATTATGGTGCTTATAAATGACCCAAGTTCTTCAGTTATCCTCTCGGTGAAATAAGTTTCTCGTCTTCTTGTTGATATCAATCCAATCTATTATTTCCGTTAGTGGCAGAATTTCACCTCATAGTTTTGAGATGTTTTTTTCATAATCCCACAACAACCTTATTCTTTTGTTGTTTAATTTTCAACAACTCCATTCAATCCTAATTTCTTAGGACGCTTTCAAATTCATTCGACGTAGAATATGTTGTTTTCTTCTTTGTTACTTTCAGTCAGTTCTATCTTTTGTTCCGAAGGCATTGTGATGTTTCTCTCTTCAACCCATCATCTTGTTTGTCAAGATCTTGTTCAATTCCTTCCATTTACAGTCGGAGTGCTGCCCAAATTATATCATTCTTTTACCTTCTCTATCTTGTTTTAACTGGAGTGTTGTAGCTATCATTCCTCTTCTAACCGGAGTCTCATCCAAGTGCTTTCTTTTGCCAAGCTCACATTCTTTACCTTCCTGTTCCAACCGGAGGTTGTCGTAATTGATCCTTATCATTCCTTGTACATCTCGTTTCTACCGGAGCGCTTGCATGTACTTCTTGTCCATTACACCCCTTTTTTTCCTATGTCTTGCAACCTACAAGGTTCTAGTAATGTTTCTTGTTCTCTCTTCTAACGGAGTGTTTTCAACTTTGTTCATCTACGTGGTATTCTTTCTTTCAATTTGTTCAACCTCGCGAGGTTCTTTGTTTTCACTCATTTGTCAAAGAAGCAACTTAGTTTCACCTCTCGTCTTCCTCTTCCGTTTTTCTCTCCGGTGCCATTCTAGATCTCGGGACGAGATCCTCTCGTAGTGGTGGAGTGTTGTAATGCCCCAAGACCGGAGCTTCAGATGCCTTCCAGGGTTTCCGAGATTCGTTGTGTGATTTGTTTCTGCTTGTTGCATTCATCTTTGCATCATGTCATCCTGCCATCATGTCATTTCCTTTCTTAACTCAACTAAATAAATGGCATGGATCTTTGATCCATTTAAACCGAGGGAATTCACATGGTGATTCTCTTTACAACATATCCTCTCGATATTTAAAGAGCTATAGTAAGTATTCCAATTATTTGGATTTACTATTGGGGAACATAGCAGAAATTCAATATTTTCCTACGTGTCACCAAGATCTATCTATGGAGAGACTAGCAACGAGGGGAAGGAGAGTGCATCTACATACCCTTGTAGATCGCTAAGCGGAAGCGTTCAAGAGAACGGGGTTGATGGAGTCGTATTCGTCGTGATCCAAATCACCGATGATCCTAGTGCCGAACGGACGGCACCTCCGCGTTCAACACACGTACAGCCCGGTGACGTCTCCCACGCCTTGATCCAGCAAGGAGAGAGGGAGAGGTTGAGGAAGACTCCATCCAGCAGCAGCACAACGGCGTGCTGGTGATGGAGGAGCGTGGCAATCCTGCAGGGCTTCGTCAAGCACCATGGGAGAGGAGAAGTACTTGGGAGAGGGGAGAGGGCTTCACCAGAACATTGGTATGGCTGCCCTCCCACCCCCACATATATATAGGGGCAAGGGAGAGAGGGGGGCGCAGCCTTGCCCCTTCCTCCAAGGAAGGGTGCGGCCAAGGGGGGAAGGAGTCCATCCTCCCCAAGGCACCTCGGAGGTGCCTTCCCCCTTTAGGACTCTCCCCTCCTCTTGTCCCTTTGGCGCATGGGCCTCTAGGGGCTGGTGCCCTTGGCCCATGTAGGCCAAGGCGCACCCCCTACAGCCCATGTGGCCCCCCGGGGCAGGTGGCCCCACCCGGTGGACCCCCGGGACCCTTCCGGTGGTCCCGGTACAATACCGGTGACCCCGAAACTTGTCCGGTGACCAAAACAGGACTTCCCATATATAAATCTTTACCTCCGGACCATTCCGGAACTCCTCGTGACGTCCGGGATCTCATCCGGGACTCCGAACAACATTCGGTAACCACATACAAACTTCCTTTATAACCCTAGCGTCATCGAACCTTAAGTGTGTAGACCCTACGGGTTCGGGAGACATGCAGACATGACCGAGACGTTCTCCGGTCAATAACCAACAGCGGGATCTGGATACCCATGTTGGCTCCCACATGTTCCACGATGATCTCATCGGATGAACCACGATGTCAAGGACTTAATCAATCCCGTATACAATTCCCTTTGTCTATCGGTACGACACTTGCCCGAGATTCGATCGTCGGTATCCCGATACCTTGTTCAATCTCGTTACCGGCAAGTCTCTTTACTCGTTCCGTAACACATCATCCCGTGATCAACTCCTTGATCACATTGTGCACATTATGATGATGTCCTACCGAGTGGGCCCAGAGATACCTCTCCGTCACACGGAGTGACAAATCCCAGTCTTGATTCGTGCCAACCCAACAGACACTTTCGGAGATACCCGTAGTGTACCTTTATAGCCACCCAGTTACGTTGTGACGTTTGGCACACCCAAAGCATTCCTACGGTATCCGGGAGTTGCACAATCTCATGGTCTAAGGAAATGATACTTGACATTAGAAAAGCTTTAGCATACGAACTACACGATCTTGTGCTATGCTTAGGATTGGGTCTTGTCCATCACATCATTCTCCTAATGATGTGATCCCGTTATCAACGACATCCAATTTCCATGGTCAGGAAACCGTAACCATCTATTGATCAACGAGCTAGTCAACTAGAGGCTTACTAGGGACATGGTGTTGTCTATGTATCCACACATGTATCTGAGTTTCCTATCAATACAATTCTAGCATGGATAATAAACGATTATCATGAACAAGGAAATATAATAATAATAATAATAATAATAATAATAATAACTAATTTATTATTGCCTCTAGGGCATATTTCCAACAGTCTCCCACTTGCACTAGAGTCAATAATCTAGTTCACATCGTCATGTGATTAACACTCACAGGTCACATCGCCATGTGACCAACATCCAAAGAGTTTACTAGTGTCACTAAACTAGTTCACATCATCATGTGATTAAGACTCAATGAGTTCTGGGTTTGATCATGTTATGCTTGTGAGAGATGTTATAGTCAACGGGTCTGAATCTTTCAGATAAGTATGTACTTCGCAAATTCCTATGTCATCTTGTAGATGCAACTACTAGCTACATTTGGAGCTATTCCAAATAACTGTTCTACTTGGAGCTATTCTAAAATGTTGCTCCATTATACGTATCCAGTATCTCTACTCAGAGCTATCCGGATAGGTGTTAAGCTTGCATCGACGTAACTCTTTACGTCGAACTCTTTATCACCTCCATAATCGAGAAAATTCCTTAGTCCACTAGTTACTAAGGATAACTCTGACCGTTGTCCTGTGATCCATTCTTAGATCACTCTTGTACCCCTTGACTGACTCATGGCAAGGCACATTTTAGGTGCGGTACACAGCATAGCATACTGTAGAGCCTATGTCTTAAGCATAGGGGACGGCCTTCGTCCTTTCTCCCTATTCTGCCGTGGTCGAGCTTTAAGTCTTAACTTCATACCTTACAACTCAGGCAAGAACTCCTTCTTTGACTGATCCATCTTGAACACCTTCAAGATCATGTCAAGGTATGTGCTCATTTGAAAGTACCATTAAGCGTTTTGATCTATCCTTATAGATCTTGATGCTCAATGTTCAAGTAGCTTAATCCAGGCTTTCCATTGAAAAACACTTTCAAAATAACCCTATATGCTTTCCAGAAATTCTACGTCATTTCTGATCCATAATATGTCAACAACATATACTCATCAGAAATTCTATAGTGCTCCCACTCACTTCTTTGGAAATACAAGTTTCTCATAAACTTTGTATACACCCAAAATCTTTGATCATCATCAAAGCATACATTCCAACTCCGAGATGCTTACTCCAGTCCTTAGAAGGATAGCTGGAGCTTTGCATACTTATTAGCATCTTTCAGGATTGACAAAACCTTCCGGTTGTATCACATACAACCTTTCCTCAAGAAAATCGTCGAGGAAACAATGTTTTGACATCCTATCTGCAAGATTTCATAAATAAAGCAGGAATCGCTAATATAATTCCAACAGACTCTTAACATCGCTACGAGTGAGAAAGTCTCATCATAGTCAACTCCTTGAACTTGTCAGAAAACATTTTAACGACAAGTCGAGCTTTCTTGATGGTGATACTTACCATCATTGTCCGTCTTCCTTTTAAAATCCATATGTACTCAACAGCCTCACGACCATCGAGCTGTTCTGTCAAAGTCTACACTTTGTTTCCATACATGGATCCTCTCTCGGATTTTATGGCCTCGAGCCATTTATCGGAATCCGGGCCCACCATCGCTTCTCCATAGCTCGTAGGTTCATTGTTGTCTAGCAACATGACTTCTAAGACAGGATTACGTACCACTCTGAAGTAGTACGCATCCTCGTCATCCCACGAGGTTTGTTAGTGACTTGATCTGAAGTTTCATGATCACTATCATAAGCTTCCACTTCAATTGGTGTAGGTGCCACAGGAACAACTTCCTGTGCCCTGCCACACACTAGTTGAAGAGACGGTTCAATAACCTCATCAAGTCTCCACCATCCTCCCACTCAATTCTTTCGAGAGAAACTTTTCTCGAGAAAGGACCTGATTCAAGAAACAATCCCTTATTACTTTTGGATCTGAGACAGGAGGTATACCCAACTGTTTTGGGTGTCCTATGAAGATGCATTTATCCGCTTTGGGTTCGAGCTTATCAGCCTGAAACTTTTTTCACATAAGCGTCGCAGCCCCAAACTTTTAAGAAATGACAGCTTAGGTTTTTTCCTAAACCATAGTTCATACAGTGTCATCTCATCGGAATTACGTGGTGCCCTATTTAAAGTAAATGTGGTTGTCTCTAATGCCTAACCCATAAACTATCGTGGTAATTCGATAAGAGACATCATGGTATGCATCATATCCAATAAGGTGCAGTCATGATGTTCGGACACACCATCACACCATGGTGTTCCAGGCTGTATTAGTTGTGAAACAATTTCCACAATGTCTTAATTCTGTGCCAAACTCGTAATTCAGATATTCATCTCTATGATCACATCATAGATATTTTATCCTCTTGTCACGACGATCTTTCAACTTCACCCTGAAATTACTTGAACCTTTCAATAATTCAGACTCGTGATTCATCAAGTAAATATACTCAACATCTACTCAAATCATCTGTGAAGTAAGAACATAACAATATCCACTACATGCCTCAGCACTCATTGGATTGCACACATCAAAATGTATTACTTCCAACAAGTTTCTTTCTAGTTCCATTTTACTGAAAACGAGGCTTTCAGTCATCTTGCCCATGTGGTATGATTTGCATGTCTCAAGTGATTCAAAATCAAGTGAGTCCAAACGGTCCATTTGCATGGAGTTTCTTCATGCATATCTACCAATAGACATGGTTCGCATGTCTCAAACTTTTCAAAAACGAGTGAGCCCAAAGATCCATCAACATGGAGCTTCTTCATGTGTTTTATACCGATATGACTTAAGTGGCAGTGCCACAAGTAGGTGGTACTATCATTACTATCTTATATCTTTTGGCATGAACATGTGTATCACTAGGATCGAGATTCAATAAACTATTCATTTTAGGTGCAAGACCATTGAAGGTATTATTCAAATAAATAGAGTAACTATTATTCTCTTTAAATGAATAACCGTATTGCGATAGTCCAATCATGTCTATGCTCAACGCAAACACCAAATAACAATTATTCAGGTTTAACACCAATCTCGATGGTAGAGGGAGCGTGCGATCCTTGATCATATCAACATTGGAGACACTTCCAACACATATCGTCAGCTCACCTTTAGCTAGTCTCCGTTTATTCCGTAGCCTTTTGTTTCGAGTTACTAACACTTAGCAACCGAACCGGTATCTAATACCCTGGTGCTACTAGGAGTACTAGTAAAGTACACATCAACACAATGTATATCCAATATACTTCTATCGACCTTGCCAGCCTTCTAATCTACCAAGTATCTAGGGTAATTCTGCTCCAGTGGCTGTTCCCCTTATTACAGAAGCACTTAGTCTCGGGTTTGGGTTCAACCTTGGGTTTCTTCACCAGAGCAGCAGCTAAATTGCCGTTTCATGAAGTATCCCTTCTTGCCCTTGCCCTTCTTGAAACTAGTGGTTTCACCAACCATCAACAATTGATGCTCCTTCTTGATTTCTACTTTGGTGTCAAACATCGCGAATATCTCAAGGATCATCATATATGTCCCTGATATATTATAGTTCATCACGAAGCTCTAGCAGCTTGGTGGCAATGACTTTGGAGAAACATCACTGTCTCATCTGGAAGATCAACTCCCACTCGATTCAAATGATTGATGTACTCAGACAATCTGAGCACAAGCTCAACAATTGAGCTTTTCTCCCTTAGTTTGCAGGCTAAGAAAATCGTCGGAGGTCTTATACCTCTTGACGTGGGCATGAGCCTGAAATTCCAATTTCAGCCCTCGAAACATCTCATATGTTTTGCGACGTTTCAAAACGTCTTCGGTGCCTCAATTCTAAACCGTTTAACTGAACTATCACGTAGTTATCAAATTGCGTATGTCAGATGTTCGCAACATCCACAGACGACGTTCGAGGTTCAGCACACTGAGCGGTGCATTAAGGACATAAGCCTTCTATGAAGCAATGAGGACAATCCTCAGTTTACGGACCTAGTCCGCATAATTGCTACTATCAACTTTCAACTAAATTTTCTCTAGGAACATATCTAAACAGTAGAACTGAAGCGTGAGCTACAACATAATTTGCGAAGACCTTTTGACTATGTTCAGGATAATTGAGTTCATCTTATGAACTCCCACTCAGATAGACATCCCTCTAGTCATCTAAGTGATTACATGATCCGAGTCAACTAGGCCGTGTCCGATCATCACGTGAGACGGACTAGTCAACATCGGTGAACATCTTCATGTTGATCGTATCTGCCATACGACTCATGCTCGACCTTTCGGTCTTCTGTGTTCCGAGGCCATGTCTGTACACATGCTAGGCTCGTCAAGTCAACCTAAGTGTTTCGCGTGTGTAAATCTGTCTTACACCCGTTGTATGTGAACGTTTGAATCAAACACCCGATCATCACGTGGTGCATTGAAACAACGAACTGTCGCAACGGTGCACAGTTAGGGGGAACACTTTCTTGAAATTTTAATGAGGGATCATCTTATTTACTACCGTCGTTCTAAGCAAATAAGATGCATAAACATGATAAACATCACATGCAATCCAATAATAGTGACATGATATGGCCAATATCATATAGCTCCTTTGATCTCCATCTTGGGGCTCCATGATCATCTTGTCACCAGCATGACACCATGATCTCCATCATCATGATCTCCATCATCGTGTCTTCTTGAAGTTGTCTCGCCAACTATTACTTCTACTACTACAGCTAACGGTTAGCAATAAAGTAAAGTAATTACATGGCGTTTATGTTGACACGCAGGTCATAAATAAATAAAGACAACTCCTATGGCTCCTGCCGGTTGTCATACTCATCGACATGCAAGTCGTGATTCCTATTACAAGAACATGATCATCTCATACATCACATATATCATTCATCACATCCTTTTGGCCATATCACGTCACATAGCATACCCTGCAAAAACAAGTTAGACGTCCTCTAATTGTTGTTTGCATGTTTTACGTGGCTGCTATGGGTTTCTAGCAAGAACGTTTCTTACCTACGCAAAAACCACAACGTGATATGCCAATTGCTATTTACCCTTCATAAGGACCCTTTTCATCGAATCCGATCCGACTAAAGTGGGAGAGACAGACACCCGCCAGCCACCTAATGCAACTAGTGCATGTCAGTCGGTGGAACCGGTCTCACGTAAGCATACGTGTAAGGTTGGTCCGGGCCGCTTCATCCCACGATGCCGCCGAATCAAGATAAGACTAGTAACGGCAAGCATATTGAACAAAATCAACGCCCACAACTACTTTGTGTTCTACTCGTGCATAGAAACTACGCATAGACCTAGCTCATGATGCCACTGTTGGGGAACGTAGCAGAAATTCAATATTTTCCTATGTGTCACCAAGATCTATCTATGGAGAGACTAGCAACGAGGGGAAGGAGAGTGCATCTACATACCCTTGGGGGTTGATGGAGTCGTACTCGTCGTGATCCAAATCACCGATGATCCTAGTGCAGAACGGACGGCACCTCCGCATTCAACACACGTACAGCCCGGTGACGTCTCCCACGCCTTGATCCAGCAAGGAGAGAGGGAGAGGTTGAGGAAGACTCCATCCAGCAGCAGCACAACGGCGTGCTGGTGATGGAGGAGCGTGGCAATCCTGCAGGGCTTCGTCAAGCACCATGGGAGAGGAGAAGTACTTGGGAGAGGGGAGAGGGCTTCACCAGAACATTGGTATGGCTGCCCTCCCACCCCCACATATATATAGGGGCAAGGGAGAGAGGGGGGCGCAGCCTTGCCCCTTCCTCCAAGGAAGGGTGCGGCCAAGGGGGGAAGGAGTCCATCCTCCCCAAGGCACCTCGGAGGTGCCTTCCCCCTTTAGGACTCTCCCCTCCTCTTGTCCCTTTGGCGCATGGGCCTCTAGGGGCTGGTGCCCTTGGCCCATGTAGGCCAAGGCGCACCCCCTACAGCCCATGTGGCCCCCCGGGGCAGGTGGCCCCACCCGGTGGACCCCCGGGACCCTTCCGGTGGTCCCGGTACAATACCGGTGACCCCGAAACTTGTCCGGTGACCAAAACAGGACTTCCCATATATAAATCTTTACCTCCGGACCATTCCGGAACTCCTCGTGACGTCCGGGATCTCATCCGGGACTCCGAACAACATTCGGTAACCACATACAAACTTCCTTTATAACCCTAGCGTCATCGAACCTTAAGTGTGTAGACCCTACGGGTTCGGGAGACATGCAGACATGACCGAGACGTTCTCCGGTCAATAACCAACAGCGGGATCTGGATACCCATGTTGGCTCCCACATGTTCCACGATGATCTCATCGGATGAACCACGATGTCAAGGACTTAATCAATCCCGTATACAATTCCCTTTGTCTATCGGTACGACACTTGCCCGAGATTCGATCGTCGGTATCCCGATACCTTGTTCAATCTCGTTACCGGCAAGTCTCTTTACTCGTTCCGTAACACATCATCCCGTGATCAACTCCTTGATCACATTGTGCACATTATGATGATGTCCTACCGAGTGGGCCCAGAGATACCTCTCCGTCACACGGAGTGACAAATCCCAGTCTTGATTCGTGCCAACCCAACAGACACTTTCGGAGATACCCGTAGTGTACCTTTATAGCCACCCAGTTACGTTGTGACGTTTGGCACACCCAAAGCATTCCTACGGTATCCGGGAGTTGCACAATCTCATGGTCTAAGGAAATGATACTTGACATTAGAAAAGCTTTAGCATACGAACTACACGATCTTGTGCTATGCTTAGGATTGGGTCTTGTCCATCACATCATTCTCCTAATGATGTGATCCCATTATCAACGACATCCAATGTCCATGGTCAGGAAACCGTAACCATCTATTGATCAACGAGCTAGTCAACTAGAGGCTTACTAGGGACATGGTGTTGTCTATGTATCCACACATGTATCTGAGTTTCCTATCAATACAATTCTAGCATGGATAATAAACGATTATAATAATAATAATAACTAATTTATTATTGCCTCTAGGGCATATTTCCAACATTTACCGCAAACACACTTGCAATTTAAAAACTCTCAGGTCTTTTCTGCTTCGAGTTGCTCCTCAAACCTTGCCATATATCCTTTCTTCATTTTTCGGAGCTCCACCAAAAATCCGAACATTTTTGGACCTTCCTAACCCTCACTTCCTTTTCGAACCATTTGGATTAAATTCAAAGGAATTTGAATTTAATCTTTCTTTCATGTCCACTCCATTTTTCTTGGATTAAGCACATTTTTGTGAGTCCGTGAAAAACTATCTGCGTGTCCAACTTCTTCCCCTAACCCCTCTTTCTTTTCTTTCTTTATCTCTGTTTTTTTCTCTTTTCTTTTAGTAGTGAGAAAGAGCCCAACTCAACCTTGCAGCCTTGGTCTCCTCATGCCCAGCCGGTGCCCTCCCAACTGGGCTGGCCTTTTGGCCCACCTAACCTAACCCTAGGCCCGAGCGAAACCCCATCCCGATCGCTCCCTCGACCCCATCGCTCTCCCTCGCGCCGCCACAAAGAGAGTTTCACTCTCCCTCGATCCCCTCCTTCTCGTTCCCTTCCGCCGCCAGCCTCGCACGCGCTGCCCGATCTCCATCTCCATTCGCTCACAGCGCCCTCTCCCTCGATCCCCTCCTTCCCTGCTTCGCCAAAGAGAGGAGCGAGGCACCACGCCGTCGCGCCTCCTTGCCATGGCCTCCTCCTCGCCTTGAAGCCCCGGCGCCCCTGCAGTTTCTCCTCCTCCGCCAGGCACCGCAGGCCGCCGCCCTGCACCAGCGCCGCCTCCAGCAGCCTCCTCCCCTCACGTTCCTGCCTTGCCCCACCATGAACGCCGCAAGACCTCGCTGCTGCCTCCCCGTCACCGGCCATGCCGCCGCGCCAGCGGCCCGACCTGCCAGTGCCGCTGCCCTCCTTCCTCGCGCCCTCGCCTTCCTCTTCCTCCGTTCGGGCCAACGCCGCCGCCGCCGGATCAGGCTGCGCTTCGCCGGGGTCCTCCACTGCCGCCGGACCGGCCCTGCAGGAGCTCCTTGTCCCTCGCCGTCCAATGCTGCTCCGCCCTACCGCCTCTTGCCGAGCTACCTGTCACCTGCGTCGTCTACGTGCTGCTGCCCTACTGCCTTTTTGTTGTCGTTGCCAAGGCCACTGAATCCAGGGATGCAAGACCGCCTCCGTGGAATTTCGCCAAGTACACCACCGACAAGACCAAACGGATGCTCGAACGAGTACCGAACGAAATGCCAAGACCTACGAGAACGACTTCGTGGACCGACGAGTACCACGACGACCGTTGTTTGCCAAGTACACCTTCGGATGGCCAAGTTCCTCTTCAAATGTACGACTACACGGTGTTCCGACAAGTACCACGATGCCCGGAGTCCTCGGACCGTCAAGTTTCACTACCGCCGACTAGCACGACCACCGTCGCAAAAACGAGACCATCAAGACCCGACCGACAAGTACCCCGATGACCCTGAACATCTACAATTGTGTACGACTACCGCCGCCGTGTTTTTCGACAAGACGTCATGAGCCTCTACTTCCACTGCCGCTCCGGTGATCGTCGATGAACGATAGGACGACTACTTCGACTACCGTCGCGTGAACCACTACTTCCCTCAACGTCCCGAGAACGTCTACTTCCCCTACACCGCATCGAACTCGAACCCCTCCGATAACACACGCTTCGAAGGTATAACCTCGAGACGGCGTCCGTGAACGAATGCTTGCGATGTTTGAGATGCTCGTGTTTGCATCGTGTCCAAATTGTCACTCGTTTCCTTGTCGCCAACTCGTGGGACACCCGGTATCCGGGAGCGCCCCACCATCTTTTGCACGCATCCGCACATTTCTCCTTTGCATCGGTATCTCAATCGAGTTACCGGAACCGGAACACTGTCGTGGCACCGTTTTCGTTATCGTTGTCGTGGCACCCCTTTCCTTTTCCGCCACGATTACAACATGCTTCATAATGCTCTTATCAACATTTTCATTAAAATTGCATAATCTTGAACATGTCCTCCGCATCATAATAATAAAATTTAAATGTTTAACTTTGTTGTTGCACCAATTTGCTAAATGCATATGGGCCGGCCCCATTTAAATTGTTTAAATGGTATAGTTTTGTTATGCTTCACCTCTTGCCATGTTAACCAACATTTAATATTGTTGAGTACCTAAACGAGAGAGAACTAAATAGTTGATGCGGTGCTTCGTTTTGAGCTCCACTTAACTTGTAGTTTTGTTTGTGCCCTTTGCCATGCCATGCATATTTAAACCGGACATGCATCATACTTGGTTGTGCATCATGCCATGTCTATGTGGTGGTTGTTTACTATGTTGTTTGCTTCTTTCCGGGTTACTTCTCGCGTTAGCTTCAGTTTCGTTCCGGAGTTGTGAGGATCCGTTCGACTACGTCTGTTTATCTTCTTCATGGACTCGTTCTTCTTCCTTGCGGGATTTCATGCAAGATGACCATACCCTCGAAATCACTTCTATCTTTGCTTGCTAGATGCTCGCTCTTTTGCTATGCCTATACTGCGATACCTACCACTTGCTATATCATGCCTCCCATATTGTTAAGCCAAGCCTCTAACCCACCTTGTCCTAGCAAACCGTTGTTTGGCTATGTTACCATTTTGCTCAGCCCCTCTTATAGCGTTGCTAGTTGCAGGTGAAGATTGGAGTTTGTTCCTTGTTGGAACATGGATATTTGTTGGGATATCACAATATCTCTTATTTATATTAATGCATCTATATACTTGGTAAAGGGTGGAAGGCTCGGCCTTATGCCTGGTATTTTGTTCCACTCTTGCTGCCCTAGTTTCCGTCATACCGGTGTTATGTTCCTTGATTTTGCGTTCCTTACGCGGTTGGCTTATAATGGGAACCCCTTGACAGTTCGCCTTGAATAAAACTCCTCCAGCAAGGCCCAACCTTGGTTTTACCATTTGCCACCTAGCCCTTTTTCCCTTGGGTCGGCCAGCCCCCCCCCCCCCCCCCGGCCAGTGCTCCTCTGAGTGTTGGTCCGAACTGAGCTGCCTACGGAGCCACCTCGGGGAAACTTGAGGGTTGGTTTTACTCGTAGCTAGTCTCATCTGAGTGTGCCCTGAGAACGAGATATGTGCTGCTCCTATCAGGATTTGTCGGCACATTCGGGCGGCTTTGCTGGACTTGTTTTACCATTGTCGAAATGTCCTGTAACCAGGATTCTGAGCCTGATCGGGTCTTCCTGGGAGAAGGAATATCCTTCGTTGACCGTGAGAGCTTGTGATGGGCTAAGTTGGGACACCCCTGCAGGGATTTGAACTTTCGAAAGTCGTGCCCGCGGTTATGGACAGATGGGAATTTGTTAATGTCCGGTTGTAGAAAACCTGAAGTTGATCTTAATTAAAATGCACCAACCGCGTGTGTAACCGTGATGGTCTCTTCTCGGCGGAGTCCGGGAAGTGAACACGGTGTTGGAGTAATGTTTGACGTAGGTTGTTCTAGGATCACTTCTTGATCATAGTTGTTCGACCGTGCTTTTGCCTTCTCTTCTCGCTCTCTTTTGCGAATATGTTAGCCACCATATATGCTAGTCGCTTGCTGCAACTCCACCTCATACCTTTGCCTTACCTATAAGCTTAAATAGTCTTGATCGCGAGGGTGTGAGATTGCTGAGTCCTCGTGACTCACGGATACTTCCAAAACCAGTTTGCAGGTGCCGTTGAACCGTGCAGGTGATGCAACCGAGCTCAAGGAGGAGCTCGATGAAGATCGTGTTCGTTATGTTGTTCCGTTTCCAGTTGATCAGTAGTGGAGCCCAGTTGGGACGATCGGGGATCTGTGTAGCATTTGGGGTAGTCTTCTTTCATTTTGGTTCCATAGTCGGACCTTGTGTGTATCTGGATGATGTAATGTTATATTCATGTATTGTGTGAAGTGGCGATTGTAAGCCAACTATGTATCTCTTTCCATTATTATTTACATGGGTTGTTGTGAAGATTACCTCACTTGCGACATTGCTTTCAATGCAGTTATGCCTCTAAGTCGTGCTTCGACACGTGAGAGATATAGCCGCATCGAGGGTGTTACAATGCGCCTGTAAGAGTTCTCGCCTGCCCGTGAGGCATTTTCCCAGGCCGCCACGGCAAGGGAGGACATCTCTGCTGCATTCGCGGCGCGGCGGGACATCTCTTCTGCTTTCGCGGTGCGGCCGGACCAGTCTGCTGCAGCGATGGTGCGGCGGGTCCTCCGTGCTGCTTCGGCGGCACGGCGGGACCTTTCTGCTGCTACGACCGTGCGACGGGACATGTTGGTTGCTATCGCGGTGAGGCGGGACATCTCTTGTGCTCCCGCTTCCAGGCTCGCCCTCCCTGGTCGCAATCTCTCGAACCAGAACTCACGCTGGCCACGGTGGACGCAAGGGAATGATGATGAATGACTTGTTTGTTTTTGACTTTTTGTGGATGAGGAGTTGATGAGGAATGTGCATTCATCTTGGAGTAGGAGTATTTATAACCGTGTAGTAATACGCTCCTAAGTGGGAAACCATTTAGGTTTTGATCGGTGTGAACAGGTTTGTAATTTGGAATGTGACGGGACGCATGCTCAAAATTTACTGACGGTTATAAGTGCGGCACTATTCCCGGAAGGCGTAACGTGGGCACGTACGCCTTCGCGGCCGCGTACATGGCGTTTGCACCATAGGGTGCACCGCAGTAGGCAATGTCAACACACGTCTTTTAATTAGAATGGGTGTGCCCGTCTAGCGCACACACGTTGATCTATCTAACTGTTTCAGTTTGTTGTGGCTAATCGCAAACAGTTCATCCATGTGAAGTGTATGCCATCAATCGCAGACACTTCGATCTGGCTTACCCATTTCTGTTATGTTGCCTAATCGCAAACAGTTAATCCTTCTAAAGCGTATGCCCTCAATCACACACACCTTGATCTGGCTGACCGTTTCTTTTGTGTTGCCTAATCACAAACAGTTCATCCGAGTGAACCGTATGATGTATATCGCACACACCTTCATCTGGCTGCCCGTTTCTTTTGTGTTGCCTAATCACAAACAGTTCATTCGAGTGAACCGTATGCTCTATATCGCACACGCCTTCATTAGGCTGCCCGTTTCTTTTGTTCTGCCTCATCGTAAATAGTTCATTAGACTGAACCGTATGCCCTGGATCGCACACGTAACTAAAATCTGAACCGTGTTTGATGCATTCTCCATCGCAAATGTTTCCACCTTTTTGACAGTTTTCATACAGCACCTTTTGCGATTATGGCATCGCACACAGTTTCTCGAAGGGTCTCTAATCATAGTGTCGCGTTAGCAGCATCCTGCAGTAGTGGTGGTTATTTATTCCTATGAATGGAGCACATGGCATCTTGTACATATTCGTGAGATATGTCGCGTCAAAAAAAATGCAATCACGAAAATGCTTGTAGGCTCTTCTTGCTGCACCATCCACCCAATACATGTTTCTTACACATTCCTCATCGTCCAGTCTTATTTTGTAGAAGAAATCAAGATCTTCTTTTGCTTTCTCTTCGAAGTAGGTAATCATGTCTTCTATGTCAGCCAACTTGCTCTCTCTACAGTACTTCGCCTTTAGGTTTGTGATGTCTGCTGGTATGTAGGGCGTGCTACCCAGACTACCATCTTTGCTGTGGATCAGGGACAGTATCCAGACCATTCTCGATGTACTAACGTTACAATCATGTAGTAACTTTATGAATTTCTTCTCGTGAGGACTAAATCCTCTATGGGCACTCAGAAATCTTACTAGGTCAAACTTCTTTATCATATCATGGTTGTGTTCTTCGACATACTCGGTGACCACCCCCAGGCTCCATCTGTGTTTAGCTTCATTCTGGCAGGGCATTCGGTCTTGAGAATGATGCCTCTCCTTCGTTCTGGCATGACTGGCACAACACTTTTACCCTTCTTGTTCTTTCGCGCCTTGTAGCACCTTAGCTCACCTCTGCTGTACTCGTTAGTTTTTTTATTTTCTGATGATATTCCGTGTTCACAGCGAATCCATGGAACAACGCATAGCTCTGATAGTATTTCTTGGCATCTTCAAATGAACTAAATCTCTGTCCAACATAAGGTGGTTGAGTTGGCATGAATTCTGATTGTCCCTCTTCTTCTTCCCCTTGCGTTTTGTCATCAGTTTCATCATTCACTTCAGTATTGGTGGCTGTTTCATCTGTTCGAATGTTGCTTGTGCTGGTGTGCACAGGGTGTTTGTCGTCATTGCTGCAATGATGTCAAGTTCTGACATTGATTCTGCATAGTCCGTGATAGGATGGTTGACCGACTCTTGGAATGACCCTTTTGTGTGCTCCGAGGTACCCGTAGCAGATGTCCGTGCACCGCTGTTGAACATAGTCGAAGCTCCTGTATTTTTTTAAATCAGGTACATGTGTAATCAGTATTGCTTGAATGTCATCTTCATTAAAATCAAATATGGCAACTTCATCTAATTGTTCATGGCAATTGTAGCTTATTCTACAAGGCAAAATTGTAGGTGCCCACGCATGGATGACACATTGAATTGAGGCATTGCAAATGTAATTGTTTTCATTTTTTTCATAGGTAAATAACTAGGTATGTTAGTTACATGCCTAAATTCTTGGAATGTGCATTTTTTAAATCACGGTAACTGTAATCCATCTTTGCCTGGCAACATGCAAAGATGAAAGTATTGACAACTTCATTTGGCCAGGTATGGCAATTACAGTTGTCCAGCCATGGCAGCTGCAGTTGACCTAATATGGCATCTGCAATTGTCCAGTCATGGCAACCAACATTTTTAACATCAACGTGTTTGCACGATTTATTTTGGTTCACAAATTATTTTGATTTGCCACATGTGCTACTTGAAGTTGGTGTGCTGCATCTGCATTATTGATGGCCCGCAATGGTGCAGCTTGCCACGAGACTCCTGGTGCTGTGGTTGTACCGTAAGAACATGCGAACATGTCAACATAAATCATAAGACGGGATACCATTTTTGTGTATACAAATAAATTTCATTTTTTTCCTGCACGCATCGTGTGGAAGTTTAGTTTTTATATCATGGCAAAAAAAAATCCATCATACATGGCAACTACAGTCGACAAGCCCTGACCAAATGCAGTTGGTCATGCATGGCAACTGGAGTTGCTCAGACATGGCAACTGCGTGCAATCACATTTGGCAACGATAGTCATACTTTAATTGCCAATTGCACTTGTTCACGGAGGAAAATATAGTTGACCAAGCTTCACAGTTGCACTATTTGTTATTTTTTTGTTTTGCATTAGCTACATACGCTAATGTCATCTACTTTTCATTTTTGTCACACCTCGTAACCGCCTTGTCTTTTTGTAGTTTCCTTTTTCTGATACATTGTGTGCACGATCTTTTTTTTACTCCTCACCTGCATAATGTTGATGGCAGGTATCCGGTTGCCAGCTGTTGCCACGTGCTGCATGATGGTCCTGCGTTTTCCAAATTACTCGTATGTTTGCCATCCTTGCATGATGTTTTGCCACATCAATATGTTTGCATGATTTTTTCGAGTTCACTATACATTGATTTTCCACATATGCTTCTTCAAGTTGGTCTCTCACATCTCTATTACCGATACCCCCTTGGTTGCAACTTGCCCTGGTATTCCTGGTGGTGTGCTTGCGTCGTAAGAACCTGTGAACAATTTCATTGCAATACATAAGAAGAATGCCATTTTCTCATGTCCACAAACATGCCAAATTTCACCTTTTCTTCACACATGGTACCTATGTCTGCGTACTGCTGTAGTAGTGACAGCAATGGTCCTCCTAAAATGAGTTCATTATACCCTATCGTATCCGGGGGGGGGGGGGGGCTTGTGGCTGTCCGGAAAACCAAGGATCAGGCCCGTCTCCAGGATTCATTCTGCTTCTCCCCCTATTTTTTCACACTCATGTAGAATGTTTTTAACCACTTCATGAATGATAACGCATTATTCTTTCCATTCCAGTTTTGTTGTTCCCAAAAAAACACGACAATCTTATTATATGACTGGCATAAACCCCTAGCATAGCATGTGTCAATCTTTCTACAATCTGGATGGCAACTACCATGTAGGATTGGCGGCAACTAACTACATAACATGGTGGCGACTACCAGCTAAGTTGGGTGGCAACTTTTTTACCTTCGTACTTGCCAGCCGAAAATACTCTGTTTCTGCACTGTTCCTCCCTGTACTCAACTTTTTGCTTGATCCTCTTTTTTTCTTCTAAATCTTAGTGTGCCTTAACATACTTTTCGAGCATATTTTGATGGCAACCCAACTTAGTACGAACTTCTGATCACAAGCATTATGCAGATCAAAACTAGGATACAAGATGGCAACTTTGTTGATTTTAGAGGGGAGAGGAGAATGGCCGGATTCATGTGTTTTTAGATCCATACGACACAAATCTAGGACGTATGTGGTCTGGTTGCCATGACCAAGTGGATCCAATCGCCATCTATGCAGGCAATCTCGAAGTGAAATTAGTAGGGGAGATAGGTTTGCGCCCTGATCCAAGATGTTTCTCACCTTTGTTTGAGTTCGTTGCCGTGTTTTTTGTTGAGGGGGCGCTAGTGATCTGATCTGGTTGCCATGGCAAATATCGAAGGAGGAGGAGGCAGGTAGGGAACGATTTGTCGATCCGGATGTTGGAGACGACTGACGGTGGTTACCCTGGCGCGCGGGTGGGGAGGGACGATGCCCGAGGGGTGGATTTGATCGTGCGGGCCGCGGGGTGGCTCGCCTGGACGTGTGGGCGATCGTGGTGCACACGGGACGTGCGGGCTGCGACGGGGGGCGCCCGGACGTGCTCGCGCGGGCGGGTCTGGATCGATGCCACACGAGGCGTGCGGCAGATACCCCTTAGGTGCCACACGTGTGGGCGTTATCGACGTCCTAATTTATTTAGCCAACGATATTGGCTAAACAATTCAGAGACGCCATGCTTTTTAGCCAACGTTAACAGGATGTTGGGCGAACCAACCTACGGTTAGATGGTTAGAGAGACTGTGGTATTCCCAGCCCATCGGGGTAAGTCCTGGTACTTGCATTTATTCCTGGATTTATTTAAGATTTCTAGCTATGCACATTCAGTGGGAGGAGATGTTCACATCGATGACGAGTTGCTTACGATGACTTTGTAAGGCTCAGTCTTTCAGAGATGCTCATGGGGTAGGATGTGCGTGTGTGTTCATTGATGAGTGTATGCGCGTGTATATGAGCATTTGTTGTACTCTGTTTTTTTTTTAAAAGGATGTTGGTTGTGAATTCTCCTCACACGTCTTTCCCCAACCATCCGAAGGGACGCCTTTCCCCAACCACCCGACGACCGGGGCGGCCGCCTCTGACCAGACTCTGATGTCGCCACCCCCAACCACCGGTGTGAATCCTCCTCTAGCATTGGACTTCCCCTCCCTACGACCTTTCCCTCAAACCTTCCTACCAGTTCTTCTTCTTCTTCTTCGCCTTCGCCTTCTTCAGTAGAATCATCATCACCACAAGGGTAGGAGGCTCCGTCGCGGTCGGGGTCTGCTGCTGCGGCGAGGGACCATCGTGCACGTGCGTCGGAGTGGAAGGAAAGGGGAGGAGAGGATGGAATTGGGGGAGGAGGTGGCGCGCGCGCTGGGCACGGGCTTCGACCTCACGTCCGACTTCCGCCTGCGCTTCGCGAAGCTCCGGCGGCGGCTCGTGGACCTCAACGAGGCCGGGGCGAGGGACGTCCCCGTCCCGGGCGGGGGCGGCGCGGTGCTGCGCGGGATACCGCGCGACGTCGGCATCGACAAGGGCGACCGCATCCGCTTCCGCTCCGACGTCCTCGAGTTCAACCAGGTGCACCCCCCCGCATGTCGCCATCCGTCTCTGTTGGCTTTCCTCAGTTCCAGCTTTCTGTATGTTGCCGTGCCGTGCATCAGTTAGGGAATTCTGTGGATTAGGCGTCGTGGCCACATGCTTCTTCTCTTCTCGTATTGTTGGATCGTGTGGGTTTTGTCCTCGCGAAATATGCTTTCAACGATCGGAGGTTGCGACCTGTACCTGTACCAATCGTGCCTTTTTCTTTTGACGGAACTACGGCGCCCGGCCTGCCTGAACCCTTCATTGTTAGTGTTCGCACACGAACACGTCACGTGTACCCTCGACGCCGGGGATGATGCACCGCAGCTCACGTCGAAGGAGTCTCACCGAAAGCGCGATTCGCAAGTCGACCGTAGAGAGCTTTTGAGGACCCGAAACCCCACACTCCCGGGAGAGACCCCGTCGGGGAGTGCGGCGGCTATGGGCTGCCCTAGGTCGGTCCAACCGCCCCTAGAGCCTCGGAATTCGCAGCTCTCCAACACGAAGAACGACGAAGAACGAGGAAGCAAGAACAGGGGAGAGACAAAACGTAGATGAAAAAGTAGTAGATGTGTTTTTTGCGATTGTGTGTTGTTCAATCGGCCGTCACCTCTCATCTATTTATGAGGCGGCTAGACTTCCCGTACAAGAAAAGAACTAAAAATTCCGTCCAAAACATCAAAAACCCTAACTTAACTCGGACAGGAATCTTTGGTAATTTCCCGGACCAACTCGGTCTCACCGATTGGTTCATTTCGGTCCCACCGAGTGAACTTTGCCAATTCTCTGTATCCTTCTGTAATTTCCCGGATCAACTCGGTCTCACCGATTGGTTTGCTTCGGTCCTACCGAGTCAACATTGCCAACTCTCTGGTAAATTTTCGGACCAACTCGGTCTCACCGATCAAATCAACTTGGTCGGTCCGAAATGACTCTGCAGTTTCTGTTTCTGACCTTGTTTTGCCTCCCCAGGTTGCATACGACCTCGGATTAAGATGATTTTTATATCAAAATCTACCGTTTCATCGAGACGCACAACTTTCATGTTGAAACATTTTCTATTAGAGGCCATCTTGATTAAGTTTTATGCCTTTCTTTACTCTGGTGTCAACATGAGCATCTCTGAACTTGTCATAACTTTTGAGTCCGAGCTCCGTTTTAGACCATCTTCATATCCATCTTGATCTTCTCGAAGAGAGACATTCCAAGGTGACTTCCAATCATAAGTTTGAATTGGTCTTTATATAACCTATGCTAATTTTATGAATGTGCCAATTTTGAGCGTCAACACATGTCCCCCTGTTTTTCGGCATAGCTAGTATGCCGAAAAATAACTTGTACCATGTTGGTTCTAAGGACGATGTCAACACTCCATCGGCCATTCTGCATCTTCTTAGGATGATAAGTATATATCGGCCATTGCTTGTTTGAACCTCTTGATGCAAACTTGGGTGAAAAACTTCTCAACTTCTATAACAATCCGGTGATAAGGTTCCATAGATCAAAACCATCATCCGAACCATATCGTTCACCCTTTTGCTAGGATTTTGCAGATAATCAAGAATGAACTCCCTCTAATCCTTTCTTTCACCTGCATACAAATTTCATTAGTGGCCGAAGCAATGGGCTTTGGTTCGGCCTTACCTATGTCGGTGAGATCAAGCATCGGCTATTGATAGATGTGCAATACACCATGATCTACATGGTAGCCGAATGCTTGTTGCGCCAACTCATTTGCTCTTCAATTTTCATGTCTAGATATATGAGAAATATTAAAGCAACCCTAGGTAAATTTTATATCTAGAGATACCTTAAGGTAAACTATTAGTGATTTGTCAAAACATTGATGAACCTTGGATATTTGTTGCACTACTCATAACGAATCACCCAAAGCCTCAATGTGGGTAGCACCTATGGCACCCAAAAGATCCAAACCGAATAACATTGCATATTCGGCTTTGATTATTGTGCAAAAAAATATTTTAAGTGGCATGAGGCTTCACAAAATAGTACCATAAGGATATATATAAACAACACCAACACCTTGGCCATTGTTATGAATTCAACCATCAAAATATAATCTCCATAGTACTAAAAAGACAAGGCTAATATCAATATTATGCATGTCATAAATCCGATGGTCGATAATAAAACAACAATGATTTGGCCTCTCATATTCGTAGGCCGAATCATATATATTAAATCAAAGCATAAACCCACTCAATTTCTATGAATCGGTCTATGCAACATATTTTGAATGGCACCGGTCATAATGTTTCATCTCCATGCAAGCATAATATAAGTATATGTATAGATTTCCATGAACATGTACCTTGTCTTGCTCTCCAACCAAACTAAGGACGATGTTAGAATGGTACACCGGCCATGCTTTGTCATATTCTTAGGGCGATAAATAAATATCGGCCACCTCCATAAGGTTCATGTAGAATTCATCCACCAAAGCATGTATAGCCGAAATAAACAAATGAAATAGCAAATCAAGTATTTCGGCTCTTTGGATCAACAACAAACTTGTAGCTAATCAAATGTATAGTGATTTGGTAATACCCTCTCATGATATAGAAGATTATGTTGCATCCATGGATGAAAATAAATCCATGGAGGGTAATTGATCATACCTAGGGATGAGTTCCATGGCAAAGACATCAATGGCATGGTTGAAGAAAATGGATGATGTGCTAACCGAAGATTTCGATGTTGTGATGCACTCCTTCGACTTAATTGTTTGTTGCTTCCATCCTTCTCTCTCTCTTCACTTTTATTGTACTTCTTGTAATGGAAGCTTGCACATAATTCTCATTTTGGGCACTTCCTTTCGGAATCCATGCCATATTCCTTTCTCAAGTTCTTGTGCACTAAGTTTTTGCAATTTCTTCTTTTGCCAATATGATAAGCCGAGTGGGCACCCCGATTGTGATTTTGTTTGAAGCAATGGCAACTCTTGTTTTACCTTGTGCACTCTCAACTTCTTCTCTTTAGATTTGGCACCTGATTGACTTGCCTCATCGCCTTTAGTAGCCGATGTCAACACTTTAATTGGCTCATTTTCATTTGAGATCAAATCTGAAGTAGCACTCTTACGGCCATCTTTTTTAACACGGTAAACTTGCTTGACCACCTCTTTCTTGTTCCTTGAGCTCCGGACCAATTCCTTGTGATTGAAATGGTCTTTGACATGTGATTGTTCATCAAATGTTGATTTTCGAAGAGCTGCATAATGTTGGTGAGATTGTCCAAAATAAGATGGGTAATGTGTCCTTGTATCATACCTGTCCCATGATGGATATGGATTTACATGAGCATAGGGAGGTATCCACGACATCGGCATCGGCGGCCCAAAGTAAGGATATGAATATGCTGCATTGAGATTCTCACTTTGCCAATGCTGACCCTCATATTTGCGCTTTGGGGGTGACCTTGGTTTCTTTGAATGATTTGGCCGATAAGCATTCTTCTCTTCACTCTTCTTTTGATATTTATCCAATAGTTCAGAGAAGGTGATTTTTGATCTCTTACACTTGTGCTTATTTCGGCCTTTGTTTTATTTTGGTTTGCTTTCATCGATCATTGGATTTGCTTGCTGCCCCCCAGTCCTTGGCGTCTCCATTGTAGCTTCCATGGAATTCTCGCCCTTAAGATTATGTTCATTATGCTCTTCAACAACTTCTTTACATGAAAGATTGATCCCATGCATGATTGATAAAGCTAGGGCTAGCCGATACATTATGCTCATTAGATGATCTAGCAACAACATACGCATTATTTGCATCTACATATGTGAATTGGGTATTCATATTACCTTTGTAGATTGCAAACCCTAGATGATGATCTCTTCATAGCAAGAACGGGCCGGAGACCGTTCAAAGCTTCGTCCCCAGCGGAGTCGCCAAAAAGTGTGTTGGCACACGAACACGTCACGTGTACCCTCGACGCCGGGGGTGATGCACTGCAGCTCACGTCGAAGGAGTCTCACCGGAAGCGCGATTCGCAAGTCGACCGGCGAGAGCTTTTGAGGACCCGAAACCCCACACTCCCGGGAGAGACCCCGTCGGGGAGTGCGGCGGCTATGGGCTGCCCTAGGTCGGTCCAACCGCCTTTAGAGCCTCGGAATTCGCAGCTCTCCAACACGAAGAACGACGAAGAACGAGGAAGCAAGAACGGGGGAGAGACAAAACGTAGATGAAAAAGTAGTAGATGTGTTTTTTGCGATTGTGTGTTGTTCAATCGGCCGTCACCTCTCATCTATTTTGAGGCGGCTGGACTTCCCGTACAAGAAAAGGACTAAAAATTCCGTCCAAAACATCAAAAACCCTAACTTAACTCGGACAGGAATCTTTGGTAATTTCCCGGACCAACTCGGTCTCACCGATTGGTTCATTTCGGTCCCACCGAGTGAACTTTGCCAACTCTCTGTATCCTTCTGTAATTTCCTGGATCAACTCGGTCTCACCGATTGGTTTGCTTCGGTCCTACCGAGTCAACATTGCCAACTCTCTGGTAAATTTTCGGACCAACTCGGTCTCACCGATCAAATCAACTCGGTCGGTCCGAAATGACTCTGCAGTTTCTGTTTCTGACCTTGTTTTGCCTCCCCAGGTTGCATACGACCTCGGATTAAGATGATTTTTATATCAAAAATCTATCGTTTCATCGAGACGCACAACTTTCATGTTGAAACGTTTTCCATCAGATGCCATCTTGATTAAGTTTTATGCCTTTCTTTACTCTGGTGTCAACATGAGCATCTCTGAACTTGTCATAACTTTTGAGTCCGAGCTCCGTTTTAGACCATCTTCATATCCATCTTGATCTTCTCGAAGAGAGACATTCCAAGGTGACTTCCAATCATAAGTTTGAATTGGTCTTTATATAACCTATGCTAATTTTATGAATGTGCCAATTTTGAGCGTCAACAGTTAGTAAAAGGCCAGGGCTGCACGTTAGGCGGAAATCAGTGGGCTAGCGCCGTCGGATCTGCCACATGTGGCCGTTTGGAATAGCTGGAGAACATCAAGGCAGCCCCCGCGTCATCGCAACATCCCTGCTGTTGTGATCGCCATCGCAATATCCCCGCTATTGTGGTTGTCACCATCGCAACATCCCCTCTGTTGCAGTCCTTGCTGCCGTTGACGCACCGTCAACCTGTCGCAGTGTCGCGGGCCTCGCGGCCGTTGCATTCGGCACTGCGCAGCATTGTCCCTATTGCAGTTGTCACAATGTTGCCACCGTTGCATTCGCCGCTGCACAGCATCATCCATGTCGCACTACGCCACCGCAACATCACAGATGTCGTGGTTGTCGCCATGCAACTTTGCCGGCGTTGCAGAAGCGTGTCGTCATTGCTGAATCATGTGGAGATTTGGACCCTTCGAAGCATGGGGAGCCCGCAGCAGCAGTGCCCCCGGCGCCTTGCTGCACCTCGCCGTCACCCCCGCAGCCGTGGTGGCTGTCGCCCCTTCATGCAGCAGCGTCGCCAGTGCGCAGTTCGTGGCGAGCCCATGGCGAGCCCATGGCGTTGCAGCAGCAAGCCGTCTGCTTGTCCAGTTCGTTAGGGCCGCAGTGCCATGTCTCAATTGCGAGGAGCAGCGCTGGATGGGGAGGGAGACTGTGAGGGGGATGGGGAAATCGCTCGATTCGGAAGAGGAAAGGAGATAAGGAAGGAGAGGGGACAGGTGCGGGGCTCACATGACGCGTGTTGCACGCGTGAGCCAGCCGACGCGTGAGTGTAAGCAGTCGGCGGATTGTGAGCATTCCCTTAATAAAAAGCACTGTATGTAGCGGGATAAAGATACATCAGGTAAAGAGGAAGGAGAACAGAAAATCTTTGCACAAGATGGTACAACATAATGCTCCAGTCCATAATTATTAAAATCCTCTCCTTCTCGCAGCGATTAGATCATAGCATCTGAGCATCTCCTAGTCTATGACGTGAAGCCCTTCCAATTCTTGGCGATAGACCATTGCATTTCACTGTTTCCAAATACTCCGAAGGACAGTCAAACGGACCTTGTTTTCGCGGTTGTCGCCCCAAATCTGTTGTATTGTCAGGATCATCTGTACATAAAATTAGGGTTGCCCCTAGAGATTGAAGAAGCTCACATTGTACTAACATATGTGCAGTTGTTTCTGGAGATAGACAAAAAAGGGCAGCAATCCGAATGAGCAATTCCACGTCGAAACCTGCGCTCATTTGTAAATAACCTGTTTTTGAATGCCAGCCAAAGGAATATGGTGCATTTATTAGGCGCATAGTTCTTCCAAACCGCCATGGCCCATGAGTCAATTGGCCTGTTTGCAAAGGCTGCGGCATATGCCAATCTCGTGGAGAGAGGCTTCCCATCTAGTCTTCCTATGCAGGTGTCTTCCACCCGCGAATTCAAGATTATGGTGGCCATCGAGCGCAACAAGGTAAGCCCATTCTTGGCAGTGGAGGAGATCTTAGGTTGTAAGCCGAGGATCAACAAAGAGGAGTTGAGCACTCTAGTGACAGAATCATTGAGCCTCTTATAGTGAGAAAACAACATTGAGAAGCGTGGAGTGGGAGTGTCTCCGAAGATCCAAAGGTCGAGCCAGAATGAGGTAGCCCATTGCCAATCATGACTTCAGTTACCTGGCGAAAGAACCTCAGACAACAGTATCTAGGTGATTTGAGTCCCCGAGTTTTCTGGAGTTGGTCCAACTGTTCATAGAAGTGAACCGAACTTCTGAAGTAGAAGAACCAGGCCAGTCAGTTTTAGCAAGTTTTTTAAAGAGGAGGCAAATATTATGAGTATGAAGGAATTTGAACCCTAGACCACCTTTTGCGAACGGATACATCGCGTCCCAAGCAACCTTGCATTGCCCACCATTAACGTGGTCCTGACCTGTCTAGAAAAAGCTTGTCAAAAGCTTGAATAGTGTTGATAGGAAGGAGAAGCGCTGACATCGCATGTGTAGGTACTGCCCTAAGAGCCGCACGCAGAAGAATCACCCTACGATCAATCGAGAGAAGACTTCTATGCCAACCTGCCAGCCGTTTATCTTCCTTGTAGATCAAAGGGTGGAAGGCCGAGATCTTAAGTTTGGAGGTTGACAGAGGCAACAAGGTGAAACCGAGCCGCCCGAAGTAGATGCCAAAGATATGGCCAAGTCATGGTAAACCTGTATAGGAACAAAGCTACTCTTGTCAAAGTTAATATAGAGACCGGTTACTTTGGAGAACGCAAGTAGGATAGATTTGAGGTGTCGGACTCCTGGCACGCCTTGAGGATAATAAGTGTGTCATCTGTGAATTGAAAATTGAATGACTGGGCATGTGAGAGAATCATCCAGCGGGTGTGAGAGAAGATTATAAGAGCTAGCTTCAAGAAACACCCTTTGGAGTACGTCGGCGACAATAATAGAAATAAAGGGAGATAGAGGGTCGCCCTGGCGAAGGCCACGACGATACTTGATCCAGGGGCCTGGTTTACCATTTAGTAAAACTACAGATTGACTCGAGGAGTTTAGGTTTGAGATCCAGCGGCACCAACGCTCCGGGAAACCTTTGGCCTTTAGAACTTCGATCAGAGCATGCCAAGACACCAAATCGACAGCTTTCCGACTATGACATGATTGGATAGTATCCGTGGCATAGATAAATTTTTCCGAAATGCTTTTACCCTTAACAAAAGCCGTTTGGTCTTGGTGGACCTGCTGCATAGTGAATGGTTGAACATGATTAGCTAAGCATTTGGAACCTAGTTTCATAGTTCAATTTTGTGGAGACACCGGCCTGAAGTTGTCAGAGTGAATGGCTCCCTGTTTATTAGGAATGAGAGCTATAAAAGCTTTTAATACGTTTAAGATCTGCCTGGTGTGAAAAGAGGTCGGACATGACATGAAGCTGATCATGTTTGACAAGGTCCCAATTGGATTGTTGAACGCTGGACCAAACCCATCCAGGCCTGGGCTAGACTTGACGTCCATCGAATCGAGAGAAGAGTCGACTTCATTTTGGGTGAAAGGGGCAACAAGGGATTGAGCCTGGGGGTGAGAACCAAATTTCGAAGCAAGGGGTAACATTAAAAGAGAAGCAGTTAGACGAACTGGTACCCACTAAGTTTTTGTAAAAAAATGTGAAGGTTAGCTTGCTTTGCGGAGTGAGGGCATGTTATGTTCCTGTTGCTTCATATTACCATTTTGTTTGTGTCACGAAGATATTTTCTCTGGAACCGCCATAAGTATGCTGCTTAAGTCATCCAGTCAGTCTTAAGAAGTGGCGGAATTTCAGTTTTTTTTGTTCCTTCACCCACATCTTATCTTTCCCACCTACAATGGTTTTACCGTCTTGAAATACTTTTATTCGTATGTCTGTTGCGTACAGGCTACCACTGTTTGTCCAGTTGGATCAGTTGGATTTTTATTACCAAGATGGCAGGAGCGTTGCTTTTTCCTGAAGAGAAAGAGTTTATATATGCAAGAAATAATCTTGTTTTGAGGGCAGCAGGAGCTCAGATCCCTGCCCACATAGAACTACTTAGTTACTGATTAATACTCCCTCCGTTTGTTTTTTGTTTTGCGCGTAAGATGAAACATGGATACCAAGGAGCGCCGACAAAGAGTGTTGCTAGATGATTTTGCCCCTGAGCTTACACTAGATGCGTCAATAAATTCACATGATTCCTCGCTCTCCACATTCTCCTCCCACCACGCGCGCCTCTGCACTCTGCATATGTCCGCATGCTCCTGCTGCTTAGGCCCACGCGATCCTCTCAGCCTATTAGGAGCATACATGCATAATCGTGCATCAGATAGGAGCAGTTTGCCCAAAAAATTTCATTCGGAATGGAACTCTGAGGAAGATGTAGAACGCCAATTTTCTATTCCCCACGAAATTGTACTCATGGGAAGAGAAAAAAGGAGTGCCAACAAACTAAGCATCCGTCTATAAAATCCATTTTCATTACTGGAGCCAAAAAGCAGCTGCCGACTTCTCTACTCTAGCACCAACAAAACTTAACTAGAGTTAATAAAAGCGCTGTTTATCGAGAAAAATAATGATTCATATGTTGGTGAAAATCTAATTTTCCTTTTTACCCCTGTGGGCAAAAATCTGAAATTCTTGGTTCTCCAACAAATATTTTTTCTTCTTACCCTTTTTGATTTAAACTAGAGCCATATCAGTTATTGATATGCCTTGGTCAAAAACTGCAGTGACTTGTATGACCATGATGAATGCAGCTATTGCTCTCTTCTGGAAACTGGATCATTTTGTAGTTAATCACATTCTGGTTTTCTTGACAGATGTCGGAATTACTTAATCAGAAATCCTCAGTCCAAGGGAAAGTTCCTTCAGGCTATTTCAATGCACTTTTTGATTTAATGGGAGCTTGGTTGACAGATGCCAAAGAGATTAAGTATCTTGCTTTTGACGGCTATTTCATTTCGTTGTTCAACTTGAACCTAAAAGCTTCTCCGTTGGTTCTTTGCGATGAAGTCAAAAAGGCTGTTCCATCCAAGTGGGATCCTGTAGCATTATCTTGGTAATAAAACACACTGTTAACTCAGTCCCATAACTCTGTTTTATATTGTCTAATTAACTTATTTTCCATCAATTAACTATACATATTCATCTGACTGGAAATTCTATGAAACAGATCACCTACTTCACCCATACGATACCTTACATGTACCCAAATAAATATCAAAATAACTTATTTTTCATCAATTAACTAGATATATTCATCTGACTGGAAATTCTATGAAAAACATCACCTACCTCACCCAAACGGCACCTTACATGTACCGAAATAAATATCAAACTAGAAAAGATACATGATCTAATTTCTCATCTTTTGATTTTTCTCAGGTTTATCAGAACTTATGGGACACACATAATTGTTGAAATGGCAGTTGGAGGTCAGGATGTCATATGTGTTAAACAAAGTCATTCTTCAACTATTTCATCTGCTGAACTAAAGTTACATCTGGAAGATCTTGGCGATTTTCTATTCTCCGATGGGAAAAACCTCTCCCCCATACATCGTAAGACCAAGGATGGCAAGAGCAAGGTATACATAGTCCTACCCTGAGCCGGTGAGCCCATGTTTCTGTATATCGCTTGAAGTTTAGCTAACTTGAGTCATATCATTATAGGTGCCTGATGTTTTTGTCAGGATAGTGCAGCAGCCTAATAACCTACATCTTTCCAGTTACTCAGAATCATCAACCAAAGATGTAAGTTTTTCCTACCTTACTGTGCCAATCGGCTCTAAAGTTCTCTGTATGCTTAAACATAACTTTTTGTCCAAATAGGGCCTGACAATTACATGTTCGAAAAGGGGTGGAGATGTACATATACCCAGTCACTCCAAGTGGTTACCAACAGTTCCGAAGAATCCTGACGCTATAATGTTCAAATTTGTTCCCATTACCTCTCTTCTTACTGGCATTCCTGGTAGTGGTTACCTCAGCCATGCCATCAATTTATATCTTCGCTGTAAGTCCTGGAGGCATTTTTCTTCTTCTTAAACTCTTGTTGCATTTTGCCAAGCAAACTCTGAACAGTGTTAACTTTAATGGATTGTCTAGCTCAAGCATGATATTTGGTTAAGTTAATTCTTAAAGTTGACTTACCTCTCAGATAAACCCGATCTTGACGACTTACAACATTTCTTGGAGTTTCAAGTGCCTTTGCAATGGGCACCTGTGTTCAATGTGCTTGTCCTTGGGCCCCAGAAGAGAAAAGGCTCTTACCCTTCCTTGCAGTTCAGATTCCTTGGCCCCAAACTTCGAGTTAACACTTCTCAGGTACCAGATTGTTTGTTTCCATAGTTGGTTTTTTTAGGTAGAGTCTTAATTCCCAGTTATCTGCTGAGAAAGATTAGATTGAAGTACTACTATTACTTTCCAACAAAGCTGAGCTTCCATCTATTAATTAACAATTGTATTTTTGTTCCAGGTATCTAGCGCCCAGAAACCTGTAGTCGGTCTTCGGTTATATCTTGAGGGTAGGAAGTGCAATCAGTTGGCCATCCATGTCCAGCACCTCTCTAGTGTCCCAAGCATGCTTGGAGACTCGATGGCATCTTCGATGTCTGAGTGGCGTGAGTCGGAAGATACAGACCCAGGGTACATTGAGGCTATCCAGTGGAATAGTTACTCATGCATTTCTACATCTGTTGTGAAGTACAACCCCGAGTGGAGTAAGAGAGTTTCTGGTGGAGTTTTCATCGTCACTGGTGCCCAGCTCTTCACAAAGGGAACCTGGGCAAGGAAGGTGCTCCATCTGCGGCTCCTCTACACACATATCCCAAAGTGCACCATACATAAATCTGAGTGGACCCGAGCACCAGCAGCATCTCAAAAGGGAAGCTTTTTTACAACAATAAGCACAACTCTAAGCTCTCCTTTCATGCATCGCAACGCACAGCCTGCCCAGAAGCATGAGCCGGCGCAGCTGAACTCAGGTGTTTACCCTGATGGTCCACCTGTTCCGCTTCAGTCGAGGAAGCTCCTGAAGTTTGTTGACATGTCGGAGGTGGTGAAGGGGGCACATGATGTCCCTGGGCATTGGCTGGTGACAGCTGCGAAGCTTGTGAAGGAAGCTGGCAAAATTGGATTGCATGTGAAGTTTGCCCTGCTCAACTATGATGATACAGAACAACCGCATGGAAGTATCATGAGCTACCACTGTAAATAGGACAGGTGATTGTTGATCTTTGTACTCCATGCAGTATCATGAGCTACCATGGAGTAGATGGCAGGATTTTGGAAGCAACGTTAGGATACGAGATTGTTAGAGTTTTTTTTTTTTGGGGGGGGGGGGGGGGGGGGCTATAGAAAATGTATAGAGGACACAAACAGTAAACGTAAGAGCCTTGTATTGCAAATTCTCAATTCTTGTACTCAATAGATTTGCGTAGTTAACAGCTAAGATATCAGTTGGATTCTGGTAATGCAAGGAGAATGTATGATCACTCTGATCTCTTCATCTTGCACACGGGCATATTTGCCTTAGCCCTTTGATACTACTAGTAAATATGCCCGAGCATTGCAACGGGAGAAATACCGCACAACACATATGTCAGTGAACAATGCCAGTAATGCTTAGAACTTAAACAACTAATCTCATCGAGCTCAACGTGAGGCCTGCGGTCTGCAAGCTACCCTGTAAGAGCAAACTTAAACTTAAACAACTAATCTCATCGAGCTCAACGTGAGGCCTGCGGTCTGCAAGCTACTCTGTAAGAGCAAACGTATGATGGAATGGGTGTAGTATTTTCCTCCTTTTATAATTATATATATAATTAGGAAACCCAGGCATTCACATGAATAAATGCATCTGAAACAAAACTAGGGACTAAAGCAACTAAATATGAACGTTTTAAGAGAATCATTTGAACCTACCTTTTATTTAAGTTCCTTTTCAAATTCTTTCCAAACCTTTTCTAAAATCCCACGCCTTTCCTACTTCAATATTGACCTCCAAACCTTTCCCTTAATTATTTCTGCATTTGCCATAGCTCCACCAAAAATATCAACATTTTTGGAAATTCAAATGAGTCTGAATTCAACTTTTCCAAAGTGGGTGTAACTTTTTTATTTGGGTTAAGTATAATCTTAGGCCCCATGTAAAAAGGTTGAACATTTTATAAAATCACTGGCTATTTCTTTTCTTCTCTTTCCCGTCTCTCTAGTTTCATTTTTTCTTGACGCAACCCTCTCTCTAATTTCTGTAAAAAAGAATTGAGGGATCTGATCCCCTCCTCAACTGCCTCGTTCGCCGCCACCCACCCAGAGTCACTTGCACGCGCATGCCTGCTAGGTGGGCATGTGGCGGAGGCGGTCTGGCGCAGCGGTGGCGGCCTGCTCAGGGTCGTCCTCGGCGGCTGCGTGCACTGCAGCTGCCGATGCTGCAAGATGCCAGGGCGGCACGAGCCGTGCTATCAATCTTCAATCTTTTTCTATATCCTCTCGGCTCTGTCTCGACTATTCTATTAGGCCGGGCACCCCATACTGCTTTTTGTTGGATTCATGCGCCTGTCGTCTTTGATTGGTCGTAGCTATCCTCTTCTTGTTTGCTTGTTGGTTCTTGCAATTTGGAACGTAAATAAATGCCTAGGAATTGATGTAAAGTACCGGGGTGGGACTATCAATTTGAATTGGAAATTTTGGCACAAATTCCGTTTGCTGCAGCCGGAAGGGAGGGAAGGGCAGGTTGTGAGGTCGAACTTTTTTAATGGCCCATAAATTTTTTTGGCCCATTGACTTACGCAGCTGCAAACAACGTTTGGAACCGGACGAGCGAACAGACAAAAAATCAACATGACAACGTATGACCAGAAACGCTAGCCGCTTTATTATTAATTAGGGAAAGACTATACCTTTTGTAGGTTGCCTTTCTTTTTTTTTTCCCAGCAGAACTTTTGTAGGTTGTCCATCAATCAACAATAAAAGAACCACTTCGGTGCACGGGTGAGAACTATATTTCGAATAGTGTCAGAATGATATTTTGAAGTCCTGAAAGGAAAAATCTAAATGTTCATATGGATGTACACTTGAAGTTTCAAAAAAATCCAAAAATAAAATCTAAATGTTCATATGGATTTACACTAAACATGTGCAAATTTGTGTGATGAAGTAAGTCACCATGTGATCTACACAAAAATGACATTGGAACTTGGCGTAGATAACACTTTTTTGCATGAGCCTAGAGCAACTCCAGTATCTCATGTGAAAAATTCCCGTAGAAGTCGCTTAACGGGATCAAACTGAATATGGGGGCATATGAACCTGTTTTCCAAAAAAATTAACTTATTCGTCACCCTGGATGAGGAATAGTTATTCTTCACCCCCTCCCTCTCTATTTTAATATCAATACACTGTAATTTTACGTTCCGTATATTGTCTTGCTAGCTAAATGCCTGTGCGTTGCAACGGAAAAACAACAATTTATGTGAGACATCATTCACATCTGATATTATTATTTTATAGGACATAGTCGATTCTTTTTTATCGAAAAGATAAATTCACTCTTTTTCTTTGTTCGTCATCCACTATAATACATGTGCATTGCTATGAATTAAAATTTTAAATTATCCAATATGTCATAATTTTTGTTTTCCAACACGATCATTGATTTTGTATTGGCGGTCGGCTGAGCTAGAAGTCGTGAACAATTGAGTAAAGATGGTACAGAGCTGGCTCCACATTGCCAAACAGTTTTTTTTAAGAAACACATCGCCGAAGTTCTGTGGAAATCTTACTCTCCTATTTGTAAACGGAAGGATTAGTGCCACAGTCTAATTACAGAAGAAGTGATGGCATCACAATTAGCATTAGGAACTGCATATGATGGTGAAAGTCTAATAAGAAGGTGCAGCACTGCATTCTTTTAGTTAACAGTGTTCATATTTTTGCAACTCATTCTTTTGGACGTGATTACCAAATAGCCCGTTCTGTACTGATTTGGTACTGATTACGAACGTGATTGATTACCAAATACTAACGTGATTGATTAATTCCTTCCTTTTAAACGTGATTGGATTACCATGATTTGTTAACAATTACCAAAGATGAGACACTGGTTTAAATAGGCGGGAGCTCTTGACGAGGAGATTGGACGAACGTAAGAGGGGAGAGAGAAAATTACGTTTCTTTTACGTAGTAGAGATAGAGATTTCAGACATAAAAATAGAATGTAATAAAATATATAATTGTGTAAAAATATTTTATGTTACGTAAAATTACAAATGTAAAAGCAGTGTAAAATATACATAAAATGTAATTTTTCTAGTCTTATGATCTATATTTTTTTTCTTATGCCAAATTTAGTACAAATTCAACTATTTATATATAAAGTCTATTCATCACACAGGGTGCAGAATAAGTTATTCTTTATCGAGATAATCTTATGATCATTTCATAAATAAATTACATTTGAAATATAAATAGTTAAATTCGTATTGATTCACTGCGTAAAATTTGGCATAGAATATAGGTCATAAGATCAAAAAAATTACATTTTATGTACATTTTACACTATGTTTTTAGATTTGTAATTTTATGTAACATAAAATATTTTTTACGACGATTATATATTTTCTTATGTTCTCTTTTTACTTCTGAAATAAGACAAAATTTACGGAGCGTAAATTTACGGTGCATTGATGTTAAAATAGACTTCACCCAGGGTGACATATATAGGGAAAAATACGTCCTACCACCCGGGGTAGTTACCCCACATGTCTCATATACTACCATGTGGTATTATATATACTATGTAAATATGTTCATACGTTACATATAACATATTTCAAAGTGAGTTACCTGAAAATATTGCAAATTGACTCATGGTTTTTATTATATTTATGAAATATGTATATATTTATACGTAAAAAGGATCATACTCAAAATACGATGCATACTATCCAAAAGGAAGTATATATATTACATA
The DNA here is from genome assembly GCF_056163025.1 of Triticum urartu. Classification (NCBI taxonomy): domain Eukaryota; kingdom Viridiplantae; phylum Streptophyta; class Magnoliopsida; order Poales; family Poaceae; genus Triticum; species Triticum urartu. The sequence goes on from NC_141878.1 coordinate 230,279,916, forward strand.
AACTTTCTTATATACTACATACTACACGTACATATTCTCTGATTTGATATATACTACATACAACATACAAAACTCAAGTGGTGGTAATTATCACTGGTGGTAGATAAAATTTGTCATAACTAGTAACAGAATAATTACCATCGCCCTCTATAAGACACGTCGCGCCCAACAGGTACGAGGCAGAAAACTCCCCGACAAGCTGCGACCCTCCCCACCCAAACCCGCCTCCTACGGCCGGAGGCAGCCGTCGCGGGCGAGGGAGCGATGATGGTAGCCGGAGCGAGGGAAGCCCGCGGCGCCGTGACTGGCCGCCGACGGATCCACCGCTGCCGTCTGCTTCCTCGCTGGCGCATCAATGCCGGGGTGGTGATCTCCGCCACCAGCATCCGCCGGAGCTTCTTCGCCGGATCCATGATCTCGGCCAACAGCTGCCCCCTCCCTGGAGCTGCTCGCCGGATCCGTGATCTCCGCCACTAGTCGCTGCCTCCCCTGACCTCGTCACCGGATCTCCACCACCAGTAGGAGCGCCACCATCTCCCCAAGCTCCTTGCCTGCATCAATGGCGCCGCCTTCCAAGCTTATTCCGATGCGCCACCGACGAGAGGAAGAAGATGTCACATGCAAGAACATGCCTTTGCAGGTGATGCGTGCTTCCCACTTGATTTTCCTCAAATTTCAATCTGCTTGATTGCTCCCGAAGCACAAACGACCAGTTTAGAAACTGTTTTCAGATCTGGGTTTTCCTCAAGCAAATACCACGTTTGTGTCAGTTCATCAGTCCTACTCTGCAAAGATTTAATTTAAAAATTGCACACACTATGCTCTGTCTATACGTTACACTATTAGGTTCATCAATACTAATAAAAATGAACTACACCTGTTTGTGGTGCATGTTCTATGATACAGAAGCTGATAGTACATTTCAAATACTTGCATCAGTTCATTACACCCCTGCCACTTGATACACAATTTGGATGTCGAGGTTACCGTCAGTACCTCTAATGTGCTTGCTTCAGTTCCAGTCAAAAAACAAAACTTATGCATCAGTCCAAGTAGCTTCAATAGTTCATATAAGGTCCAACTACCACTGCAAGTTATATGTTGAGATTACTAATAATGCATGCCATGTAGTTGCAACAGTTCAAACGAGGAAGACTGCTATTGAAAAAAATACACCTATTACACAGTAAGTTCAATGATACACAAACTGGGGGTACTTCTAATGTAGATGCATCAGTTCTACTAGAAAACAAAAAGACACACATCTGTTTTATATATGCCTACTGTCCACAAGTTCAATGTTCAGTTTACCAGTAGTGCACCAAATGTTCATGCATCAGTTATAGGGAAAAACCATAAAAAACTATGCATAACTGATGCATCAGTGCTAACAGTACATCAGTACATCGGTGTTAAACATGTCCTTCCACCAGTTCGACTGAAAGTACATCAGGGAGAATAGACACAAAGTTTAATAACGCCCAACGATGCAAGTTCAATTTATATGTTACCTCCAGTACATGACATGTTACCATGAGTTATAGGAGAAAATCCAAAAGGATTAATCCTAAAAGTGTTGAATGTCATTGCAGAAACATGCATGACGACACACACGGGGAGGGTTCGATGAGCCAAGAGGATATGAGGCGCCGCCTGGTTGGGTAACACCAGAAATAGCCCCTGGATTCTTCAACTATACAGGCAGGTTTCAAGCTACACGAGAATCACTAGAAGCACGGTCTGGTTCTTCTTTGCAGCAAACACCGCTTATTGGGAATACAAGATTTGCCACTGCCGGGGTGCAACAAGGTCCACAATGTCCCTAATAACAAATGTCTTCCTTCCCTCGTGCATGCAGAAAGGCAAGGACACCTAGGCTTCCATCAGTCACTCCATCAACATCAATCATCCGTGCTGCAAAAGCGGTTGTGACAGGAAGACCAGGCCAAAGAGACAGGAATGTTCACCAATCTAGCAGGGTGCAAAGTAGCAGATATGAGCCGTATAGAAAGGAGCCACCTAACAACAAATCTGAGCAAAGGGTCATACAATGACAGACGGAGAGCTTCATCAACATTGCTCTCTCCAAGAGATGCATTACTGCATGTGCCGAGGGTGGCACCACCCGCGCCATACACCAGGGTGAACAGCAAATACCAGAAGCAGCACAAAGCTATACACATGTAAGTATCCCTTTAGGAAAAAACATACATGCACAGTCCATACCATAGTACTGTGACCACCCATCTAACATTTTCATCACCGTGTTTTGTTTGTTCACTGTTGCGTGCAACACCCTACCATTGAATCTTACGTTCCGCCAAGGCTAGAGATGCGGTTTGAATCTTTCAAAGAAGCAAAGGATTGCTGTCAGGGAAGGTTCTAAGGTTAATATTAGAGTCTTCCTTTTGTGCACATGCTATGGAGTCTATGAATCGAAGGTTTCAGATGCAAATAGAAAGAGGAACAAGACCATTGCCAGGACTAACTGCAAGGCTAAATGAGACTGAAGAAGGAAAAGGATGGAACACTTGTCGTAAAGGAGATATGCTGGGAACACAACCACAGGCTAGTGGTTAGCCCCCAAATGCTTGTGTTCTTTCACTCCCACAAAAACTTCAACACCACAATCATGGAGTACGCCAAGTTCCTGTAGTTCAAAGGCATTGAACATGCGAAAATCATGAGCATACTGGGTGACGATGGCACCGGTGGCTACTTCCTCGAAATGAACGCCTAAAACCTGATTAACACGTAAGTACAAACTTATTCTCCTCCCAGACCCCTCCCTCCTTTTCCTCTATCAGTTTAAACCGATTACGCAACACATGACATGATGCTAGTTCAACATGCATTTTTCACTGACCTTTCGCTTTTAATATGCAGGAAAGCAAAGAATTTAAGGATGGATGATGTGGACGATGTCCTTAAGACTATCAACTTTAGGGAGATGAAAGCGATAAACAAGGAATTCTTCTGTGACATACAACTTGATGAATCTGACAGGGTGAAGAACATATTCTAGGCTAACGCAAGCTGCCGAGGGGCATATCAAGACTTTGGTGATTGCGTGATGTTTGACACCACATATAAGACCAACAAGTACCATATGCCACTTGGGGTGTTTGTGGGTACTAACAACCATTTGCAAACTACATTCTTTGCTTTCGCCCTGATAATAGATGAGGATGCAGATTCATTCATGTGGATATTCAAAACATTTTTGAAGTGTATGAGAGGGAAGGCTCCTACATGCATCCTCACAGGTACCACCGCCAACCAAAAAAAGGAAAAACACAGTAAAAATGTTGTGTCAGTTCTATTTGTATATATGCACAAGGATCCGCTAACCACTCCACGCCTCTTTATCATTACGAGAACAATGTCTGACAATGGCTTTGGCGATCCCATATGTTTTCAGAAGCACAGTACACAAGCTATGCCACTCGCACATTATGAAGATGTACAGGGAACACCTCGCGTACGTGTACAACCTCCATGAAACCTTTAAGGATGAATTCACAACAATCCTCAACTGGCCCCTCATGCCAATTGAGTTTGAGGCTGCCTGGAAAGCACTCATGGATAAGTACAACCTCCATGACGATGCCACGATGGTGTTAATGTGGAATGAGAGGGGGAAATGAATATTAGCTAACTCAAAGAAATTTTCTATGCCAAAATGACATTCACACAACACAGTGAGAGCATGAACTATGTGCTCAAGAAGAACTTCGTAAATGAGAGACAAAACCTGCACCAGTTTGTCAGCCAAGTAAACACCTGCATCAAAACTAGGAGGCAGAAAGAGAACAAGGAGACAATGGGTAACTGGGTATAGCTCTATCACCTGTCGTAAGGCAAGAGCATGCTTACTAAAGTAATTCTTTCTTACTTAGACAAGTTTTTACTGTGATAAAACTAATAATTTGTTCATCACTCTTTCTTGCGCAAAAAGAACAAAACACGCCGACCCTCAATGGGTTCGACACTCAGATGGCAAAGCTTTACTCACGAGGTGTGTATAGCGAGATCTGAAAGGGGCTTAAACCGAGCACCCTCTTCGCGATGACGGAGAAGGATGGGCCTAGAAAGTATTTTGTGCACTACAACAACCCGCAAAAACAGTTTGCGTGGTCACAACATGTCACGCCCAATATGCGATCCTATCCGAGAGGAACTCGAAGGTCCCACCAAGGATAGAGCTGCATATTGAAACACTTTTGCAAGGTGGATATCATTACATCGTACCATTACATAATATTTGGGGATACATACAAGGCATACAAATGCCACATGAATACATCAAACATCGTACATAAGAACAACATCTGGCTACAGATGAAACACAAACAAAAACTCAAACGACATCCACCCTGCTAGCCTAGGCTTCCAACCAGGAACCTATCCCAAGTTCGACGAAGAAGAAGAAGAAGAACTCCAAACCAAGTAAACATCGCTCTCACGTCATGATCATCACATTACCTGTACCTGCAACTGTTGTTGTAGTAATCTGTGAGCCACGAGGACTCATCAATCCCATTACCATGGGTATCAAGACTAGCTAAGCTTAATGGGTATGGAAAGGATAAGTGGTGGGGTTGCAGCAAGCAGCTAAGCATTGTATGGCGGCTAACTTACGATTACAAGAGTAAGATGAGAATCTACGCAAACGGTCGCAAACTAGTAATGATCAAGAAGTGATCCTGAACTACTTACGTTCAAAAATAACCCAACCGTGTTCTCTTCTCGAACGCACCCGAAAAGAGATAGTCACGATTACACACGCAGTTGGTGTATTTTAATTGAGTTTAGTTCAAGTCCACTACAATCGGATATTAACAAATTCCCATCTGCCACATAACCGTGGGCACGGCTCTCGAAAGTTTAAACCCTGCAGGGGTGTCTCGCCCATGACAAGCTCACAATCCGTGGAGAAAATCCCCCATCGCGGGACATCTGATCAAACTTAGGATCCCGGTGCACAAGACATTTCGACAATGGTAAAACAAAACCAGCAAGACCTCCCGATGGACCGACCTAGCCTGATAGGAGTCGCACGTATCTCGTTCTCAGGGTACACTGGATGGGCAAGACGTCGGGTTGGCTGAGACCCTGGTTGCCTAGGGGGCGCTGGACATCGCCCGGTTTGGACCAACACTCATGAGGAGCATTGGCTTGGGGGTTGATCAAGAGACCTCGGGGGCTGACAGGTCCCTATGCAAGTTTTTAGTTGTTATTAGGCAAATGGTAAAACCAATGTTGGGCCTTTCTGGAAGAGTTTTATTCAAAGAGAACTATCAAGAGGGGCCCATAAACCCTCATCGTGTTAGGGACGCAAAATCAAGGAACATAACACCGGTATGACGGAAACTAGGGCGACATGAGTGGAACAAAACACCACGCAAAAGGCCGAGCCTTCCACCCATTACCAAGTATATATTGAAGGAAATATTCCCTAGAGGCAATAATAAAGTTATTATTTATTTCCTTATTTCATGATAAATGTTTATTATTCATGCTAGAATTATATTAACCGGAAACATAATACATGTGTGAATACATAGACAAACATAGTGTAACTAGTATGCCTCTACTTGACTAGCTCATTGATCAAAGATAGTTAAGTTTCCTAGACATAGACAGGAGTTGTTATTTGATCAACGGGATCACATCATTAGGAGAATGATGTGATTGACTTGACCCATTTCTTTAGCTTAGCACTTGATCGTTTAAGTTTACTGCTATTGCTTTCTTCATGATTTATACATGTTCCTATGACTATGAGACTATGCAACTCCCGAATACCGGAGGAACACTTTGTGTGCTACCAAACGTCACAACGTAACTGGGTGATTATAAAGGTGCTCTACAGGTGTCTCCGATGGTGTTCGTAGAGTTGGCATAAATCAAGAATAAGATTTGTCACTTTGATTGTCGGAGAGGTATCTCTGTGTCCTCTCGGTAATGCACATCACTATAAGCCTTGCAAGCAATGTGACTAATGAGTGAGTTGCGCGATGGTGTATTATGGAACGAGTAAAAGAGACTTGTCGGTAACGATATTGAACTAGGTATTGAGATACCGACGATCGAATCTCGGGCAAGTAACATACCGATGACAAAGGGAACAACGTATGTTGTTATGCGGTTTGACCGATAAAGATCTTCGTAGAATATGTAGGAACCAATATGAGCATCCAGGTTCCGCTATTGGTTATTGACCGGAGACGTGTCTCGGTCATGTCTACATAGTTCTCGAACCCGTAGGGTCTGCACGCTTAAAGTTCTGTGACGATCGGTATTATGAGTTTTTGTGTTTTGATGTACCGAAGGTAGTTTGGAGTCCTGGATATGATCATGGACATGACGAGAAGTCTCGAAATGGTCGAGACGTAAAGATCGATATATTGGAAGGTTATATTCGGACACCGGATGAGTTCCGGGGGTTATCGGATAAATACCGGAGAACCGGGAGGTTACCGGAACCTCCGGGGGGGGGGGGGGGGTTATTGGGCCTTATGGGCCCAATTGGAGGAAGAGGAGAGGTGGCCAGCTAGAGGCGCACGCCCTCTAGCCCAAACCGAATTGGACTAGGGGGCCGGCCCCCCTTTCCTTCTTCTTCTCCTCCCCTTCCTTCCCCTCTCCTACTAGGACTAGGAAAGAGGGGGGAATCCTACTTGGAGTAGGATTGCCCCCCTTGGGCGCGCCTCCTCCTCCTTGGACGCCCCCTCTTTCTCTCCCTCCTTTATATACGGGGAGGGGGGCACCCCTTGGAGACACAACAATTGATCTGTTGATCTCTTAGCCGTGTGCGGTGCCCCCTCCACCATAATCCACCTCGATTATATCGTAGCGGTGCTTAGGCAAAGCCCTGCAACGGTAGCTTCATCAGCATCATCACCACGCCATCGTGTTGACGAAACTCTCCCTCGAGCTCTACTAGATCATGAGTTCGCGAGACGTCACCGAGCTAGACGTGTGCTGAACACGGAGGTGCCGTACGTTCGGTGCTGAGGATCGTTCGATCGTGAAGACGTATGATTACATCAACCACGTTGTTATAATGCTTCCACTTAAGGGTCTACATGGGTACGTGGACTACACTCTCCCCTCTCATTGCTATGCCTCACCATGATCTTGCGTGTGCGTAGGATTTTTTTTGAAATTACTACATTTCCCAACAGTGGCATCAGAGCCAGGTTTATGCGTAGATGTTATATGCACGAGTAAAACACAAGTGAGTTGTGGGCAATACAAGTCATACTGCTTACCAGCATGTCATACTTTGGTTCGGTGGTATTGTTGGATGAAGCGGCCCGGATCGACATTACGTGTACGCTTATGCGAGACTGGTTCTACCGATGTGCTTTGCACACAGGTGGCTGGCGGGTGTCAGTTTCTCCAACTTTAGTTGAACCGAGTGTGCCTACTCCCGGTCCCTGAGAAGGTTAAAAAAACACTAACTTGACAAACCATCGTTGTAGTTTTGATGCGTAGGTAAGAACGGTTCTTGCTCAGCCCGTAGCAGCCATGTAAAACTTGCAACAACAAAGTGGAGGACATCTAACTTGTTTTTGCAGGGCATGTTGTGATGTGATATGGTCAAGACATGATGTTATATTTATTGTATGAGATGATCATGTTTTGTAACAGAGTTATCGGCAACTGGCAGGAGTCATATGGTTGTCGCTTTATTGTAGCAATGCAATCGCCCTGTAATTGCTTTACTTTATCACTAAGCGGTAGCGATAGTCGTAGAAGCAATAGATGGCGAGACGACACCGATGCTACGATGGGGATCAAGGTGTTGCGCCGGTGACAATGGTGATCATGATGGTGCTTTGGAGATGGAGATCAAAGGCGCAAGATGATGATGGCCATATCATATCACTTATATTGATTGCATGTGAGGTTTATCCTTTATGCATATTATTCTGCTTTGTTTAACAGTAGCATTGTAAGATGATCTCTCACTAAATTTCAAGGTAAAAGTGTTCTCCCTGAGTATGCACCATTGCCAAAGTTCATCGTGCCGAGACACCACGTGATGATCGGGTGTGATAAGCTCAACGTTCATCTACAACGGGTGTAAGACAGTTTTGCACACGCAGAATACTCGGGTTAAACTTGACGATCCTAGCATATGCAGATATGGCCTCAGAACACTGAGACCGAAAGGTCGAGCGTGAATCATATAGTAGATATGATCAACATAGTGATGCTCACCATTGAAAACTACTCCATTTCACGTGATGATCAGTTATGGTTTAGTTGATATGGATCACGTGATCACTTAGATGATTAGAGCGATGTCTATCTAAGTGGGAGTTCTTAAGTAATATGATTAATTGAACTTAAATTTATCATGAACTTAGTACCTGATAGTATTTTGCTTGTCTATGTTATTGTAGATAGATGGCCCGTGCTGTTGTTCCGTTGAATTTTAATGTCTTCCTTGAGAAAGCAAAGTTGAAAGATGATGGTAGCAATTACACGAACTGGGTCCGTAACTTGAGGATTATCCTCATTGCTGCATAGAAGAATTACGTCCTGGAAGCACCGCTAGGTGCCAAACCCGCTGCAGGTGCAACGCCAGATGTTATGAACGTCTGGCAGAGCAAAGCTGATGACTACTCAATAGTTCAGTGTGCCATGCTTTACGTCTTAGAACTGGGACTTCAACGACGTTCTAAACGTCATGGAGCATATGATATGTTCCAGGAGTTGAAGTTAATATTTCGAGCAAATGCCCGGTGTCGGTGTCAAAACCGGCGGATCTCGGGTAGGGGGTCCCGAACTGTGCGTCTAGGCGGATGGTTACAGGAGGCGGGGGACACAATGTTTACCCAGGTTCGGGCCCTCTTGATGGAGGTAATACCCTACGTCTTACTTGATTGTTCTTGATAATATGAGTAGTACAAGAGTTGATCTACCACGAGATCGAAGAGGCTAAACCCTAGAAGCTATCCTATGGTATGATTGTGTGTTGTTGGTCCTACGGACTAAACCCTCCGGTTTATATAGACACCGGAGGGGGCTAGGGTTATACAGAGTCATTTACAAGGAAGGAGATCTACATATCCGTACTGCCAAGCTTGCCTTCCACGCCAAGGAGAGTCCCATCCGGACATGGGACGAAGTCTTCAATCTTGTATCTTCATAGTCCAACAATCCGGCCAAAGGATATAGTCCGGCTGTCCGGATACCCCCTAATCCAGGACTCCCTCAGTAGCCCCTGAACCAGGCTTCAATGATGATGAGTTCGGCGCGCAGATTGTCTTCGGCATTGCAAGGCGGGTTCCTCCTCCGAATACTTCACAGAAGATTTTGAACACGAGGATTGTGTCCGGCTCTGCAAAACAAGTTCCACATACCACCATAGAGAGAATAATATTTCCATAAATCTAATCTACTGACGTACCCCGTAGTGTGACATCACACCACAACCAGGTCTTTATTCGAATCGTTTTTCATAACCAATCTCAGCGTGTTTCGCGAGGCGGTTTCCTTGGCACATCTTGTCGAAGCAGAGATCGTGTCCCCTTTATTACGGGATTCTCATCAATACGGACGTGGGTAACCCAACCATGCCTATTGGTAGGACTCCTAGATCTTAGGCAAGTCCCAAACGACCACGAGGAGGACGCTTGATATTCACCCTCTTTATAAAGGGGACAAGGCTTTTTCTTTTTTTCCCTCTCGTGCTCAATCAAATCCTTCCCCCGCCTCGAGTTCTAACACCCAAGACTCAGGTCAGGTGCTTCGGACCTTCAACTATGTCCGGATCCAACCTTCAAGGTCGGTGGATGCCTTCCTCCATCACGGAGGAGGACATCAAGAGGTTGAGAGAGGCCAGATATCTGACCGCCGAAATTTCGCATCGTCTGCCCGCCCGAGGGCAGGTCGTCCCTACTCCCGAACCCAACGAGAGCGTCGTGTTCGCCTCCCACTTCCTCCGAGGACTAGGCCTCGCTCTGGATCCCTTTGTTAGGGGTCTTATGTTCTATTATGGGCTAGATTTTCACGATCTGGCCCCGGATTCCCTTCTTCACATTTCGTCATTTATTGTCGTATGTGAGGCCTTTCTCCGCATTACCCCTCACTTCAGCCTGTGGCTCAAGACCTTCGATGTGAAGCCGAAGATGATCGAGGGGCAGCACGCAGCGTGCGGAGGCGCTTTAATAAGCAAAATTGCTGACGCTCCATGGCCTGAGGGTAGCTTCCCAGAGGTGTCCAGATTGTGGCAGCAGGAGTGGTTCTACATCACAGCTCCTCGAAGTGCCAAGTGGGTAGCTGCCCCCACCTTTCGCTCAGGCCCCCACCACAACTGACGTCATGGATCAGCAGGGGGCTGAGCTGGGGTCCAGCCAAGGACGTGCCAATACTGCAAAGCCGTATCCGAGATCTCTTTGAGAGAGATTTCAGTCTGGTTATGGTAGTGCAAGTTATGCTAGTTCGTCGAGTCCAGCCTTGCAAACGCCGGCCCCTTCGCATGTGGGAATTCAACCCGGAAGGACCGCGAGCTATTCAACACTTCCTTGGCATGACGCCCGAGGAGATGTACAAATTATTCTTCGGACCACAAATAATGTGTCCGGACATCACTGAGGATGCAGGTCTGAGCTGCAATCGCCCGGATACCCAAGTAAGTAGCCCCGCATCCGAACACACTGTCCGTTTGTTTATCGCAACGTCACCCTAAAAAAGCCGCACTTTGACCAGGATTGGATAGCGAAGGCAAAGTTGATCAGGTGTCCGGCCCCCCTCCCTGAGACATCACCAAATCCCGTGCTAACCAGGATGCTGGAGATCGCGCCTTATCAAGCGCCCTCAGGAGAAGATAAAGGGGGGGGGGGACAAGGAGGCTAGCGCCTCCGCGAAGGAGGTTAACCGGGAAGGAGGAACTGAAACTTCCTCTCCCCAGGGAAGGAAGAGGAACGCATCTGAGGACCCGAAGACCACGGTCTCCAAACGGGGGAAGAAATCTTCGCCGGAGGGTCCTGCCCTGGGGGATACCCCGGCCGCACAATGCCCTCAAGGGGATCATCCCTCCACCGAGCTGTAAGTAAAAGGGTACTTAATAATGAAAATATCTCGCCTTACTTCTGAGGAAAATAACCGAAGCATTTATCTTGCAGCTCGGATCTTAGCCCTTCTCAGCAGAGCTCGTCTTCAGGGGATCTTCTTCTAGAGATGATGGAGAGCGAAACGCCTTCCCCTGCCATACCGCCTCATGAGGCGGGCGACCCCGAGGTGTCGTCGCGGAGGGTTTCTCCTGACCCGGCAAGGCCAGAAGGTAATCCTATGGCCACCCGAAGTCCTCAGTATCCGGCTCTTGAAGAGGGCAATCGAAAGAGTCCGACACCGTCTGGTGTACGGTTGGACGTACTGAGCGATCTGCTAGAGCAAGCGGCTATCTCAGAAGAGCACCGCACGTTGATGGGTACGGTGATTGAAAGGATTTCGTCCGCTGAAAGCGGGTTGCATGAAGCCTTTATGAGTCTACTGACGGGTTTTGACAGTACCGCACATTTTTAGATGTGCCCTGTGTAGATAGTAGCCCCTAAGACTCTGGGTGCTGTCGAAGACGATAGCGCACAGAGGATCATAGTCCCATGAATAATCGTGCCGCCTTAATATGCAGGTGGCGGAGGGTCCGGTGGCCATCCGGACTGATGAGTTTGCCGAGCTAAAGCGGCAGCTTGACGTGGCAGATGCCGACATCATACTTGTCAACAAGCGGCTTGATGAGGCACAGGGTATGTGATTCCTCCGGTGACACATGGGAAGAGGAGCATGATGCCAGTATCTATAACATGTGTGTGAATGCAGATGAAGCTGCAGCCGTGGAGAACCTTCGGGCGGAACTTGCCCAAGCCAAAGAACAAGCTAGGAAAAGCGATGTGGCTGCCCTAAAGGCAATCGAGGAGATAAAAGCCGAAGAGGCTGCTCACTGCCAAAGCAAGGAGGAAATAGCCAGGATGGCTGTGGAATTGAAGAACGCCGCTAACCGTTACGAGCTTCTTGAAAAGGAAGATCGAGCGAAGAGGACAGACCTGGAGAAGGCCACGATGGCGACCAAAGACACCCGCTCTGCAATGAGAGCGATGAAGGAGGAGCTGCGTCAAGCCGGGGATATCGCGGCTGGGAAGCCCTTTATGCTGCGGATGAAGTATGGAGATCCTCGGTATGCCCCTTTGGACCGGCTGTGGAGTTCTGCGGACGCATATCTGGACTTAGCGGCGAGTGCTGCCGATGCGGCCGAATACTTCCGAGATCAAAAAGATCGCGAAGTGGAAAAGCTGTTCTGGTCACAATTTAACGTTCCAAAGCATCCGCTTCCATTGACTGATCAGTTGTCCGAATGGGCTGAGCTGAATAGATTGTCCGGACTCGCCATAAGGTCTATTGTGGATCATCTGTGGCCGGAAAGGCCAAAGCCGAACATTTATTTTAGTTTGGTGCAGCAGTTCCTTGGTGCGGTGCCGCACATGAACGCGATGAAGAGGTCGGCGTGCGTAGAGGGTGCGCGGATGGCCCTTGCCCGTGTGAATACATACTGGGCGGAGATGGAGGCCACCGCCATTGCAGCCCAAGATTTGGACGAGAGCCGAGTGTTGGGGAACGTAGTAATTTCAAAAAATTTCCTACGCACATGCAAGATCATGGTGATGCACAACAACGAGAGGGGAGAGTGTTGTCTATGTACCCTCGTAGACCGGAAGCGGAAGCGTTATAACAACGCGGTTGATGTAGTCGTACGTCTTCACGGCCCGACCGATCAAGCACCGAAACTACGGCACCTCCGAGTTTTTGCACACGTTCAGCTCGATGACGATCCCCGGACTCCGATCCAGCAAAGTGTCGGGGATGAGTTCTGTCAGCACGACGACGTGGTGACGATCTTGATGTTCTACTGTCGCAGGGCTTCGCCTAAGCACCGCTACAATATTATCAAGGATTATGGTGGAGGGGGGCACCGCACACGGCTAAGAGATCAATGATCAATTGTTGTCTCTCTGGGGTGCCCCCCTGCCCCCGTATATAAAGGAGTGGAGGAGGGGGCCGGCCAAGGAGGGTGGCGCGCCCAAGGGGGGGAGTCCAACTCCCACCGGGAGTAGGACTCCCCTTTTTTCCTATTAGGAGTAGGAGAGGGAAGGAAGAGGAAGGAGGGAGGAAGGAAAGGGGGGCCGGCCCCCCTCCCAATTCGGATTGGGCTTGGGGGGTGCGCCCCCTCCCTTGATCCTTTCCCCTCCTTTCCACTATGGCCCAATAAGGCCCATATACCTCCCGGGGGGTTCCGATAACCTCCCGGTGATCCGGTATTGTCCCAATCTTACCCGGAACCTTTCCGGTGTCCAAATATAGTCGTCCAATATATCGATCTTTATGTCTCGACCATTTGGAGACTCCTCGTCAAGTCCGTGATCACATCCGGGACTCCGAACAACCTTAGGTACATCAAAATATATAAACTCATAATGAAACTGTCATCGTAACGTTAAGTGTGCGGACCCTACGGGTTCGAGAACAATGTAGACATGACCGAGACACGTCTCCGGTCAATAACCAATAGCGGAACCTGGATGCTCATATTAGCTCCTACATATTCTACGAAGATCTTTATCGGTTAGACCGCATAACAACATACGTTGTTCCCTTTGTCATCGGTATGTTACTTGCCCGAGATTCGATCGTCGGTATCTCAATACCTAGTTCAATCTCGTTACCGGCAAGTCTCTTTACTCGTTCCCTAATACATCATCTTGCAACTAACTTATTAGTTGCATTCCTTGCAAGGCTTAAGTGATGTGTATTACCGAGAGGGCCCAGAGATACCTCTCCGACAATCAGAGCGACAAATCCTAATCTCGAAATACGCCAACCCAACATGTACCTTTGGAGACACCTGTAGAGCACCTTTATAATCACCCAGTTACGTTGTGACGTTTGGTAGCACACAAAGTGTTCCTCTGGTAAATGGGAGTTGCATAATCTCATAGTCATAGGAACATGTATAAGTCATGAAGAAAGCAATAGCAACATACTAAATGATCAAGTGCTATGCTAACGGAATGGGTCAAGTCAATCACATCATTCTCCTAATGATGTGATCCCGTTAATCAAATGAAAACTCATGTCTATGGTTAGGAAACATAACCATCTTTGATCAACGAGCTAGTCAAGTAGAGGCATACTAGTGACACTCTATTTGTCTATGTATTCACACATGTATTATGTTTCCGGTTAATACAATTCTAGCATGAATAATAAACATTTATCATGATATAAGGAAATAAATAGTAACTTTACTATTGCCTCTAGGGCATATTTCCTTCAGTCTCCCACTTGCACTAGAGTCAATAATCTAGTTCACATCGCCATGTGATTTAATACCAATAGTTCACATCACCATGTGATTCACACCCATAGTTCACATCGACATGTGACCAACAGCCAAAGGGTTTACTAGAGTCAATAATCTAGTTCACATCGCTATGTGATTAACACCCAAAGAGTATTGAGGTGTGATCATGTTTTGCTTGTGAGAGAAGTTTAGTCAACGGGTCTGCCACATTCAGATCCGTAAGTATTTTGCAAATTTCTATGTCAAGAATGCTCTGCACAGAGCTACTCTAGCTAATTGCTCCCACTTTCAATATGTATCCAGATTGAGATTTAGAGTCATCTAGATCAGTGTCAAAATTTGCATTGATGTAACCCTTTACGACGAACCTTTTGTCACTTCCATAATCGAGAAACATATCCTTATTCCACTAAGGATAATTTTGACCAATGTCCAGTGATCTACTCCTAGATCACTATTGTACCCCTTTGCCAAACTCAGGGCAGGGTATACAATAGGTCTGGTACACAGCATGGCATACTTTATAGAACCTATGGCTGAGGCATAGGGAATGACTTTCATTCTCTCTCTATCTTCTGCCATGGTTGGGTTTTGAGTCTTACTCAACTTCACACCTTGTAACACAGGCAAGAACTCCTTCTTTGACTGTTACATTTTGAACTACTTCAAAATCTTGTCAAGGTATGTACTCATTGAAAAACTTATCAAGCGTCTTGATCTATCTCTATAGATCTTGATGCTCAATATGTAAGCAGCTTCATCGAGGTCTTTCTTTGAAAAAACTCCTTTCAAACATTCCTTTATGCTTTGCAGAATAATTCTACATCATCTCTGATCAACAATATGTCATACATATACTTATCAGAAATGCTGTAGTGCTCCCACTCACTTTCTTGTAAATACAGGCTTCACCGCAAGTCTGTATAAAACTATATGCTTTGATCAACTTATCAATGCGTATATTCCAACTCCGAGATGCTTGCACCAGTCCATAGATGGATCGCTGGAGCTTGCATATTTTGTTAGTACCTTTAGGATCGACAAAACCTTCTGGTTGCATCATATACAACTCTTCTTTAATAAATCCTATTAAGGAATGTAGTTTTGTTTATCCATTTGCCAGATTTCATAAAATGCGGCAATAGCTAACATGATTCGGACAAACTTAAGCATAGATACGAGTGAGAAATTCTCATCGTGGTCAACACCTTGAACTTGTCGAAAACCTTTTTGCGACAATTCTAGCTTTGTAGATAGTAACACTACCATCAGCGTCCGTCTTCCTCTTGAAGATCCATTTAATCTCAATGGCTCGCCGATCTTTGGGCAAGTCAATCAAAGTCCATACTTTGTTCCTATACATGGATCTCATCTCAGATTTCATGGCCTCAAGCCATTTCGCGGAATCTGGGCTCATCATCGCTTCCTCATAGTTCATAGGTTCATCATGGTCAAGTAACATGACCTCTAGAACAGGATTACTGTACCACTCTGGTGCGGATCTCACTCTGGTTTACCTACGAGGTTCGGTAGTAACTTGATCTGAAGTTACATGATCATCATCATTAGCTTCCTCACTAATTGGTGTAGTAGTCATAGGAACAGATTTCTGTGATGAACTACTTTCCAATAAGGGAGCAGGTACAGTTACCTCATCAAGTTCTACTTTTCTCCCACTCACTTCTTTCGAGAGAAACTCCTTCTCTAGAAAGGATCCATTCTCAGCAATGAATATCTTGCCTTCGGATCTGTGATAGAAGGTGTACCCTACATTTTCTTTTGGGTATCCTATGAAGACGCACTTCTCCGATTTGGGTTTGAGCTTATCAGGTTGAAGCTTTTTCACATAAGCATTGCAACCTCAAACTTTAAGAAACGACAGCTTAGGTTTCTTGCCAAACCATAGTTCATACGGTGTCGTCTCAATGGATTTAGATGGTGCCCTATTTAACGTGAATGTAGCTGTCTCTAATGCATAACCTCAAAACTATAGTGGTTAATCGGTAAGAAACATCATAGATTGCACTATATCCAATAATAGTACGGTTATGACGTTCGGACACACCATTATGCTGTGGTGTTCCAGGTGGCACGATATTGTGAAACTATTCCACATTGTTTTAATTGAAGACCAAACTCGTAACTCAAATATTTGTCTCTGCGATCAGATCGTAGAAACTTTATTTTCTTGTCACGATGATTTTCCACTTCACTCTGAAGTTTTTGAACTTTTCAAATGTTTCAGACTTATGTTTCATCAAGTAGATATACCCATATCTGCTCAAATCATCTATGAAGGTCAGAAAATAACGATACCCGCCGCGAGCCTCAACATTCATCGGAATGCATACATCAGTATGTATTATTTCCAATAAGTCAGTTGCTTGCTCCATTGTTCTGGAGAACGGAGTCTTAGTCATCTTGCCCATGAGGCACGGTTCGCAAGCATCAACTGATTCATAATCAAGTGATTCCAAAAGCCCATCGGCATGGATTTTCTTCATGCGCTTTACACCAATATGACCTAAACGGCAGTGCCACAAATAAGTTGCACTATCATTATTAACTTTGCATCTTTTGGCTTCAATATTATGAGAATGTGTATCACCACAATCAAGATCCAACAAACCATTTTCATTGGGTGTATGACCATAGAAGGTTTTATTCATGTAAACAGAACAACAATTTATTCTCTTACTTAAATGAATAACCGTATTGCAATACACATGATCAAATCATATTCATGCTCAACGCAAACACCAAATAACACTTATTTAGGTTCAACACTAATCCCGAAAGTATAGGGAGTGTGCGATGATGATCATATCAATCTTGGAACCACTTCCAACACACATCGTCACTTCACCCTTAACTAGTCTCTGTTCGTCCTGCAATTCCCGTTTCAAGTTACTACTCTTAGCAACTGAACCAGTATCAAATACCGAGGGGTTGCTACGAACACTAGTAAAATACACATCAATAATCTGTATATCAAATATACCTTTGTTCACTTTGCCATCCTTCTTATCCGCCAAATACTTGGGGCAGTTCCGCTTCCAGTGACCAGTCCCTTTGCAGTAGAAGCACTTAGTCTCAGGCTTAGGACCAGACTTGGGCTTCTTCACTTGAACAGCAACTTGCTTGCCGTTCTTCTTGAAGTTCCCTTTCTTTCCCTTTGCCCTTTTCTTGAAACTAGTGGTCTTGTTAATCATCAACACTTGATGCTCTTTCTTGATTTCTACCTTCATCGATTTCATCATCATGAAAAGCTCTGGAATCGTTTTCATCATCCCTTGCATACTATAGTTCATCACGAAGTTCTACTAACTTGGTGATGGTGACTAGAGAATTCTATCAATCACTATTTTATCTGGAAGATTAACTCCCACTTGATTCAAGTGATTGTAGTATCCAGACAATCTGAACACATGCTCACTACTTGAGCTATTCTCCTCCATCTTTTAGCTATAGAATTTGTTGGAGACTTCATATCTCTCAACTCGGGTATTTGCTTGAAATATTAACTTCAACTCCTGGAACATCCATATGATCCATGACGTTCAAAACGTCTTTGAAGTCCCGATTCTAAGCTGTTAAGCATGGTGCACTAAACTATCAAGTAGTCATCATATTGAGCTAGCCAAACGTTCATGACGTCTGCATCTGCTCCTGCAATAGGTCTGTCACCTAGCGGTGCATTAAGGACATAATTCTTCTGTGCAGCAATGAGGATAAACCTCAGATCACGGATCCAATCCGCATCATTGCTACTAACATCTTTCAACTTAGTTTTCTTTAGGAACATATCAAAAATAAAACAGGGGAGCTAAACGCGAGCTATTGATCTACAACATAGATATGCTAATACTACCAGGACTAAGTTCATGATAAATTAAAGTTAAATTAATCATATTACTTAAGAACTCCCACTTAGATAGACATCCCTCTAATCCTCTAAGTGATCACGTGATCCAAATCAACTAAACCATAACCGATCATCACGTGAAATGGAGTAGCTTTCAACGGTGAACATCATTTATGTTGATCATATCTACTATATGATTCACGCTCGACCTTTCGGTCTCAGTGTTCCCAGGCCATATCTGCATATGCTAGGCTCGTGAAGTTTAACCTGAGTATTCTGCATGTGCAGAAACTGGCTTGCACCCGTTGTAGATGGACGTAGAGCTTATCACACCCGATCATCACGTGGTGTTTGGGCACGACGAACTTTGGCAATGGTGCATACTCAGGGAGAACACTTTTATCTTAAAATTTAGTGAGAGATCATCTTATAATGCTACCGTCAATCAAAGCAAGACAAGATGCATAAACGATAAACATCACATGCAATCAAAATATGTGACATGATATGGCCATCATCATCTTGTGGCTTTGATCTCCATCTCCAAAACATCGTCATGATTTCCATCGTCACCGACATGACACCATGATCTCCATCATCTTGATCTATATCAATGTGTCGTCACATGGTCGTCTCGCCAACTATTGCTCTTGCAACTATTGCTATCGCATAGCGATAATTGTAAAGCAATTATTTGGCACTTGCATCTTATGCAATAAAGAAACAACCATAAGGCTTCTGCCAGTTGTCGATAACTTCAACAAAACATGATCATCTTATACAACAACTTATATCTCATCACGTCTTGACCATATCACATCACAACATGCCCTGCAAAAACAAGTTAGACGTCCTCCACTTTGTTGTTGCAAGTTTTACGTGGCTGCTACGGGCTGAGCAAAAACCGTTCTTACCTACGCATCGAAAACCACAACGATAGTTTGTCAAGTTAGTGCTGTTTTAACCTTCGCAAGGACCGGGCGTAGCCACACTCGTCTCAACTAAAGTTGGAGAAACTGACACCCGCCAGCCACCTGTGTGCAAAGCACGTCGGTAGAACCAGTCTCGCGTAAGCGTACGCGTAATGTCGGTCCGGGCCGCTTCATCCAACAATACCGCTGAACCAAAGTATGACATGCTGGTAAGCAGTATGACTTATATCGCCCACAACTCACTTGTGTTCTACTCGTGCATATAACATCAACACATAAAACCTAGGCTCGGATGCCACTGTTGGGGAACGTAGTAATTTCAAAAAATTTCCTATGCAGACGCAAGATCATGGTGATGCACAGCAATGAGAGGGGAGAGTGTTGTCTATGTACCCTCGTAGACCGGAAGCGGAAGCGTTATAACAACGCGGTTGATGTAGTCGTACGTCTTCATGGCCCGACCGATCAAGCACCGAAACTACGGCACCTCCGAGTTTTTGCACACGTTCATCTCGATGACGATCCCCGGACTCCGATCCAGCAAAGTGTCGGGGATGAGTTCCGTCAGCACGACGACGTGGTGACGATCTTGATGTTCTACTGTCGCAGGGCTTCGCCTAAGCACCGCTACAATATTATCGAGGATTATGGTGGAGGGGGGCACCGCACACGGCTAAGAGATCAATGATCAATTGTTGTCTCTCTGGGGTGCCCCCCTGCCCCCGTATATAAAGGAGTGGAGGAGGGGGCCGGCCAAGGAGGGTGGCGCGCCCAAGGGGGGGGAGTCCAACTCCCACCGGGAGTAGGACTCCCCTTTTTTCCTATTAGGAGTAGGAGAGGGAAGGAAGAGGAAGGAGGGAGGAAGGAAAGGGGGGCCGGCCCCCCTCCCAATTCGGATTGGGCTTGGGGGGGTGCGACCCCTCCCTTGATCCTTTCCCCTCCTTTCCACTAAGGCCCAATAAGGCCCATATACCTCCCGGGGGGTTCCGATAACCTCCCGGTGATCCGGTATTGTCCCAATCTTACCCGGAACCTTTCCGGTGTCCAAATACAGTCGTCCAATATATCGATCTTTATGTCTTGACCATTTCGAGACTCCTCATCAAGTCCGTGATCACATTCGAGACTCCGAACAACCTTCATCAAAATATGTAAACTCATAATGAAACTGTCATCATAACGTTAAGCGTGCGGACCCTACGGGTTCGAGAACAATGTAGACATGACCGAGACACGTCTCCGGTGAATAACCAATAGGGGAACCTGGATGCTCATATTGGCTCCTACATATTCAACGAAGATCTTTATCGGTCAGACCGCATAACAACATACGTTGTTCCCTTTGTCATCGGTATGTTACTTGCCCGAGATTCGATCGTCGGTATCTCAATACCTAGTTCAATCTCATTACCGGCAAGTCTCTTTACTCGTTCCGTAATACATCATCTTGCAACTAACTTATTAGTTGCATTGCTTGCAAGGCTTAAGTGATGTGTATTACCGAGAGGGCCCAGAGATACCTGTCCGACAATCGGAGCGACAAATCCTAATCTCGAAATAGGCCAACCCAACATGTACCTTTGGAGACACCTGTAGAGCACCTTTATAATCACCCAGTTACGTTGTGACGTTTGGTAGCACAAAAAGTGTTCCTCCAGTAAACGGGAGTTGCATAATCTCATAGTCATAGGAACATGTATAAGTCATGAAAAAAGCAATAGCGAGATACTAAACGATCAAGTGCTATGCTAACGGAATGGGTCAAGTCAATCGCATAATTCTCCTAATGATGTGATCCCATTAATCAAATGACAACTCATGTCTATGGTTAGGAAACATAACCATCTTTGATGAACGAGCTAGTCAAGTAGAGGCATACTAGTGACACTCTGTTTGTCTATGTATTCACACATGTATTATGTTTCCGGTTAATACAATTCTAGCATGAATAATAAACATTTATCATGATATAATGAAATAAATAATAACTTTATTATTGCCTCTAGGGCATATTTCCTTCAGTCTCCCACTTGCACTAGAGTCAATAATCTAGTTACATTGTGATGAATCGAACACCCATGGAATTCTGGTGTTGATCATGTTTTGCCCTAGGGAGAGGTTTAGTCAATGGATCTGCCATATTCAGGTCCATATGTACTTTACAAATCTCTATGTCTCCATCTTGAACATTTTCACGAATGGAGTTGAAGCGATGCTTGATGTGCCTTGTCTTCTTGTGAAACCTGGGCTCCTTGGCAAGTGCAATAGCCCCAGTGTTGTCACAAAAGAGTTTGATTGGCCCCGACGCATTGGGTATGACTCCTAGGTCGGTGATGAACTCCTTCACCCATATTGCTTCATGTGCTGCCTCCGAGGCTGCCATGTACTCCGCTTCACATGTAGATCCCGCCACGACGCTCTACTTGCAGCTGCACCAGCTCACTGCTCCACCATTCAACATATACACGTATCCGGTTTGTGACTTAGAGTCATCCAGATCTGTGTCGAAGCTAGCGTCGATGTAACCCTTTACGACGAGCTCTTCGTCACCTCCATAAACGAGAAACATTTCCTTAGTCCTTTTCAGGTACTTCAGGATATTCTTGACCGCTGTCCAGTGTTCCTTGCCGGGATTACTTTGGTACCTTCCTACCAAACTTACGGCAAGGTTTACATCAGGTCTGGTACACAGCATGGCATACATAATAGAACCTATGGCTGAGGCATAGGGGATGACACTCATCTCTTCTATATCTTCTGCCGTGGTCGGGCATTGAGCCGAGCTCAATTTCATACCTTGTAATACAGGCAAGAACCCCTTCTTAGATTGATCCATATTGAATTTCTTCAATATCTTATCAAGGTATGTGCTTTGTGAAAGACCTATGAGGTGTCTCGATCTATCTCTATAGATTTTGATGCCTAATATATAAGCAGCTTCTCCAAGGTCCTTCATTGAAAAACTCTTATTCAAGTAGGCCTTGATGCTGTCCAAGAGTTCTATATCATTTCCCATCAATAGTATGTCATCTACATATAATATGAGAAATGCTAC
This sequence comes from Triticum urartu, assembly GCF_056163025.1. Taxonomy (NCBI): domain Eukaryota; kingdom Viridiplantae; phylum Streptophyta; class Magnoliopsida; order Poales; family Poaceae; genus Triticum; species Triticum urartu. The sequence continues at coordinate 230,302,139 of NC_141878.1, forward strand.
AGAGCTCCCACTCACTTTCTTGTAAATGCAGGCTTCTCCATAAGTCTGCGTAAACCCAAACGCTTTGATCATCTCATCAAAGCGAATGTTCCAACTCCGAGATGCTTGCACCAGCCCATAAATCGAGCGTTGGAGCTTGCACACCTTGTCAGCATTCTTAGGATCGACAAAACCTTCCGGCTGCATCATATACAATTCTTCCTTAAGGAAACCATTAAGGAATGCCATTTTGACGTCCATTTGCCATATCTCATAATCGTAGAATGCGGCAATTGCTAACATGATTCGGACGGACTTTAGCTTCGCTACCGGTGAGAAAGTCTCATCGTAGTCAACCCCTTGAACTTGTCGATAACCCTTAGCGACAAGTCGAGCTTTATAGATGGTCACATTACCATCCGCGTCTGTCTTCTTCTTAAAGATCCATTTATTTTTCTGTGGCTCGCCGTTCAACGGGCAAGTCAGTCAAAGTCCATACTTCATTTTATACATGGATCCTATCTCGGATTTCATGGCTTCTAGCCATTTGTCGGAATCCGGGCCCGCCATCGCTTCTTCATAGTTCGAAGGTTCACCATTGTCTAACAACATGATTTCCAAGACAGGGTTGCTGTACCACTCTGGTGCGGAACGTGTCCGACCTTCGAATTTCAGTAGGAGCTTGATCAGAAGTATCTTGATCATTATCATTAACTTCCTCTCTAGTCGGTGCAGGCACCTCAGGAACATTTTCTTGAGTTGCGCTATTTTCCGGTTCAAGAGGTAATACTTCATCAAGCTCTACTTTCCTCCCACTTACTTCTTTCGAGAGAAACTCTTTCTCTAGAAAGGACCCATTCTTGGCAACAAAGATCTTGCCTTCGGATCTGAGGTAGAAGGTGTACCCAATAGTTTCTTTTGGGTATCCTATGAAGACGCATTTTTCCGACTTGGGTTCGAGCTTTTCAGGTTGAAGTTTCTTGACATAAGCATCGCATCCCCAAACTTTTAGAAACGACAGCTTACGTTTCTTCCCAAACCATAATTCATACGGTGTCGTCTCAACGGATTTCGACGGAGCCCTATTTAAAGTGAATGCGGCAGTCTCTAAAGCATAGCCCCAAAAAGATAGCGGTAAATCGGCAAGAGACATCATAGATCGCACCATATCTAATAAAGTGCGATTACGAAGTTCGGACACACCATTACGCTGAGGTGTTCCAGGCGGCGTGAGTTGTGAAACTATTCCACATTTTCTGAAGTGTGTGCCAAATTCGTGACTCAAGTATTCTCCCCCACGATCTGATCGTAGAAACTTGATCTTCCTGTCACGTTGATTCTCAACCTCACTCTGAAATTCCTTGAACTTTTCAAAGGTTTCAGACTTGTGTTTCATTAAGTAGATATACCCATATCTACTTAAATCATCAGTGAGCGTGAGAACATAACGATAGCCACCGCGAGCCTCAACACTCATTGGACCGCACACATCAGTATGTATGATTTCCAATAAGTTGGTTGCTCGCTCCATTGTTCCTGAGAACGGAGTCTTGGTCATCTTACCCATGAGGCATGGTTCGCACGTGTCAAATGATTCATAATCAAGAGACTCTAAAAGTCCATCTGCATGGAGCTTCTTCATGCGTTTGACACCTATGTGACCAAGGCGGCAGTGCCACAAGTATGTGGGACTATCATTATCAACATTACATCTTTTGGTACTCACATTATGAACATGTGTAGTATTACGTTCGAGATTCATAAAGAATAAACCATTCACCGTAGGAGCATGACCATAAAACATATCTCTCATATAAATAGAACAACCATTATTCTCGGATTTAAATGAGTAGCCATCTCGAATTAAACGAGATCCCGATACAATGTTCATGCTCAAAGCTGGCACTAAATAACAATTATTAAGGTTTAAAACTAATCCCGAAGGTAGATATAGAGGTAGCGTGCCGACGGCGATCACATTGACCTTGGAGCCATTCCCGATGCGCATCGTCACCTCGTCCTTCGCCAGTCTCCGTTTATTCCGCAGCTCCTGCTGTGAGTTACAAATATGAGCAACGACACCGGTATCAAATACCCAGGAGTTACTACGAGCACTGGTAAGGTACACATCAATTACATGTATATCAAATATACCTTTGGTGTTGATGGCCTTCTTGTCCGCTAAGTATTTGGGGCAGTTCCGCTTCCAGTGACCCTTCCCTTTGCAATAAAAGCACTCTGTCTCAGGCTTGGGTCCATTCTTTGACTTCTTCCTGACAGCTTGCTTGCCGGGCGCAGCAACTTCCTTGCCGTCCTTCTTGAAGTTCTTTTTACCCTTGCCCTTCTTGAACTTAGTGGTTTTATTCATCATCAACACTTGATGTTCCTTCTTGACTTCTACCTCTGCTGATTTCAGCATAGCAAATACTTCAGGAATGGTCTTTACCATCCCCTGCATATTGAAGTTCATCACAAAGCTCTTGTAGCTTGGTGGAAGCGACTGGAGGATTCTGTCAATGACCGCATCATCCGGGAGATTAACTCCCAGCTGAGTCAAGCGGTTATGTAACCCAGACATAGTGAGTATGTGCTCACTGACAGAACTATTTTCCTCCATCTTCCAGCTGAAGAACTTATCGGAGACTTCATATCTCTCGATCCGGGCATGAGCTTGAAAAACCATTTTTAGCTCTTCGAACATCTCATATGCTCCATGTCTCTCAAAACGCTTTTGGAGCCCCGGCTCTAAGCTGTAAAGCATGCCGCACTGAACGAGGGAGTAGTCATCAGTACGTGTCTGCCAAGCGTTCATAGCGTCTTGGTTCTGTGGGACGGGTGGATCACCTAGCGGTGCTTGCAGGACATAATCTTTCTTGGCAGCTATGAGGATGATCCTCAGGTTCCGGACCCAGTCCGTATAGTTGCTGCCATCGTCTTTCAGCTTGGTTTTCTCTAGGAACGCGTTGAAGTTGAGGACTACGTGGGCCATTTGATCTACAAGACATATTGTAAAATATTTTAGACTAAGTTCATGATAATTAAGTTCATCTAATCAAATTATTAATGAACTCCCACTCAGATTAGACATCCCTCTAGTCATCTAAGTGTTACACGATCCGAGTCGACTAGGCCGTGTCCGATTAACACGTGAGACGGACTAGTCATCGCCGGTGAACATCTTCATGTTGATCGTATCTTCCATACGACTCGTGTTCGACCTTTCGGTCTCTGTGTTCCGAGGCCATGTCTGTACATGCTAGGCTCGTCAAGTTAACCCTAAGTGTTTTTGCATGTGTAAAACTGTCTTACACCCGTTGTATGTGAACGTAAGGATCTATCACACCCGATTAACACGTGGTGCTTCGAAACGACGAACTGTAGCAACGGTGCACAGTTAGGGGAGAACACTTCTTGAAATTGTTGTAAGGGATCATCTTATTTACTACCGTCGTTCTAAGTAAACAAGATGCAAAACATGATAAACATCGCATGCAATCAAATAATAATAGTGACATGATATGTCCAATATCACATAGCTCCTTTGATCTCTATCTTGGGGCTTCATGATCATCCTGTCACCGTCATACTCATCGACATGTAAGTTGTGATTCCTTGTACAATAGCATGAACATCTCATACATCACATATAGATCATTCATCATTCATCACAAATTTGGCCATATCATATCACAAAGCACTTGCTGCAAAAACAAGTTAGACGTCCTCTAATTGTTGTTGCAGATTTTACGTGGCTGAAGTAGGGTTCTAACAAGAACGTTTTCTTACCTACTGAAAGCCACAACGTGATTTTTCAACTTCTATTTACCCTTCATAAGGACCCTGTTCATCGAATCTGCTCCAACTAAAGTAGCAGAGACAGACACCCGCCAGCCACCTTATGCAACTTGTGCATGTTAGTCGGTGGAACCGGTCTCACGTAAGCATACGTGTAAGGTTGGTCCGGGCCGCTTCATCCCACAATACCGTTGAAGCAAGATAAGACTAGTAGCGGCAAGAAAGTTGACAACATCTACGCCCACAACAAATTGTGTTCTACTCGCGCAAGAGAACTACGCATAGACCTAGCTCATGATGCCACTGCCGGGGAACGTTGCAGAAAACAAAAATTTTCCTACTCGTTTCACCAAGATCCATCTAGGAGTTCATCTAGCAACGAGTGATTAGATGCATCTACATACCTTTGTAGATCGCGAGCGGAAGCGTTCGAAGAACGGGGTTGATGTAGTCGAACACGACGTGATTCAAATCACCGGAGATCCTAGCACCGAACGGACGATACCTCCGTGTTCAACACACGTACGGAGTGGATGACGTCTCCTCCTTTCTTGATCCAGCAAGGGGGGAGGAGAGGTTGATGAAGATCCAGCAGCACGACGACGTGGTGGTGGATGCAGGGCGTCACAGTAGCAGGGCTTCACCGTGTACTACGAGGGAGAGATGTAACAGGGGAGAGGGAAGCACCAAAGGCTGAGGTGTGAAGTCCTCCCTCTCCTCAACTATATATAGGAGGGCCAAGGGGGGGTGGTGCGCCAGCCTAGGAGATCCAATCTCCTAGGTGCGGCAGCCAAGGGGAGGTTTCCCTCCCCCCCAAGGCACCTAGAGGTGCCTTCCACCATTGCGACTCTTCCCTTAAGTGGAACCCTAGGCGCATGGGCTTTTGGGGCTGGTGCCCTTGGCCCATCTAGGCCAAGGCGCACCCCCTACAGCCCATGTGGCCCCCCGGGACAGGTGGCCCCACCCGGTGGGCCCCCGGGACCCCTCCGGTGGTCCCAATACAATACCAATAACCCCAAAACTTGTCCCGATGGCCGAAACAGCACTTCCTATATATAATTCTTTACCTCTGGACCATTCCGGAACTCCTCGTGACGTCCGGGATCTCATCCGGGTCCGAACAACATTCGGGTTACTGCATACACATATCTTCACAACCCTAGCGTCACCGAACCTTAAGTGTGTAGACCCTACGGGTTCGGGAGACATGCAGACATGACCGGGACGACTCTCCGGTCAATAACCAACAGCGGGATCTGGATACCCATGTTGGCTCCCACATTCTCCACAATGATCTCATCGGATGAACCATGATGTCGAGGATTAAACAACCCCGTATACAATTCCCTTTGTCAATCGGTATGTTACTTGCCCGAGACTCGATGGTTGGTATCCCAATACCTTGTTCAGTCTCGTTACCGGCAAGTCACTTTACTCGTACCGTAATGCATGATCCCGTGATCAACCACTTGGTCACCTTGAGCTCATAATGATGATGCATTACCGAGTGGGCCCAGTGATACCTCTCCGTTATATGGAGTGACAAATCCCAGTCTCGATCCGTGTCAACCCAACAGACACTTTCGGAAATACCTGTAGTGCACCTTTATAGTCACCCAGTTACGTTGTGACGTTTGATACACCCAAAGCACTCTTACGGTATCCGGGAGTTACACGATCTCATGGTCAAAGGAAAAGATACTTGACATTGGAAAAGCTCTAGCAAACAAACTACACGATCTTGTGCTATGCTTAGGATTAGGTCTTGTCCATCACATCATTCTCCTAATGATGTGATCCCGTTATCAATGACATCCAATGTCCATAGCCAGGAAACATGACTATCTGTTGATCAACGAGCTAGTCAACTAGAGGCTTACTAGGGACATATTATGGTCTATGTATTCACACGTGTATTACGATTTCCGGATAATACAGTTATAGCATGAATAAAGACAATTATCATGAACAAAGAAATATAATAATAATACTTTTATTATTGCCTCTAGGGCATATTTCCAACAGTATTGTTGTAGGTGTATAGCCATCAAACCTGTATCAATAATATATAGCTACACCGGACTCGTCTAACCGTGTCCGTGGTCTTAACGACCTGTCAGATGCTCTAGTTGGTGAGGCCGTCTAGTGTGCGGCTGCCAAGGCAGCCGCACGGTCTTCCGTGCGTAAGGAGCGCTCCATATTTCCATTTACTGTGATGATGCCACGTGGACCGGGCATCTTAAGCATGAGAGAAGCGTAATGCTGTATTGCGTTAAAGCGAGCGAAAGCTTCGCGTCCGAGTAGTGCTTGATAGCCACTTTGGAACAGAGCGATGTGGAAGGTTAACTTTTCGCTGCGGAAGTTATCGGGAAAGCCGAATATAACCTCTAGTAGCAGGGAGCCCGTACAATGGGCTTCTGGGCTTGGCGTTACTCCTTTAAAGGTAGTATTGATATGGCTGATTTTTGTTGGGTCTATCCCCATTTTGCGGACTGTGTCCTGATATATCAGGTTTAAACTACTGCCGCCGTCCATCAGGACTCGTGTGAAGTGGTATCCGTCAATTATCGGGTCTAACACCAAGGCAGCCCATCCTGCATGCCGGGCAGCCCATCCTGCATGCCGGATACTTGTTGAGTAATCCCGATGGTCAATGGTTATCAGTTTGGACGACCAGTGGCAGAACTCCGCGCTGATAGGCCCTGGGGCATGTGTCTCTAGGAGTGCCGCTTTGTTTCTCCCCTTCATCACGTGTAACACGTTTACTGTTTTGACTTCTGGTGGGAATTTCTTCTATTCCCAGTGCTTTGCTTGCGAGGCTCGTCCTTGTCTTCGCTTGGTGTATCCTGCCCCTTGTGTTCGGCGTTGAGTTTGCTGGACTGCTTGAAGACCCAACATTCTCTATGGGTATGATTTGCAGTTTTATCGGGGGTGCTATGGATCTGACATAGTTTGTCCAGAATCTTGTTCAGGCTGGATAGTTCGTCTCTGTTGCCTTTGGAGGGTAGCTTTTGCTGACCTGGCCGAGAGCTTCTGAATCCGGCGTTTACCGCCGTGCTCTTCGGGCTGTCTTCTTTGTTCCGGCGCTTGTTTTTGCTGCGTCATGGCTTTCTCGTTTCTGTCCCTGACTTCGGATGTACTTGGGTCGCTGGTGCTGCATCGGGCTAACCAGCTGTCCTCGCCCGCGTAAAAACAGGTCATGAGGCTTGTTAATGCTGCCATTGTTCTCAGCTTTTCTTGGTCGAGGTGTCTGGCAAGCCATTCGTCTTGAACGCTGTGCTTGAAAGCTGCTAAGGCTTCGGCGTCCGGACAGTCGACTATTTGGTTCTTTTTAGTGAGAAACCTATTCCAAAGCTTTCGGGCTGACTCTTCGGGCTATTGAGTTATATGACTTAAATCGTCTGCATCCGGTGGTCGGACATAGCTCCCTTGAAAATTTGCCCGAAAAGCATCTTCGAGCTCTTCCCAGCTTTCAATGGAGTTTTCGGGAAGGCTTTTAAGCCAGTGCCGAGCTGGCCCTTTGAGCTTGAGGGGTAAGTACTTGATGGCGTGGAGATCGTCTCCTCGAGCCATGTGGATATGGAGGATGTAGTCCTCAATCCAGACCCCAGGGTCTGTCGTTCCGTCGTACGCCTCTATGTTTACGGGTTTGAATCCCTCTGGAAATTCATGGTCCGGCACCTCATCGGTGAAACATAGGGGGTGTGCGGCACCCCTGTATTTGGGTGTATTGTGGTGTTCGGATTTTTGTTGTGTTGCATTGCGTGCTGGAGCGCGCTTGCTTGGCCCGTAGATGGATCTGGTTGTGCCATCCTTTTGATGCGAGCCCTCACGTGGACCGCGTACTGGCTTGTGTGCAGCGTCATTTGCCGCTCTATGTTGGCCACGAGGTCGTCTATCCGACCGGATGGCTGTTTTGTTTTTTGATTGCGGGGGATCTAAGGCCTCCTCATCGAATTCAGGTAGCAGCTTTCGCTTCGGGTAGCTCTTTGTGTGGCGACTACCACCGTACTTTGTTGCAGTGTTGAGTACTTCACTCCATCTAATTCTGAGTGTGTCTTGTGCAGCCCTGAGCCTTTGCTTCTGCTTTTTCAGACTCCTCGCAGTGGCAACAAGCCATTGATGGGTATTCTATTGCTCCGGGTGCCTGTCCGGTGTGATGTCATCCGGACTGTTATCTTCGCCGGAGTCGGGTTGTTCGGTTTGATTCTCCGTGTTGCCGTGGTCAGACGGTGGTTCAATGCCGTGTTTGTCGTCCGCTAGCTCACCCTTCTCTATCGCTGGGTCTATATGATCGCTGTTTCTGCAGAGGCGGGATCGCTTCGACTGCTTCTCGAGGGAACAATCCTTCGCTGCGTCCTTCCGTTCCTCGTCGTCGTTTTCTTTGGGTGTGTCCACCATGTATACATCATATGATGAAGTGGGCGTCCAGTGCCCTGTGGGCAGTGGCTCCTGTTCGTCTCCTGCATCGTCGTCCATACCGTGTCGGTCAAATCGTCGACAGTGGCTACTAAGTGGGTGGTGGGTGGGCGGCGAATTTCTTCGTCGTCCGCATCCCAATCTGGCCGGCCATAGTTCGGTCAGGACTCTCTTGACAAGGAGAGAGACCTCAATGAGTTCAGTATGTCGCCAAAGGGCGAGTGCTGAAGGATATCCGCGGAGGTGAACTCCATGATCGGCGTCCAGTTGGATTCAATAGGCACGGGCGCAGGCGGTTCAGAGTCCGTGGCCGGGGAAGAATCCGGCAGTTCGGCATCACGGCTCCCGGGAAGGGTAAGGTCGATACTCGGCTCGATCACCGCTGAGAATGCGGCCTCCATGGCGGGGTCTATCCACCCGTCCATGGATGGCGCAATTGGCCCCGAATTGAGGGTTGGAGCGGTTGCCGGTGCGGTCTCCTGAACACTGTCCGATGGTAGAGCTAAATCATGCTCATCGTGACTGTGCAGCGCACTCGGCAGGGGCTCGAATCCGTCGAAGATCAAGTCTCCGCGGATGTCGGCCGTGTAGTTTAAGCTTCCAAACCTGACCTAGTGGCCAGGGGGGTAACTCACGATCTGCTCCAGATGGCCAAGCGAGTTGGCCCGCAGTGCGGAGCCGCCGGATACAAAGATCTGTCCGAGGAGAATAGTCTCACCCCGGACTGCATCGCTATCAATGATTGAAGGAGCCATCCAGCCTAACGATGATGACATAGAGGAACTCTCAATGAAAGCACCAATGTCGGTGTCAAAACCAGCGGATCTCGGGTAGGGGGTCCCGAACTGTGCGTCTAGGCAGATGGTTACAGGAGGCAGGGGACACGATGTTTACCCAGGTTCGGGCCCTCTTGATGGAGGTAATACCCTACATCATGCTTGATTGTTCTTGATAATATGAGTAGTACAAGAGTTGATCTACCACGAGATCGAAGAGGCTAAACCCTAGAAGCTAGCCTATGGTATGATTGTGTGTTGTTGGTCCTACAGACTAAACCCTCCGGTTTATATAGACACCGGAGGGGGCTAGGGTTACACAGAGTCGGTTACAAGGAAGGAGATCTACATATCTGTACTGCCAAGCTTGCCTTCCACGCCAAGGAGAGTCCCATCCAGACACGGTACGAAGTCTTCAACTTTGTATCTTCATAGTCCAACAGTCCGGCCAAATGATATAGTCCGGCTGTCCGGATACCCCCTAATCAAGGACTCCCTCACCCGGATTGAGAGATATGAAGTCTCCAATAAGTTCTACAGCTGCAAGATGGAGGAGAATAGTTCCGTCAGTGAACATATACTCAGTGGGTACCATAATCACTTGACTCAGCTGGGAGTTAATCTTCCGATTGATAGTGTCATTGACAGAGTTCTTCAATCACTGCCACCAAGCTACAAGAGCTTTGTGATGAACTATAATATGCAAGGGATGGATAAGACGACTCCCGAGCTCTTCAGAATGCTAAAGGCTGCGGAGGTAGAAATCAAGAAGGAGCATCAAGTGTTGATGGTTAACAAGACCACCAGTTTCAAGAAAAAGGGTAAAGGGAAGAAGAAAGGGAAGTTCAAGAAGAACAGCAAACAAGTTGTTGCTCAAGAGAAGAAACCCAAGTCTGGACCTAAGCCTGATACTGAGTGCTTCTACTGCAAAGGGACTGATCACTAGAAGCGGAACTGCCCCAAGTATTTGGCGGATAAGAAGGATGGCAAGGTGAACAAAGATATATGTGATATACATGTTATTGATGTGTACCTTACTAGAGCTCGTAGTAGCACCTGGGTATTTGATACTGGTTCTGTTGCTAATATTTGCAACTCGAAATAGGGACTACGAATTAAGTGAAGACTGGCTAAGGACGAGGTGACGATGCGCGTGGGAAATGGTTCCAAAGTCGATGTGATCGCCGTCGGCACGCTACCTCTACATCTACCTTCGGGATTAGTTTTAGACCTAAATAATTGTTATTTGGTGCCAGCGTTAAGCATGAACATTATATCTAGATCTTGTTTGATGCGAGACGGTTATTCATTTAAATCTGAGAATAATGGTTGCTCTATTTATATGAGTAATATCTTTTATGGTGATGCACCCTTGAAGAGTGGTCTATTTGTGTTGAATCTCGATAGTAGTGATACACATATTCATAATGTTGAAGCCAAAAGATGCAGAGTTGATAATGATAGCGCAACTTATTTGTGGCACTACCGTTTGGGTCATATTGGTGTAAAGCGCATGAAGAAACTCCATACTGATGGACTTCTGGCATCACTTGATTATGAATCACTTGGTACTTGCGAACCATGCCTCATGGGCAAGATGACTAAAACGCCGTTCTCCGAAACAATGGAGCGAGCAACAGACTTGTTGGAAATCATACATACTGATGTATGTGGTCCGATGAATATTGAGGCTCGCGACGGGTATCTTTATTTTCTCACCTTCACAGATGATTTGAGCAGATATGGGTATATCTACTTAATGAAACATAAGTCTGAAACATTTGAAAAGTTCAAAGAATTTCAGAGTGAAGTGGAAAATCATCGTAACAAGAGAATAAAGTTTCTACGATCTGATCATGGAGGAGAATATTTGAGTTACGAGTTTGGTCTACATTTGAAACAATGTGGAATAGTTTCGCAACTCACGCCACCCGGAACACCACAGCGTAATGGTGTGTCCGAACGTCGGAATCGTACTTTACTAGATATGGTGCTATCTAATGTCTCTTACTGATTTACCGCTATCATTTTGGGGTTATGCTTTAGAGACGGCTACATTCACGTTAAATAGGGCACCATCGATATCCATTGAGACGACACCTTATGAACTGTGGTTTGGCAAGAAACCAAAGTTGTCGTTTCTTAAAGTTTGGGGCTGCGATTCTTATGTGAAAAAACTTCAACCTGATAAGCTCGAACCCAAATCGGAGAAATGTGTCTTCATAGGATACCCAAAGGAGACTGTTGGGTACACCTTCTATCACAGATCCGAAGGCAAGACCTTTGTTGCTAAGAATGGATCCTTTCTAGAGAAGGAGTTTCTCTCGAAAGAAGTTAGTGGGAGGAAAGTAGAACTTGATGAGGAAACTGTACCTGCTCCCTTATTGGGGAGTAGTTCATCACAGAAACCAGTTCCTGTGACACCTACACCAATTAGTTAGGAAGCTAATGATAATGATCTTGAAACTTCAGATCAAGTTACTACTGAACCTCGTAGGTGAACCAGAGTAAGATCCGCACCAGAGTGGTACGGTAATCCTGTTCTGGAGGTCATGTTACTTGACCATGACGAACCTACGAACTTTGAGGAAGCGATGATGAGCCCAGATTCCGCAAAATGGCTTGAAGCCATGAAATCTGAGATGGGATCCATGTATGAGAACAAATTGTGGACTTTGGTTGACTTGCCCGATGATCGGCAAGCCATCGAGAATAAATGGATCTTCAAGAAGAAGACTAACGCTGATGGTAATGTTACTGTCTACAAAGCTCGACCTGTTGCAAAAGGTTTTCGACAAGTTCAAGGAGTTGACTACGATGAGACCTTCTCACCCGTAGCGATGCTTAAGTCCGTCCGAATCATGTTAGGAATTTCCGCATTTTATGATTATGAAATTTGGCAAATGGACGTAAAGATTGCATTCCCGAATGGATTTCTGGAAGAAGAGTTGTATATGATGCAACCTGAAGGTTTTATCGATCCAAAGGGTACTAACAAAGTGTGCAAGCTCCAGCGATCCATTTATGGACTGGAGCAAGCCTCTCGGAGTTGGAATAAACGTTTTGATAGTGTGATTAAAGCATATGGTTTTATGCAGACTTTTGGAGAAGCCTGTATTTACAAGAAAGTGAGTGGGAGCTCTGTAGCATTTCTAATATTATATGTGGATGACATATTGTTGATTGGAAATGATATAGAATTTCTGGATAGCATAAAAGGATACTTGAATAAGAGTTTTTCAATGAAAGACCTCGGTGAAGCTGCTTATATATTGGGCATCAAGATTTACAGAGATAGATCAAGACTCTTAATTGGACTTTCACAAAGCACATACCTTGATAAAATTTTGAAGAAGTTCAAAATGCATCAAGCTAAGAAAGGGTTCTTGCCTATGTTACAAGATGCGAAGTTGAGTAAGACTCAATGCCCGACCACTGCAGAAGATAGAGAGAAAATGAAAAGTGTTCCCTATGCTTCAACCATAGGCTCTATCATGTATGCAATGCTGTGTACCAGACCTGAGTGTGCCTTTCTATTAGTTTAGCAGGGAGGTACCAAAGTAATCCAGGAGTGGATCACTGGACAGTGGTCAAGAACATCCTGAAATACCTGAAAAGGACTAAGGATATGTTTCTCGTTTATGGAGGTGACAAAGAGCTCTCCGTAAATGGTTATGTCGATGCAAGCTTTGACACTGATCCAGACGATTCTAAATCGCAAACCGGATACATGTTTATATTGAACGGTGGAGCTGTCAGTTGGAGCAGTTCTAAACAAAGCGTCGTGGCGGGATCTACGTGTGAAGCGGAGTACATAACTTCTTCAGAAGCAGCAAATGAAGGAGTCTGGATGAAGGAGTTCATATCCGATCTAGGTGTCATACCTAGTGCATCGGGTCCAATGAAAATATTTTGTGACAATACTAGTGCAATTGCCTTGGCAAAGGAATCCAGATTTCACAAGAGAACCAAGCACATGAAGAGACGCTTCAATTCCATCCGGGATCAAGTTCAGGTGGGAGACATAGAGATATGCAAGATACATATGGATCTGAATGTTGCAGACACGCTGAGTAAGCCTCTTCCACGAGCAAAACATGATCAGCACCAAGACTCCATGGGTGTTAGAATCATTACTGTATAATCTGGATTATTGACTCTAGTGCAAGTGGGAGACTGAAGGAAATATGCCCTAGAGGCAATAATAAAGTTATTATTTATTTCCTTATTTCATGATAAATTTTTATTATTCATGCTAGAATTGTATTAACCGGAAACATAATACATGTGTGAATACATAGACAAACATAGTGTCACTAGTATGCCTCTACTTGACTAGCTCATTGATCAAAGATAGTTAAGTTTCCTATCCATGGACATGAGTTGTTATTTGATCAATGGGATCACATCATTAGGAGAATGATGTGATTGACCTGACCCATTTCGTTAACTTAGCACTTGATTGTTTAAGTTTACTGCTATTGCTTTCTTCATGACTTATACATGTTCCTATGACTATGAGACTATGCAACTCCCGAATACCAGAGGAACACTTTGTGTGCTACCAAACGTCAAAACGTAACTGGGTGATTATAAAGGTGCTCTACAGGTGTCTCCAATGGTGTTCGTAGAGTTGGTATAGATCAAGAATAGGATTTGTCACTCCGATTGTCGGAGAGGTATCTCCGGGCCCTCTCGGTAACGCACATCGCTATAAGCCTTGCAAGCAATGTGACTAATGAGTTAGTTGCGGGATGGTGTATTATGGAACGAGTAAAAGAGACTTGCCGGTAACGAGATTGAACTAGGTATTGAGATACCGACGATCGAATCTCGGGCAAGTAACATACCGATGGCAAAGGGAACAACATATGTTGTTATGCGGTTTGACCGATAAAGATCTTCGTAGAATATGTAGGAACCAATATGAGCATCCAGGTTCCACTATTGGTTATTGACCGGAGACGTGTCTCGGTCATGTCTACATAGTTCTCGAACCCGCAGGGTCCGCACGCTTAAAGTTCTTTGACGATCGGTATTATGAGTTTTTGTGTTTTTATGTACCGAAGGTAGTTCGGAGTCCCGAATATGATCACGGATATGATGAGGAGTCTCGAAATGGTCGATACGTAAAGACCGATATATTGGAAGGTTATATCCGGACACCGGATGAGTTTCGGGGGTTATCGGATAAGTACCGGAGAACCGGGAGGTTACCGGTACCTCCCGGGGGGTTATTGGGCCTTATGGGCCCAAGTGGAGGAAGAGGAGAGACGGCCAGCTAGGGGCGCGCGGCCCCCCTAGCCCAAACCGAATTGGACTAGGGGGCCGCCCCCTTTCCCTCTTCTTCTCCTCCCCTTCCTTCTCCTCTCCTACTAGGACTAGGAAAGAGGGGGGAATCCTACTTGGAGTAGGATTGCCCCCCTTGGGCGCGCCTCCTCCTCCTTGGCCGCCCCTTCTCCTCTCCCTCCCTTATATACGGGGAGGGGGCACCCCTTGGAGACACAACAATTGATCTGTTGATCTCTTAGCCGTGTGCGGTGCCCCCCTCCACCATAATCCACCTCGGTTATATCGTAGCGGTGCTTAGGCAAAGCCCTGCGACAGTAGCTTCATCAACATCGTCACCACGCCGTCGTGCTGATGAAACTCTCCCTCGATCTCTACTGGATCATGAGTTTGCGGGACGTCACCGAGCTGAACGTGTGCTGAACACGGAGGTGCCGTACGTTCGGTGCTGAGGATCGGTCGATCGTGAAGACATACGACTACATCAACCGCATTGTTATAACGCTTCCACTTAATGGTCTACGAGGGTACGTGGACTACACTATCCCCTCTCCTTGCTATGCATCACCATGATCTTGCGTGTGCGTAGGATTTTTTTTGAATTTACTACATTTCCCAACATATATGTGCATTAATTAAATAAGAGATATTGTGATATTCCATGATATCCATTTCCCAACATGGAACAACCTGCAACTGCACCTACAACTAGCAACGCTATAAAAGAGGCTGAGCAAAGTGGTAACGTAGCCAAACAACAGTTTGCTGGGATGGTGAAAAGGTTAGAGGCTATCATGGCAATTTGGGAGGCTTGAGAAACAAGTGATAGGTAGCGCAACATAGCGATAGCATCGAGACAACTAGCAAAGCAAAGATAGTAGTGAGATCCAAGGTGACGGTCATCTTGCCCGACATCCTGCTAGGAAGAAGACCGAATCCATGAAGAAGATGAACCAACGTAGCCGAACGAATCCTCACGATCGCAACGAAACAAGAACTATCGAGAAAAAGCACAACTGAAAAGAAGCATACAACACGGTAAACACACAACACATAGCATGGCATGATGCTCATCCAAGTATGATTCATGACAAGGCTACATGATGCTACTCATGGCAAGAGATGATGCATACAAGAACAACACATCAAAGCAAGTTTAAATGAGGTCAGAATCAACATATAACACTTCCGGTAACTCCCCATATGCAAATTTAGAAATTGGTACTATTCTGAACAAAACATTAAATTAAAGTTCTTAAACAGCAAGTTAAAGTGCACCAAGATGATCTACGCGTCTTTCTAGTCAAGTTACATATGAAGTTCATTTAATTTAGAGATACGGCCTAGAAGATATGAGCAAAACAAGTTAAACATGGCATTGATGCAAATGCAAGAAAAACACAATCACAAATACTCCAAAACATGGATGCAACATGGCATGACAAAACTACATGCAAAACTAAGCAAGTTTCATATAGAGCATGCTCAAAACGGAGCAACGATTCAACACATACACTCAGTACAAGATATAACAACAATCTGCCGAAAACAGCAACTAGGCACTTTGCAATTACCAAACAACATGCTACATGAACTATAGGCATAAATATGACATGCACTTCAAGTACAGATTACATACTTCAATTAGCATCAAGGTTCAGGTTCATAGGCATCAGGATTAATCCAACATGATCAATGCAACAAGCAACTTTATAACACAGATTAGGACTTGGTGAAAAACTGGGCCTACATGTGAGCAGAAATAACATGTTGACATGTTGGAGGCATGAAACGATGATGCTACAATGCAATATCATAGCAACGAAAATCATGGCATTAAAGTACATGTTATACATGGCTAAACATGATTACTAAGCATCTCCATATAACCTCTAGATCAATGACATTCATCAAGACAAGATTGCAAGCTAAAAACAGATCCTCAGACTTAGTGAAACAGAGTAAGTCTGAAAATAGATTCATGATGCATACTTTGAGACAACAAAAGTATATGCTACAGGAATATTTCATGGCCCCAAAGGGCATAGCAAGCGTGTACATGTCAAGCACTACAAAACATGATCACTGAGATACTGCTAGAGACCACTAGAGCATGCTCAAAACATCATGGCAAGATTGCAAATGATAACAAATTCACAGACTTAAATGGAATTGACTGAACATGGCAGAAACTGCGACAAGTAGACATGTTTACAAGCTTGTGCAACTCACCACCGAGCATTTCATGGCATGTGAATACAACCAACAACAAGATGGCATGTTTGTACAACTACTCATGGCAAGAACATGGTCATAGGATGCATAGATCACTAGCTATTCACATGAAAAAATGAACTTACTGTTAATAGGATGACAGAAATATTATTTAGCAATTTTAGAGCATGGTAATGACAAGCTACATTAGGCCATAATTGCAAATAAGGGCATGTATGGATAGATCATAACAAGATCTACAAAACATACTTAATGAGCCTCTCCAGATTATGCATGGATTCACTAGTAGCATCAAGTTAGCATGGCAACATAATATAGCAGGTTCAGACTTAGCAGAAAACTCAAGTCACTGAAATCAGCAACAACAAGTACCCTACTTTGCATGCTTGTTCTAGTCACCACAGGGCATATAAAAATACATGGATTGTGCCAATGTAAAGATGGCATGAAGATGCTCCTAAAACATGTTGACATGATGCATAAGAGATAAACACAGAAAATGCTATGAAAAAGACAAATCAGCAAGTTATGATAATTTCCAGCAGATTATATCATTTGGCACTTTTGCAACAATGATTAGGGCAACAAGATGGACAGTAACATGCATGCTAACTACACCACCGCCTAGAGCATTCATGGATGAACATTTCAATATATCATACACTCAAATCGGGGCAACGAGCACGAAGTTATGACAAGATGGAGATGCACACATGAGATGGAAACACAAAGACTTAGACGAAATTTATACCCTCGCGAAAGTTAACGGGGATCACGGATTGGGTCGGAGTAGCGGATCGGGCCGGTACGGGTCGCGGTTCGGGTCAGGGTCGGTTGACCCGACCGGTGAGGTCGACGCCCGCGAGCTCACGAGCTCCGGCGAGGTGCGGATCTGGGCCCTCCCGGCCGGATCCGGCGACGAGGAGACGAACGACGGTGTGGGTGACACGCGGTGGTGCGGCGAAGAGCGGTGGCGCGGGCGGCATGGAGCTGTGGCGGCGACGACGGTGAGCGGCGCCGGGCGGGCGGCGGCTGGCGCGTGCGGGCACGGGGCGGTGGAGGCGCACGGGCTGGAGCGAGGCAACGCGACGCATTGCGGTGGCATGGACGGCGAGCGGCGCGGAAGCCGAGGCAGCGGTGGAGCGGAGGCGCGTCGGCGGCGACGGTGGTGAAGCAAAGGGGGCGCGGTGCGGTCGGCCCAGATCTGGCCCTGGGCGGGCCGGCCTTGGGCCCCGGCGGGCCGCAGCGAAGTGGGCGCGGTGATGTGGTGCGACGGGATTGGGTGTGGGCGGCGACTGTGACGCCCGGATATCTAGGCTACAACAATCACATACTACTGATGCCATGTCAGCGCTGTCACTGTTGTTAATCTCGTGTTAGTGCAAAACCGAGTCAAATTCAAATTTCAAATAACAAGTCAAATTTTTATTTCTTCAAACTATCAAATAAAAATGTTCTGTGGGCGGCAAATATTCACTAAGTAATGATCATGCTGGAACCAACCTCATTTGGTTTCCTAATTTGCCCATGGAATTATTTTAGTGAAACAACAAGATTAAATAAAAGCATTTTAATTCAACTATAAATTTGAACAATTCCAATTGGCCTCAAACTTTTTGTGCAACCTTATAGTGTTGACTAGGAATTATGCGCAATGTTTCATAGTTAACAAAAATCATTTGCCAGTTAAAATGAAAAGAAAACAATAAAGGAAAAATAAGTAAAAAGAAAAAGAACAAAAACAAAAGAAGACCCCCTGGCCCATTTAGGCCAACCAGGCCAGCGGTCGGCCCACCCCCGCTTCCCCTTATCCCCCATAACCCTAGCCCAGCACCCGCATCACCTTCCACCCCCATGATCCCCACGCTCCTCTCCTCCTACCTCGATCCAATTCGGGATCGGGGCACTCGCTCCCTCCGCCACCGCCCGGTGCCGTCCCGGCCCCGTCGCCGACCACCGCCACTCGCTGGACCGATGCCACCTCGCCGGACGCCTCCCCGCCTCTCCCTCGAGCCGACTTCATCGCGTCTCGCCGCCTCGGACCACCGTCGCCACTGCCTCGCCGGAGCTACGCCGCCATCGCCCCCCTCCTCCTCCTCGAACCCCGCTGCCCGTACCCCTACGCTACCTCGATGAGGCCCCGGCCTCTCCCCTCTCCCCCTGCCGGATGCCGCCCGCCACGCCCGACCGCGCCATTGCACGGGCCACTGCCCCGCTCGTAAGCCCCGCCGCCGCACGCACTCCGCTGCAGCACCTCCGCACGTGCACGAGAACGAGCACGCGCTCATGGCCGCGGCCTCCTCCTCGCGCTGCGCCTGGACTGGCGCCCCGCTCGCGGCCCCGCTGCTCGCCCGCGTGCACTGTCTCGACTTGCCGCTGCTGTTGTCGCCTCTTCGGCCCCTGTGCCCGTGAACCCCCCTCCGGCTCTGCCCCTCCCACCCCGCCATGGACAGCACTGCCGCCCCGTTGCCTCAGCTTTGCCGTCCCCCTCCTGCTCGGCCTGGCCGCGCGCTGCCCGCGCCGCTCAGCCCACGCGTTGCCCAGTGCCCGTCCCGCCGTCGCCTTCGCCCTCCTTCGCCCACGCGACCCCGCCACCACCTCCACCGCTACAGCTCGCACTCATCGCCGCACGCCTCCTTCGCCCCGCCGGCCATGCGCCGTTCCGCCACAGCCGGCGCCCGCGGCCGCAGCCGCGCCCCACCCTGGCCGGAGTTCCCTTCCCGGGTGGACTCGGGCGCGCACCTGCACGTCCGTAACCGCCTGCCCGCTGACCCGCTAAGGCCCCTAGCCCTATGACAGGGGCCCTACCCCCAGAATGTTTAAAAAAAGAGAATTAGAGTTAAAATAAATAAATAATAAATAATAAATAAAATTAAATATTAATTAATTAACTAAATAATTAAATTAATTAATTCTGTTTAAATTAACTAATTAAGATTAATTATCCTAATAACTAATTAACCTAATTAACTACTGTTAATTAGCTAAACAGTCCCTGACAGGTGGGACCGACCTGTCAAGTTGACCAGGTCAACGTTGACTGCTGATGTCAGGCTGATGCATTAATTAATTTTTGAATTAAATTAATTTATTAAATCCAGAAAATTGATTAAATCTTTTAAAATTAATATAAAATAAACCGTTGCTTGGATGGAAAAACTTTGTACATGAAAGTTGCTCAGAACGATGAGACGAATCCGGATACACAACCCATTTGTCCGCCACACACCCCTAGCATAGCGAACACACAACTTTTCCCCTCCGGTTCATCTATCCGAAAACACGAAACACCAGGGTTACTTTCCCGGATGTTTTCCCCCTTTGCCAGTATCACCTCCTACCGCGTTAAGGCACACCTGGCACCGTTACTGGTCATGTCATGCATCGATATGCATCTGTTTGCATTGTATTAATTGTTTCTTCCCACTCTTCTCTCCGGTAGACTACGAGACTGACGCCGCTGCTGGTGCCCCGATCGACTACGTTGTTGACGACCCCTCCTTGCCAGAGCAACCAGGCAAGCCCCCCCCTTGATCACCAGATATCGCCTATTCTTCTCTCTACTGCTTGCATTAGAGTAGTGTAGCATGTTACTGCTTTCTGTTTATCCTATCCTGATGCATAGCCTGTGCTTGCTACTACTGTTGTTACCTTTACCTGCAATCCTAAATGCTTAGTATAGGATGCTAGTATTCCATTAGTGGCCCTACATTCTTTTCCGTCTGCCATGCTATACTATTGGGCCGTGATCACTCAAGAGGTGATCATGGGTATGTACTTATATACATATTATATGATACCTGTGGTGACTAAAGTCGGGTCGGCTCGTAGAGTACCCGTGAGTGATTCACGGATTGGGACCGAAAGGACGTTTGTCCTGACGGCCCTCTGAGTGAACCTTTGTGGCGGAGCGACGGGGCAGGTTGAGACCACCTAGGAGAGAGGTGGGCCTGGCCCTGGTCGGCGTCCGCAGTTAGATCAATTAACATGCTTAACAAGATCTTGGTATTTAATCTGAGTCTGGCCACTGGCCTATACACACTAACCAACTACAAGGGAACAGTTATGGGCACTCGACGTCGTGGTATCAGCTGAAGCCTTCTTGACGTCAGCGACTGAGTGGCGCGCGCTGGATTGGACCGTAAGCCTGCGCTTGTATTAAGGGGGCTAGGTCTGCTTCCGGCCGCGTACGGAACGTGCAGGTGTGCAATGGGAGATGGGCCCAGACCCCTGCGCGCATAGGATTTAGACCGGCGTGCTGACCTCTTTGTTGTGCCTAGGTAGGGCTGCGACATGTTGATCATTCGAGGCCGGGCATGACCCAGGAAAGTGTGTCCGGCCAAAGGGGATCTAGCGTGTTGGGAAATGTGGTGCACCCCTGCAGGAAAGTTTATCGATTCGAATAGCCGTGTCCCTCGGTAAAAGGACGACCCAGAGTTGTATCTTGACCTTATGACAAATAGAATCGAATACTTCATAAAATACACCCTTCCAAGTGCCAGATACAACCCGGTGATCACTCTCTCACAGGGCGACGAGGGGAGGATCGCCGGGTAGGATTATGATATGCGATGATACTTGGTTAACTTACCATCTACTCTCTTCTACTGCTTCAAGATGGAGACTGCCAGAAGCGTAGTCTTCGATAGGACTAGCTTTCCCCCTCTTATTCTGGCATTCTGCAGTCCAGTCCACATACACTACCCCTTTCATTGATACCAATGCATATGTAGTGCAGTTCCTTGCTTGCGAGTACTTTGGATGAGTACTCACGATTGCTTTGCTCCCCCTTTTCCCCCTTTATATACCTGGTTGTTGCGACCAGATGTTGGGGCCCAGGAGCCAGACGCCACTGTCGACGACGACTCCTACTACACAGGAGGTGCCTACTACTACGTGCAGGCCGCCGCCGACGACTAGGAGTAGTTTAGGAGGATCCTAGGCAGGAGGCCTGCGCCTCTTTCAATTTGTATCCCAGTTTGTGCTAGCCATCTTATGGCAACTTGTTTAACTTATGTGTGTACTCAGATATTGTTGCTTCCGCTGACTCGTCTATGATCGAGCTCTTGTATTCGATCCCTCAAGGCCCCTGGGTTGTAATATGATGCTTGTATGACTTACTTTATTTTTAGAGTTGTGTTGTGATATCTTCCCATGAGTCCCTGATCTTGACCGTACACATTTGCATGTATGATTAGTGTACGATTGAATCAGGGGCGTCACAGCTACGGACGTGTCCGGCGGTGCGGAGGAGGTGGTAGGCTAGGGTTTTGCCCGAAAATGGAGGGGAGGTGCCTATTTATAGGTAGAGGGATCTAGGAGAGGGCTATTGAGGTGCGGTTTTCGTCCACACAATCGTGATCCAACGACGAAGAGCATGGAGTGGGTTTAGAAGGGGCTAGCGGGCTATTGAGGAGGGGTGCTAGGCTGCAAAGAGAAAGAGGTCTGGCGGTTAACATGGTGAACCGTTGGGGCATCAAACGAACTCCAAATGGAACGAAATTTGAAAGGTGGTCTACCAGTGATATACCAAGGGCACTCGACATATCTCGGCCCATTTCGAGAACGTTTTTCTCCCACTCACGAAACAAGATCTGGAAGGTGCGGCGGGTGCATGTGAGAGTGTCTGGGCTCAGAACAGACAACAAAGAGAACTGGGAGACCCGAACTAATGCAAGTTTTGAAAAACATGCAGATGAAATGCACATGATGACATGGCAAAATGCAAGACGCAAGCGAATGACATGGCAACGATGGCGAATAACTGGAAGACACCTGGCGCAACGGTCTCGGGGCATCACAGAACTCGCGTTCCAGGTGGTTGTAGACCCAGTGGGAGAAATATACGACTACAAATGCAAGATGTGGGACCACACATGTGAGGACTAAAAAAGATGTTACAAACTATAGTAAATTTTCTTGTCAGTTTTTGTTCGATTGAAATGACAAAAACCATGCACCTGTTCCAAAAAATAGGTATTTTCTGCCTGCATGTCCTCTGCATGATGCGGACAAATAAGGCTGACAGCGTTCCGGAGAAATACATCCTCAGGAGATACACCAAATGCCCAAACATGCAGCCGACCTTCAACAGAGATGACTTGAGGACAGTAGTGTCGAACAAGGCCTCCCACTATTGCATTGAAAGCGCACTGCTGCAGCTGAACATGAGGGTACACAGAAAAAGCTTGAGAAGCCAAGAGCAAATGGCGAGGGAACGAGTCGTTATGGAAAGTCTTGAACCAGAACTCGACGCCATGCAATCTGCTGCAAACGGAGATGATGCGGACAACGAAGCAAAAAAGATGACCATGATGTCACTACAATCTTATCTGAAATGAACCATCTTGGAGCTATTAGAAGCTACGGCAACGAGGAGGAGTAGCAATAGCAACAAGAGCCCGCCCATGTGCAGACTCACGAGCAGCAACATGCTCACGTGCAAGATCATGAGCTTGATGGTTCTATAGGCGAACAACATGACATCAGGAGATCCTACCACCAGTAGCAGCAAAGGGTAATTAAACTGACCATATTCTCATGCACAAAGGGGAGGAAGAATAAGACGCAAGTAGCGAAAGCAGCATCCAACAATTCGCCGCGCCCCATCAAACGCGTGGAATTCGGCTAGGACGACAAACCTCTCGGGATAAGGGCATGTTGTGTCTGCAACATGGTGACCAATCATAATGCACGCACATGCCCAGACCGCACAGATGCCATCGTCGACAAGCAAAAGCTGCAGAAGCAGATCAGAGCCGCCAAGGTTTCTACCACTGGAGATAAGACACATAAAAGCTACATTTGCGGCAAGTGTGGGGGGACTGATGAACATAATGCCCGCACATGCAAAAAGGACAAAGGTTACTAATATCCTAAAGGAACTAGCAAACACTACCAACATGAATGAGTAGGGTGAATCTCGGGTTCAAGAACCCGGGAATGGAATGCCTAGTAACTAAATGGCATCACGGGATGCTTTCGAGAATGATGGCCAGAATCATCACACTGGGAACACAAAACATGTCTAGATTACTAGGTGACCCCCTAAGACACCTAGGCTCATAATAATAGCTGCAACATATATGTCGAGGCAATAGAGTACCTCAACACACTAGTTTGTGTGGTTAATCTGGCCCAAAGGAACATCGAACATGGAGGAATGAGTTGCAAGTGTATCAGACTATTTAGAAACCTAGGATGACTCGAACAGCATAATGGTTGTAAATGCTCAAAAATATTTGAGACATCCTGCAAAATGGTGGCATAACCGCTCAACATCACAATATCAGGTTCTGAGGCCAGCTATGAACACACGGAAGTAGTAGGAGCTGAACTGAGACTTGAATCCATCATTCCTATAAGTCTATGGATTAGTAACACGTGATCCTGATAGAAAGAAGGGAAAGCCTAGTTCATTAACCCCGTAGGAAAGATTGGATGACTCGGATCAGAAGGGCATAAGGTAAAGGAGTAAAAAGAGCCTTACATTCCCATCCACAATCAATTGCCTTATATAACTAAAGCATTTCGAGACTCAACTTCGACCAGTTTGGCTTAGTAATCCTACAGGTAGTCAGGCTCTGATACCAAAGCAGTCAGGACCCTGATCCTAGGTCACACCGATCTAGCATGTAACATGTCATATCACTTTGTGACCTCACGAACGATATCCCCACGGGTGCCACCTTACCTGGTCCGGGACCGTTTGCGCCTTTTGGATCACGTATATGATAGTGTCGCTAGCATCCGTATGACAGAGAACCCGGGCCGACATGACTAGTCATAAACCCAAGGTGGCGCTAACTTACAGGACATGCATACATGACCCAGCAATGAACGTGCCGGTCATCAACGTATGGACCGAAGTCATAGAAAGCTACAAGGACTTAAAGGAACAACGCGTGACATTTCCTCGAAGGGACAGACACATGAACGAAGAAGGACACATGCCGGCTAGCCTAAGTGTTCCGGATCAATAGCAAGCTACCATGGCTCAGTGGAAGCCCTAGGAGACATTTCCCCATAAGAGAGGCTACCAAGAATAAACAACTAGGTTGTCGGATCCCACACGTAGCAAGCATTTCATTAACATACACACAATATGCTCGATATATGAAAATACAACATGGCATCACAACAAAACTCTACGACTCAAAGTATTCATTCATTAGGCTCTGAAGAGCCAGATATAACAAACATGGGTCTGACGACCCAACATTCGAGTCATACAAGAAATAAGCACAAGCGGAAGCTTAACTTGTCCGAGTACAAACAACTACAAATGAAAAAGTCTATGAAGCCTGACTATCTAGAAGACCCTGCCGAGGGCACAATATCGTAGTTGAGGTAACAAGCTAAACATCGAAGTCCACGCGGAACTACTAGTGAGACTGAAGTCTCTCTGCCAAAATATAAATTAAGCAAACGTTAGTAAAAATGTACCCAACAAGCCTTACATCAGAACTAGCTACATATGCATCAGTATCAACAAAGGGGTGGTGGAGTTTAACTGCAGCAAGCCAGCTTTGAGTCGATGGCTATCCTAAACTACGACTGCAAGTAACTCTTTTGGGGTGGCACACACAAGTCCACATATTCACCAATCAATACACCACAATGGATCCGCTCCCGTCTCCCTACGAGAACGCCATCCATAGCACTCACGCTTATCTTGCGCATTTTAGAGTATCCACTTTCACTTGTCTATGAACTGTATAGGCAATCCAGAAGTCCTTTATCGCGGACGCGGCTATTCGAATAGATCATTTATAAACCTGCAGGGGTGTACTTCTTCACACATGTTTCCACCACTTAGCGCCTACACACGACATGTGCTCGGCAGAAAGCCAACGTGGGTGTAGACCATGACCTGACGAACCACACAAGTCCCTAGTCCAGGTTTATAGCCTATTCAGGTTCCATCCATAGGGAGTCCGGCCGAGGTTTCCACTGCGACCCCGAACGAGGTGTGCAGGGTTCCCGAGGCACCAAACGAGCGATTCAGTACACCAGGCCACGTGCCTACCGCATCACAGCCCACCCCTTGGGTCAGCGCTGTGCACGGCCTCTAGCATACTACAAACACCAGAAACTACTTGCAACTCCTGGACACAGGACATGGGGGTTAATAAGTCGAGAGGGGTCATATTTCAGGGCCCAACGTGTGGTAGTAGCTGTTCATGGATCACAAACACATAACTCAGTTCTTGAGGACGGTTTCAATGAGACAATCCACCATGTACTCCTACATGGCCTCTCACCGCTACCTTTACCAAATCATGTTCACACACTTAGCTCTCAACAGTAGGACATGTTCACCACATTCCAATTCATCCCCGATGAATCAGACCTCACTCAACTCAGAGCAGTAGCAGGCATGACAACAAGCATGAATGAGTAGGCACATCAGGGCTCAAACAACTCCTACTCATGCTAGTGGGTTTCATCTATTTACTGTGGCAATGAAAGGTCATGCAGAGGAAAGGGGTTCAAGTACCGCAGCATGTAATAGTTGAATCATTGTTGTCCTAATGCTTTAAAAGAGAGCAGAAGTGAGATAGTGGGATTGTATCAGAATGAACAAGGGGGTTCTGCTTGCTTGGCACTTCTGAAGATGAAATAGCTCTTCATCTGTGCCATCGAACTCGTCGTCGGAACATAGGTCTACTGAAGGGGAACAACCACCGGCAAACAAGAGGGAACACAATCAATGCAATGCAACAATATGACGCATGAACGTGACATGGCAATATGCGGTGATTTGAGCTAATGCAGCTAGAAATGATTTAAATGAAGTTGGTTTGAACACTAAATTCAAATTCGAACTCCATATGTGATCATTCAAATATTATTTATTTGATTTGTCCAATTCAGCAGCTATAAGTTGTTCCAACATGCATGAAAATGGTACAGATGGATAGATTGGATTTTTTGATTATTTTTCATATATAATGATTTCATTTGGAGTTATGGTTGATTTCATATGAATTTTTGAAGTTTAAACTAATTTTTGGAATTCCTGGATTAATTAAAATGCCAGAAAACAAATTGCTGCATCAGCATTGTGTAAGCATGACGTCAGCAGGTCAAAGGGGCTGGTCCAAGTCAAATCTGACAGTGGGACCCGCACGTTAGTGACACAAGGGTTAAACTGGTTTAACTAAACTTAACTAAAGTTAGTTAGGGCGTGGGACCCGTATGTCAGTGACTAGGGAGGGTAGTTAGTGACCTAATTAGTTTTAGCCTAATTTGACACGTCAGCCGCCCGGGGTTAGTGTTGGAAATATGCCCTAGAGGCAATAATAAATTGGTTATTATTATATTTCCTTGTTCATGATAATCGTTTATTATCCATGCTAGAATTGTATTGATAGGAAACTCAGATACATGTGTGGATACATAGACAACACCATGTCCCTAGTAAGCCTCTAGTTGACTAGCTTGTTGATCAATAGATGGTTATGGTTTCCTGACCATGGACATTGGATGTCGTTGATAACGGGATCACATCATTAGGAGAATGATGTGATGGACAAGACCCAATCCTAAGCCTAGCACAAAGATCGTGTAGTTCGTATGCTAAAGCTTTTCTAATGTCAAGTATCATTTCCTTAGACCATGAGATTGTGCAACTCCTAGATACCGTAGGAGTGCTTTGGGTGTGCCAAACGTCACAACGTAACTGGGTGGCTATAAAGGTACACTACAGGTATCTCCGAAAGTATCTATTGGGTTGGCACGAATCGAGACTGGGATTTGTCATTCTGTGTAAACGGAGAGGTATCTCTGGGCCACTCGGTAGGACATCATCATAATGTGCACAATGTGATCAAGGAGTTGATCACGGGATGATGTATTACGGAACGAGTAAAGAGACTTGCCGGTAACGAGATTGAACAAGGTATCGAGATACCGACGATCGAATCTCGGGCAAGTATCGTACCGCTAGACAAAGGGAATTGAATACGGGATTGATTGAATCCTCGACATCGTGGTTCATCCGATGAGATCATCATGGAGCATGTGGGAGCCAACATGGGTATACAGATCCCGCTGTTGGTTATTGACCGAAGAGTTGTCTCGGTCATGTCTGCATGACTCCTGAACCCGTAGGGTCTACACACTTAAGATTCGATGACGCTAGGGTTATAGGGAATAGATATACGTGGTTACCGAATGTTGTTCGGAGTCCCGGATGAGATCCCGGACGTCACGAGGAGTTCCGGAATGGTCTGGAGGTAAAGATTTATATATGGGAAGTCCTGTTTTGGTCACCGGAAAAGTTTCAGGTGCTATCGGTAACGTACCGGGACCACCGGGAGGGTCCCGGGGGTCCACCAGGTGGGGCTACCTGCCCCAGAGGGTTGCGTGGGCCAAGTGTGAGAGGGGACCAGCCCCAGGTGGGCTGGTGCGCCCCCACCAGGGCCCAAGGCGAAGAGAGAAGGGAAAAGGGGGAAACCCTAGGCTCAGATGGGCCTAAGGCCCACCTAGTGGTGCGCCCCCTCTCTCCCCCCTTGGCCGCCCCCCTAGATGGGATCTAGGGCTGGCCGCCACCCCTAGGGGTGGAAACCTAGGTGGGGGCGCAGCCCCTCCCTTTCCTCTATATATAGTGGGGTTTTGGGCTGCCATACACACGAGAACATCTCCTTCTTGGCGCAGCCCTACCCCTCTCCCTCCTCGTCTCTTGCGGTGCTTGGCGAAGCCCTGGTGGAGTACCATGCTCCTCCACCACCACCACGCCGTCGTGCTGCTGCTGGATGGAGTCTTCCCCAACCTCTCCTTCTCCCCTTGCTGGATCAAGGCGTAGGAGACGTCACCGGGCTGTACGTGTGTTGAACACGGAGGTGCCGTCTGTTCGGCACTAGGATCATCGGTGATTTGGATCACGACGAGTATGACTCCATCAACCCCGCTCACTTGAACGCTTCCGCTTAGCAATCTACAAGGGTATGTAGATGCACTCTCCTTCCCCTCGTTGCTAGATTACTCCATAGATTGATCTTGGTGATGCGTAGAAAATTTTGAATTTCTGCTACGATCCCCAACAGTGGCATCATGAGCTAGGTCTATGCGTAGTTTCTATGCACGAGTAGAACACAAGTTGTTCTGGGCGTCGATTTTGTCAATTTGCTTGCCGTTAGTCTTATCTTGATTCGGCGGCATCGTGGGATGAAGCGGCCCGGACCGACCTTACACGTACTCTTACGTGAGACTGGTTCCACCGACTGACATGCATTAGTTGCATAAGGTGGCTAGCGGGTGTCTGTCTCTCCCACTTTAGTCAGATCGGATTCGATGAAAAGGGTCCTTATGAAGGGTAAATAGAAATTTGCATATCATGTTGTGGTTTTCGCGTAGGTAAGAAACGTTCTTGCTAGAAACCTATAGCAGCCACGTAAAAACTTGCAACAACAATTAGAGGACGTCTAACTTGTTTTTGCAGCATATGCCTTGTGATGTGATATGGCCAAAAGGATGTGATGAATGATATATGTGATGTATGAGATTGATCATGTTCCTGTAATAGGAATCACGACTTGCATGTCGATGAGTATGACAACCGGCAGGAGCCATAAGAGTTGTCTTTATTTATTTATGACCCGCGTGTCAACATAAACGTCATGTAATTACTTTACTTTATTGCTAAAGAGTTAGCCATAGTAGTAGAAGTAATAGATGACGAGACAACTTCAAGAAGACACGATGATGGAGATCATGGTTTCATGCCGGTGACAATGATGATCATGGAGCCCCGAAGATGGAGATCAAAAGGAGCAAAATGATATTGGCCATATCATGTCACTATTTGATTGCATGTGATGTTTATCATGTTTTACATCTTATTTGCTTAGAACGACGGTAGCTTAAATAAGATGATCCCTCACTAAAATTTCAAGAGAAGTGTTCCCCCTAACTGTGCACCGTTGCGAAGGTTCGTCGTTTCGAAGCACCACGTGATGATCGGGTGTGATAGATTCTAACGTTCGAATATAACGGGTGTAAGCCAGATTTACACAACAAAAACACTTAGGTTGACTTGACGAGCCTAGCATGTACTGACATGGCCTCGGAACACGGAAGACCGAAAGGTCGAGCATGAGTCGTATAGAAGATACGATCAACATGAAGATGTTCACCGATGTTGACTAGTCCGTCTCATGTGATGATCGGACACGGCCTAGTTGACTCGGATCATGTTTCACTTAGATGACTAGAGGGATGTCTATCTGAGTGGGAGTTCATTAAATGAACTCAATTATCATGAACGTAGTCTAAATTGTCTTTGCAAATATGTTGTAGATAAATAGCTCACGTTGTAGCTCCCTATTTCAATACGTTCCTAGAGAAAGACCAAGTTGAAAGATATTGTAAGCAATGATGCGGACTAGGTCTGTAGTCCGAGGAGTGTCCTCACTGCTACACAGAAGGCTTACGTCTTTGATGCACCGCTCGATGTGTAAACCCCTACAACATCGTCTGTGGATGTTGTGAACACCTGACAGACACATCCTGATGACTACTTGATAGTTTAGTGCACCATACTTTACGGCTTAGAATCGGGATTCCAATGACGTTTTGAACGCCACAGAACATATGCGATGTTCCAAGAGCTGAAATTGGGATTTCAGGCTCATGCCCGTGTTGAGAGGTGTGAGACCTCTGACAAGTTCTTTTGCCAACAAGATGGAGGAGAATAGCTCAGCTAGTGAGCATGTGCTCAGAATGTCTGGGTGCTACAATCACTTAAATCAAGTGGGAGTTAAACTTCCAGATAAGATAGTGATTGATAGAGTTCTCTAGCCACTATCACTAAGCTACTAGACCTTTGTGATGAACTATGACATGGGGATGGAGTTGATCCTGGAGCTGTTCGCGGTGCTTAAGACTGCAAAAGGTAGAAATCAAGAAGGAGCATCAAGTGTTGATGGTTTAATAAGACCACTGGTTTCAAGAAGGGCAAGGGCTAGAAGGGAAACTTCATGGATGGCAAACCAGTTGCCGCTCCAGTAAAGGAACCCAAGGTTGAACCCAAACCCGAGACTAAGTGCTTCTATTGTAAAGGGGACGGTCACTGGTAGCGGAATTACCCCAAATGCATGGTAGATAAGAAGGCTGGCAACTTCAACAAAGTATATACGTGTTATTAATGTGTACCTCGCTAGTACTCCTGGTAGCACCTGGGTATTGGATACCGGTTCAGTTGCTATTACTGGTGACTTGAAGCAAAAGCTACGGACTAAACGGAGACTGGCTAAGGGCGAGGTGACGATGTGTGTTGGAAGTATTTCCAAAGTTGATGAGATCACCATCGCACGCTCCATCTGCCTTCGGGATTAGTATTGAACCTAGATAAATGTTATCAGGTGTCTACGTTGAGCATGAATATGATTAGATCATGTTCATTGCAATACGGTCATTCATTTAAGTTAGAGAATAATGGTTATTCTGTTTACATGAATGATACCTTTCATGGTCATGCACCCTATGTGAATGGTTCATTGAATCTCGGTCGTGGTAATACACATGTTCACGCCAAAAGATGTAGAGTTAATAATGATAGTACCACTTTCTCGTGGCACTGCCGCTTAAGTCATATTGGCGTAAGATGCATGAATAAACTCCATGTCGATGGATGTTTGGAGTCACTTGATTTGAATCGCTTGACACATGCGAGCCATGCCTCATGGGCAGGATGACTAAGACCCCGTTTTCAGGTACAATGAAACGGGCAAGTGACTTGTTGGAGATCATGCATGCTGATGCGTGTGATCGAATGAGAATTGAAGCGTGCAGTGGATATCGCTATTTTCTCATCTTCACTGACGATTTGAGTAGATATAGGTATATCTACTTAATGAAGCACAAGTCTGAAACGTTTGAAAAGTTCAAGCGATTTCAGAGTGAAGTTAAGAATCATCATAATAATAAGATCATGTTCCTACGATCTGATCAAAAGGGGATTTTCTGAGTTATGAGTTTGGCAATCACTTAAGACATTGTGGAATTGTTTCACAGTTGAAGCCACCTGGAACACCACAAGGTAATGGTGTATCCGGACGTCGTAATTGAACACTATGAGATATGGTGCGATCTATGATGTCTCTTACCAATCTACCGTTTTCATTTTGAGGTTATGCGTTAGAGACAGCTGCATTCACTTTAGATAGGACACCATCTAAGTCCGTTGAGACGACGTCGTATGAACATTGGTTTGGCAAGAAACCAAAGTTGTCGTTTCTTAATGTTTGGGGCTGCGATGCTTAAGGCTTCAGCCAGAGAAGCTCGAACCCAAAGCGGACAAACACATCTTCATAGGATAACCAAAGGTGACAGTAGGGTATACCTTCTATCTCATCCGAGGGCAAATTGTTTGTCACTAAGAATGGGTCCTTTCTCGAGAAGGAGTTTCTCTCGAAAGAATTGAGTGGGAGGAAGATAGAACTTGATGAGGTTGTCGAACCTTTATTTCAACCAGAGAGTGATGCAACACAGAAAGATGTTTTCTGTGGAGCCTACGTCTATTGAATAGGAAGTTAATGATAATGATCATGAAGCTTTGGATCAAGTTGCTATCGAACCTCGTAGGTCGACAAGGATATGTACTACTCCTAAGTGGTATGGTAATCCTGTCTTAGATATCATGTTGTTAGACAACAATGAACCTACGAGCTATGGAGAAACTATGGTGGGCCCGTATTCCGACAAATGGTTAGAAACCATGAAATCCGAGATAGGATCCATGTATGGACTTTGGTGGACTTGCCCGTTGATCGGCAAGCCATCGAGATAAATGGATCTTTGAGAAGAAGACGGACATGGGCGGTAATGTTACCTTCTATGAAGCTCGACTTGTGGGAAAGAGTATTTTCACAAGTTCAAGGAGTTGACTACGATGACAATTTATCACCCGTAGCGATGCTTAAGTCCGTCGGAATCATGTTAGCATTAGCTGTGTTTTTCGATTATGAAATCTGACAGATGGATGTCAAAACAAGTTTTCTTACCAGTTTTCATAAGAAAAAGTTGTATGTGATACAATAAAAGGTTTTGTCGATCCTAAGGATGCTAAAAGGCATGCTGGCTCCAGCGATCCTTCTATGGACTAGAGCAAGCATCTCGGAATCGGAATATATGCTTTGATGGAGTGATCAAAGCTTTTAGGTTTATACAATGTTTGCTAGAAACTTGTATTTACAAGAAAGTGAGTGGGAGCACTACAATATTTCTGATAATTATATGTGGATGACATATTGTTGATCTGAAATAATGTAGAATTTCTGGAAAGCATAAACGGTTGTTTGAAGAGTGATTTTCAAAGGAAGACCTGGATAAAGCTGCTTATATATTGGGCATCAAGATCTATAGAAATAGATCAAGACGCCTGATGATACTTTCAAAGAACACACACCTTGACATGTTTTTGAAAGAGTTCAAAATAGACCAGTCAAAGAAGGGGTTCTCACCTGAGTTGTAAGGTGTGAAGTTGAGTTAGACTCAAAGATTGACCACGGCAGAAGAAAGAGGAAGGACGAAGGTCGTCCCCTATGCTCTTGTCATAGGCTCTATACGGTATGCCATGCTGAGTACCGCACCTGATGTGTGCCTTGCCACATGTCTGGAAAGAGGGTACAAAGGTGATCTAGGAGTAGATCACCAGATAGCGGTCAAAATTATCCTTAGAGGAATAAGGAAATGTTTCTCGGTTATGGAGGTGATAAAGAGTTCGACATAAAGAGTTACGTCGATGCAAGCTTAACACCTATCCGGATAGCTCTGAGTAGAGATACCGAATACGTATAATGGAGCAACAATTTGGAATAGCTCCAAGTGGAACATGGTAGCAGCATCTACGATATGACATAAAGTTTTGCGAAATACATAGGGATCTGAATATGGCAAGACCCGTTGACTACAACCTCTCTCACAAGCATAACATGATCAAACCCAGAACTCTTTGAGTGTTAATCACACAGTGATGTGAACTAGATCATTGAGTCTAGTAGACTCTTGGATGTTGGTCACATGGCGATGTGACTTGTGAGTGTTAATCACATGGCGATGTGAACTAGATTATTGACTCTAGTGCAAGTGGGAGACTGTTGGAAATATGCCCTAGAGGCAATAATAAATTGGTTATTATTATATTTCCTTGTTCATGATAATCGTTTATTATCCATGCTAGAATTGAATTGATAGGAAACTCAGATACATGTGTGGATACATAGACAACACCATGTCCCTAGTAAGCCTCTAGTTGACTAGCTCGTTGATCAATAGATGGTTACGGTTTCCTGACCATGGACATTGGATGCCGTTGATAACGGGATCACATCATTAGGAGAATGATGTGATGGACAAGACCCAATCCTAAGCCTAGCACAAAGATCGTGTAGTTCGTATGCTAAAGCTTTTCTAATGTCAAGTATCATTTCCTTAGACCATGAGATTGTGCAACTCCTAGATATCGTAGGAGTGCTTTGGGTGTGCCAAATGTCACAACGTAACTGGGTGGCTATAAAGGTACACTACAGGTATCTCCGAAAGTATCTGTTGGGTTGGCATGAATCGAGACTGGGATTTGTCATTCTGTGTAAACGGAGAGGTATCTCTGGGCCCACTCGGTAGGACATCATCATAATGTGCACAATGTGATCAAGGAGTTGATCACGGGATGATGTGTTACGGAACGAGTAAAGAGACTTGCCGGTAACGAGATTGAACAAGGTATCGGGATACCGACGATCGAAACTCGGGCAAGTATCGTACCGCTAGACAAAGGGAATTGAATATGGGATTGATTGAATCCTCGACATCGTGGTTCATCCGATGAGATCATCGTGGAGCATGTGGGAGCCAACATGGGTATCCAGATCCCGCTATTGGTTATTGACCGGAGAGTTGTCTCGGTCATGTCTGCATGACTCCCGAACCCGTAGGGTCTACACACTTAAGGTTCAATGACGCTAGGGTTATAGGGAATAGATATACGTGGTTACCGAATGTGGTTCGGAGTCCCGGATGAGATCCCGAACGTCACGAGGAGTTCTAGAATGGTCCAGAGGTAAAGATTTATATATGGGAAGTCCTGTTTTGGTCACCGGAAAAGTTTCGGGTGCTATCGGTAACGTACCGGGACCACCGGGAGGGTCTCGGGGGTCCACCAGGTGGGGCTACCTGCCCCAGAGGGTTGCGTGGGCCAAGTGTGAGAGGGGACCAGCCCCAGGTGGGCTGGTGCGCCCCCCACCGGGGCCCAAGGCGAAGAGAGAAGGGAAAAGGGGGAAACCCTAGGCTCAGATGGGCCTAAGGCCCACCTAGTGGTGCGCCCCCCTCTCTCCCCCCTTGGCCGCCACCCCTAGATGGGATCTAGGGCTGGCCGCCACACCTAGGGGTGGAAACCTAGGTGGGGGCACAGCCCCTCCCTTTCCCCTATATTTAGTGGGGTTTTGGGCTGCCATACACACGAGAACATCTCCTTCTTGGTGCAGCCCTACCCCTCTCCCTCCTCGTCTCTTGCGTTGCTTGGCGAAGCCCTGCTGGAGTACCACGCTCCTCCACCACCACCACGCCATTGTGCTGCTGCTGGATGGAGTCTTCCCCAACTTCTCCTTCTCCCCTTGCTGGATCACAGCGTAGGAGACGTCACTGGGCTGTACGTGTGTTGAACACGGAGGTGCCGTCCGTTCGGCACTAGGATCATCGGTGATTTGGATCACGACGAGTACGACTCCATCAACCCCGTTCACTTGAACGCTTCCGCTTAGCAATCTACAAGGGTATGTAGATGCACTCTCCTTCCCCTCGTTGCTAGATTACTCCATAGATTGATCTTGGTGATGCGTAGAAAATTTTGAATTTCTGCTACGATCCCCAACAGTGGCATCATGAGCTAGGTCTATGCGTAGTTTCTATGCATGAGTAGAACACAAGTTGTTCTGGGCGTCGATTTTGTCAATTTGCTTGCAGTTACTAGTCTTATCTTGATTCGGCGGCATCGTGGGATGAAGCGGCCTGGACCGACCTTACACATACTCTTACGTGAGACTGGTTCCACCGACTGACATGCACTAGTTGCATAAGGTGGCTAGCGGGTGTCTGTCTCTCCCACTTTAGTCGGATCGGATTCGATGAAAAGGGTCCTTATGAAGGGTAAATAGAAATTGGCATATCACGTTGTGGTTTTCGCGTAGGTAAGAAACGTTCTTGCTAGAAACCTATAGCAGCCACGTAAAAACTTGCAACAACAATTAGAGGACGTCGAACTTGTTTTTGCAGCATATGCCTTGTGATGTGATATGGCCAAAAGGATGTGATGAATGATATATGTGATGTATGAGATTGATCATGTTCTTGTAATAGGAATCACGACTTGCATGTCGATGAGTATGACAACCGGCAGGAGCCATAAGAGTTGTCTTTATTTATTTATGACCTGCGTGTCAACATAAACGTCATGTAATTACTTTACTTTATTGCTAAAGCGTTAGCCATAGTAGTAGAAGTAATAGATGACGAGACAACTTCAAGAAGACATGATGATGGAGATCATGACGATGGAGATCATGGTGTCATGCCGGTGACAACGATGATCATGGAGCCACGAAGAAGGAGATCAAAGGAGCAAAATGATATTGGCCATATCATGTCACTATTTGATTGCATGTGATGTTTATCATGTTTTACTTCTTATTTGCTTAGAATGACGGTAGCTTAAATAAGATGATCCCTCACTAAAATTTCAAGAAAAGTGTTCCCCCTAACTGTGCACCGTTGCGAAGGTTCGTCGTTTCGAAGCACCACGTGATGATCGGGTGTGATAGATTCTAACGTTCGAATACAACGGGTGTAAGCCAGATTTACACAGCAAAAACACTTAGGTTGACTAGACGAGCCTAGCATGTACAGACATGGCCTCGGAACACGGAAGACCGAAAGGTCGAGCATGAGTCGTATAGAAGATACGATCAACATGAAGATGTTCACCGATGTTGACTAGTCCGTCTCACGTGATGATCGGACACGGCCTAGTTGACTCGGATCATGTTTCACTTAGATGACTAGAGGGATGTCTATTTGAGTGGGAGTTCATTAAATGAACTCAATTATCATGAACATAGTCTAAATTGTCTACACATATACCTCGGACCAGAAAACAAATTGCTGCGTCAGCATTGTGTAAGCATGACATCAGCAGGTCAAAGGGGCTGGTCCAAGTCAAATATGACAGTGGGCCCCGCACGTTAGTGACACAAGGGTTAAACTGGTTTAACTAAACTTAACTAAAGTTAGTTAGGGCGTGGGACTCGTATGTCAGTGACTAGGGAGGGTAGTTAGTGACCTAATTAGTTTTAGCCTAATTTGACACGTCAGCCGCCCGGGGTTTGGCCGCAGGCGACCTCAACCAACGGCGGAGGCACGCCGGAATCTCTGTTTCGGCGACCATTCGTCGCATGGGTGGGTTCTACGAGACCCTGGGGATACGCCGCATCCAACGGTGCCACTGGTTGGTCGCATAGTCGCCGGAGCTGACAGCGACGAGCACATCTGTGGCAGCGCTCGCATGGAGTTGGCCAGGATGGCGTTGTGGTGTACGGGAGGAAGAGCTGGTGGGCGTTCTCGGCTCCTGGGAGCACGGTGAGTGCGATGACACGCTCGAATGCGAGCGGAAGCAGCTGGGGCCACGACGGCGACATTGCCGGAGTTCGGGAGCTCTCGGCTCCGGTGGCTAAGCTATCTAGGGCACGTAGTCGGCAACTGGGCAAGGGGGTTTCGAACAGGGGCTTACAGCGAGTCTATTGGGAAGGTCAATGGGCTCGGGGCGGATCGACGGCGACGAACCGCAGTGGCCGAGGACGAAGACGATGATGGTGGCGACGTTGTAAGGCGCCGGAGGATGTGTGGCTCGTCTGGGATGATGCAGACGATGAGGAGGAGGCGATGAACACGACGGTTGGTCGAGGTACGGGCGGTGAGCGCAGTGGTAGTGAGCGGCGGCAACGGATGTGTTCGGGTCTGAGGTGCAGAGCGAGAGAGAGGCGGGGAACGGGGATGAGAGCGAGAAGGTGGGGCTTGGGGACGTGCGTGGCGTCCCTAGCCAGCTCCAGGCGGTCGGCGGCAAGCAGGAGGAGGCGTGGCGCCTCGCGCGCGCATGCGCTATCCCGCCTCTGCCTACTTGCAGAGGTTAGGGATGATTGGCTCCATGCCAGGTGTGCTAAGCCAGCACAGGTGAGGCCCAGGTGGGTTTCTCTCTCCTCTTTATTCTGTTTCAGTTTTCTATTTTATTCTGTTTTGTTTCGATTTAGTAAAAATACTAAACCATTTTTAGAACTCCTGAAAATATTTGTGGGAACTGTTGAAATTATTCCCAACTGCCCTCAACTAGTTTCAAAATTATTAGAGCATTTAAAATATTTATAGGATTTAAATGCCCCAATTCAAATACAATATGTGTTAATTCAAAAATCCAGAATGTCCTAGAAATATGTTCATCATTTTTGGCAGAGGTTTTCACGTTCATCAAAAATCATGAACTTTTCTGGAGGCACTTTGGGTTCATTGAAAAGATTTCAAATTGAGCCTGGTTGAGTTCTATTTGGTGCTAGGGTTTGAACATCCCCATTTCAAGTTCATTGAAATTTAAACATGATGAACACATGACTAGATAGTCTAGGTCATACCAGAACTAGGGATGTGACAAAGGGCGTGGGAGAAAAAGAAGGGATCTTTATCCTCTTATATAGGTGGTGACATACAAAACGCCACCCCCCTCAAGCCTTAAAACTTGCCAGTTCCCGACAAGATCATGCGAATGGCATGGTTGGATTACCCAAAAGCTGTATTTATGAGGATCCCGTAATGGCTGGGCACGATCTCTGTTTTGAGAAGACGTGCCAATGGGGGCTATGCCTCGCTCGAAACGCTAAGCGGGAGGCGTGAAAACGGTTCGAAGTTAAAGAGCCAGATATGACGTTTCGCCGAAAAAGTTGTCAGTAAAGAGACACTGTTTTGTTTGGATACCTTGCCTTCGTGTCTAAGGGTTGTGACAATTGTTTAGGGAGTTGTCTTAAAGTGTTTGGGAGGAGGAACCCGCCCGACAACACCGAAAACAATCCGAGTCATAAATGCAGAGCAAGGAAGTCAGGGCCGGACTGTTATCCACCCGATGTACAATGAAGAACCAACCTTGCAAAAGCCAAAGACATAAGATGAATATTGCATTGTCATTTGAAGGCCAATTCGGGGGCTACTAAGGGAGTCCTGGATTTGGGGGTCCTCGGGTGTCCGGGCTATTTGGTATGGGCCAGACTGATGGACCGTGAAGATACAAGTAGAAGACTTTCCCCCGTGTCCAGGTAGGACTCCTCTTTGTGTGGACGTCAAGACTAGTGTTCGGATATGTTGTTTCCTTCCCCCACAAACCGACTCTATACAAACCTAGGCCCCCCAGTGTGTACATAAACCAGAGGGTTTTAGTCCGTACAGGCTATCAGAATTATCATAGGCTAGACAACTAGGGTTTAGCCATTACGATCTCGAGGTAGATCAACTCTTGTAACCCCCAAACTCATCAAATACAATCAAGCATGACACAGGGTTTTACCTCCATTAAGAGGGCCCGAACCTGGGTAAACATTGTGTCCCCCTTGTCCTTTGTTACCCTCGATGTTCAGACGCATAGTTTGGGACCCCCTACCCGAGACGGTCGGTTTTGACACCGACAGCCAGCTCATTAATAGGGTGCAATTTTTGGGCCAAAAGCCGGCCCATATTTGGTCTGGTCCATTAACAACCTGCCACATTCTAGGCCTAATAAGAGCCCATCTGAGATTCGGCCCGTTAATAGCCTACCATGTTCTGGGCCATATTACAGCCCATATCAGATCCAACCCTTTAAGAGCCTTTGGGCTAAATTATGGCCCATATCAGATTCGGCCCTTCAATTGGATGTTGTGCTTTTGGGCCCACTTGAGGCCCGGTTAGGATTTCTGTTTGCTGAAGGCCCAGTTAGTAATACAGTCTGATATTAGTTTCGGCCTGTTAAAGGCCCGTTTAACATTTCGGCGCTATATTTATTTGGGCCTGTTGAAATCCTGTCATATAGTTGGGCCTAACTAGGGCCCGCTTTGCATCTGGCCCGCTCACAGCCGATAATATGATTGGGCCAAACAAGGACCGAGAAAATTTTGGCCTATTAACGGCCCATGATGTGGTTGGCACAATCATGGGCCGGGGTCTATTTTGGCCTGCTGTCGGCCCGTGAGTTTTCTGGCATGTTTCAGGCCCAACCGACATTTCAGCCTACTAAAAGCCCATTGAATTTTCTTGCGAAAATAGGGCCACTGGTTTACTCGGCCTATTAAACGCCTGAAACTACTAGTGGGCCAGTTTACACTTAGGCCTGTTAACGGAACAAGATGACTGGGCCCATGATGCGGCCCATACATAGTGATTTGCATGACGACCCGATTATGTACCGTAATTTTACGGTTTGGCCGGTTTACTTTTGATGGAGCGAAGACAGGATATATATACAGTAAAATAACTGCAACATCGTGAATAAGAAAAAACCTAGACTATACAATAAAGAAATTATGACATATTACATCCACCGGGCATCAAAGTTCGCCACTATGACAATAGAGCACAAGCAGAGAGCGGATTACATACACTGGGCATCAAAGATCGCCACCAGTTCAAATAAACATGCCAACAAAATAATATACAAAACCGACAACACTTCAATAGAGTTCAAGAAAGGTTAGCCCTGCTCGGGAGCTGTAGCGCAAGCAGCTGAGCAAGCTGATGAGACTGCACTTGTTTGACGCTTATATCCTCCTCACTCTTAAAGAGAAACAAGTAGACATATGACAAGTTTTGCACATATAAGTATCAGTGCTGACAATTCGTCACATTTCTTATTGACAAATAAAGTGACACAGTTTAAAATAGCATTAACACAATATGGTATTGTTCATGTTAAGACATGGCAGAAAATGACATTGTGAAGGAGTTGGCAGCTTCACGGCACCACTAGATTACAGATCAAGAACTCAATGGTTGGTGTGCTATCAATTTATCCCATTTTAGATTGGCAAATAAAGAGACAGTTTAAATAATAGTACAATGATATGACATTGTTCATAGTTAAGACATTGTAGAATATGACATTGTGTTGTAGTGGGTAGGTTCACCACAACACTGGATTACAGATCGAGAACAGAAGCATACATGCAGTGCAAAAGAAGATCACATGCTTTGTATAGTTCAATTTACATGGTTTGAAGAAGGAACTTGGTTCTACAACTGAAAACTTAAATTGGGAAGGACAAACATAATAAACTTTAAACACGCAATTTGATGCAAACACCAAAAATAAACAGTTGTTGGAGTCATGCCTAACCAAATATACACAAAAAAAGTTTGAAGGCTTGAGAAGGACAAACTTACATTAGTGGTGAAGACCGGCTCTATAAAGCCCTTGTCCATGTAGATGGAGGGGTAATTCAAGAAGTTTACCACGAAATCTTCTTCATAAGCATTGCCTTTATTCTACATTTTGGTAAGAGTAAATATTGATGTGATAATATGTAGCGCCCAAGATGCGATTCTATCCCAATCACGTGATGAACTCATGATTGGGGCACAACCGCATTTCAAGCGCATAACAAGGTGGATATCATTACAACACACAATGTACCAAATAGATGAGAATACAAGATAAAGGATTACACTTGCCACAAGCTACAACATGAATACAACAGATCATCATTACATAGCAGTCATCATACAGAAGAGCGACATCCACCCAGCTAATCCTAGGCTCCCGACCCGGAACCTATCCCTTACCCGAAGAAGAAGAAGAACTCCAAAAGCAAACAAGCATCGCACTCTCATCAGATCACCGCATTACCTGTACCTGCAACTGTTGTTGTAGTAATCTACGAGCCACGAGGACTCAGCAATCCCATTACCATGGGTATCAAGACAAGCAAAGCTTAATGGGTATGGAATGGAGAAGTGGTGAGGTTGCAGCAGCACTAAGCATTGTATGGTGGCTAACTTACGAGTACAAGATTAAGAAGAGAAGCTATGCAATGGTCACAAACTTGTAATGATCAAGAAGTGATCCTGAACTACTTACGTTCAAACATAACCCCACCGAGTTCTCTTCCAGAACTCACTCGAAAAGAGACGGTCATGGTTACACACACGCTTGGTGTATTATAATTCGGATCTCGTGTCAAGTTCTCTACAACTGCAGGCACGGATCTCGAAAGTTTAAACCCTGAAGGGGTGTCCCAACTTAGCCCATGACAAGCTCTCACGATGCATGGAGACAATCCTCCATCTCGGGACAACCCGATCAAACTCGGAATCCCGATGCACAAGACATGTCGACAATGGTAAAACTGTCGGATTTTGGGTTTCGGCAAAACCCTTGAGGATCGAACACTGGGGTGCGCACGAAGATCTCTCCTCCCTCTAGCTCATGCCCTCACCGCTATCTCAAGGCTCAGCGTGTCGAACTCGCAGAACAAAGGGACACAAGATTTATACTGGTTCGGACCACCGATGTGGTGTAATACCCTACTACAGTGTGGTGTGGTGGATTGCCTCTTGGGCTGAGGATGGACAGTTACAAGGGAAGAACGGCCTCCTGAGGAGAGGTGCTCCTGTGCTTGGTGAGTTTGTGTGGTGGCCTTGGTGGAATGGATCTGGTGAAAGATGAGATGCCTCCCAACGGTGGTGGCTAGTCCTATATATAAAGGCCCGGGTCCTCTTCTCAAATATTAGGCGGGAAGGGATCCCACAACGGCCAATTTGAAGGGGGACAACTAGTACAAGATATCCTGACAAAAGATGGTCTTCGCCTGCCAAAGGCCCTTGTGGTGACGCCGTCCTGGGCTCCACAGTGACCTCCGTCCTGCCGTCCTGCTGGTCTTGGTCTCGTTGCACCGATATGGAAACCTTTGCCTGATGCCTCAGGACTCCTCGCCCGCGCTTGCCTCTTTAGCACCAAAGAGGAAACGAGGACATTGTGCATGTTGGCGCCCGCCTGGTGCCCGCCTGGCCTTGGTCGTCATGGCTTGCGTCACAGGAACCTCGTGAGGTGCCCCTTGCCTTGATCTCTCTGCCCCTCGCGAGCCAGCCTAGTGAGGCCGCCCTCGAGGCGGTCTTGTGGAATCCGCCTCGTGAGGCTCGGCCCCTCGTGAGGGTCTTGAGTGTTGCTGGTGAAGATGGGCCGTACGGGGCCGCTGACGGAGCCACGCCGTGGGCCGCAGGAAGGCAAGTCTGGGGACCCCGTCCCCAGGACGCCGACAGTAGCCCCTTGGCCCAAGGCGCGCTCGGACTTGGCTTCGAGGCGAAGCCAAGGGGCAAGTGCGGAGTGCCGCGAGCCCCAACAGCCTGCTTCCTTGGTTGACGTGTGGCGATTGATGGGACATGGGCGTCTCCACATCCCCACGCCGCCTCGGCAACTGCCTGACTTGACGAGTCCCTGCTGCATGCAGAAAAAAGGTCATTATTACCTTAGATCGTGGAGGCTGGCATTTGGCCTCCTCTTGGCTATAAATGTGAAGGGGGCGGAGCCCCCATCACCCATCTCTTCCTTCGCTTCCCCTACTTCATCGCTAGCAGCAACAATCATGGTGCCGATACGGAGGTTCTCGGTCGCAGAGAAGGGAAAAACCCCTTGATGACCCCGGGCCACTTCCGCCGAAGAAGAGGCTGGCCCACCGCCGTGACATAGTCGTGAGGGCGGAGGTGTCGAGGCCTTGGTGTGAGCGGCCACCTCCTGGTTATCCGCTGCCTTTGTATGCCCAAGCCGAGGGCTCCGGAGGGAGAGGCGGCGAGCGGCGCCCCCGCGCCATGGCCGTGGTCGCCGCGTCATGGTGACGCACGCCGTCGCCCCAAGAGCCCACGCCGCGGACTCCTCGCGCGATCTCGTGATGTGCGTGGCGATGCCTCCATGCACTTGGATTCGCATCCCGCAGTTCTTCTCCGTCGAGATGCCGCAAGGGGCCCCTCGAGCTTTGGTTACAGTACGCCGACTACGACGCCCCGGCGACTAGAGCGGAGGTCGAAGCCGTCTCCCCGGGCAAGATCTTCATGACCCGTGGCTGGTGCGAGGTTGCCCGAGTCTGCCGTGTGGAAGGCGCCCTCGCCATCCACTTCGAGTATGACGACGCCTCCATGATGTTCTTCAAGGTCTTCGACGAGGAAGGCTGCCGCTTGGAGTGTTGTCCTGAAGGAGGTCATCAGGACGGTGCAGCGGCCAACACCGAGCCTACCGTTGGCCTCGCCAGCAGCTTCCCTAGCGGCAGCGGTGACTCCTAGTGGTCCAGTGATTCTCCTGAGCCCGAGGAGACTCCGGAGACGAGCGACGACAGCTACGTGCCCCCGAGCTCTCGCCGCGCCCGGAGCAAGGCTGCTGCGTCCGGCCGCCACCGTCACTAATCTGGATGAGGTTGGCACCAGCCTCCCGTGGCCCACTGTTGATGATGGCGTCGACAACGTTTGGCACGTGTAGGTAGGGCCCCTAGAAACTTCCTTCTTTTGCTCCCTGTGAGGAATTAAGATGGACCTCGTGGGGGCGTGTAAAGGGCTCGTAATGTTTTTTGTTGATATTATCCTTATTATAAAAATTTGCGAACGCATATCCTGCTTCGACTCGGTCTCCCCTTTCCAACCCCGCGGCAGCTTGGTGCTCTAGCCGACAGGTCCCGGTCCCTATGCAGGCTGCAGCTGTCGCTGGTATGCTAGGTCTCAATGCCGTGGTCAAGGCAGGAGGTGAGCGGCCCGAGGTCCAGTAAGATCTCCTGAGGCGCGATGCCCAAGAGTCCCCCTTTAGCGTGCAAGCAGCTACCTAAAGGTGGGAAAGGGAGGCGACGCTGCCGCAACAGGGCTGCGAAAGATGGGAATCTTATGCCATAGCG
This sequence comes from Triticum urartu, assembly GCF_056163025.1. NCBI lineage: Eukaryota > Viridiplantae > Streptophyta > Magnoliopsida > Poales > Poaceae > Triticum > Triticum urartu. The sequence goes on from NC_141878.1 coordinate 230,346,567, forward strand.
TTTGGCCGACCCGGGTGCGAAACTTATCTTGGTAGTCCATAGTTGATTCCTTGTGTTGTGCCAGGCTTGCGCGTCGACGGCCATAACATAGCCAGGTTTGGCCCGCGTGGGCCTCTCTCTCTCTTCTCCATGCTCTTCTTATGTGCTCTACGTCCTCAGGTCCCGGCCCTCGAGCAAGCTCAGCTGCCGTTGGTATGCCAGGTCGTGGTGCCGTGGTCAAGCCCAGGGGGTGAGGGCTGGAGAGCCAGTAAGACTTCCTGAGTCGTGATGCTCAGGAGCCCCCTTTTAACGCGCAAGCGAATTGCATGGGAGAAGAGGTAGCCCGCAGTACCGCCTGCTGTTGTCCTCAGGAGGTTCCTGCAGGTTAGCGTGAGGTGGAACACAAATTTCCACTACGATTGCCGATCTGCCACTCGTCGCTCCGCAAGAAGATGAACGCACTCAGGGTCTGGTGAGGTGACATGCGCGGGCATGCTGCGAGCCAGAGCTCGACCGCTCAAATTTGACAGTGTTGCAGGGACGGACCCGAGCAGAAGCGCCGTGCCAGCATGAATGGCTCCCGTGGTGGGTGGCAACCAAGCAGGTCATGACTATAAATAACTCATGCATGGGAACCAGATAGCTTAGATAGATGCGAGAATGATACATGCCGCTGGGACGGACCCGAGCGGCCTGGGGATGATGCAGCCCGAGGGGCGCCCCCAGTAAAGTAAGCTAAAGACGTAAAAAGGATACATGTCGCAGGGACAGGCCCACGCGACCTGGGAATAATGCAGCCTGAGGGGCGCTCCCAGCTGAATGAACTTGGAAAATGTCACCTGGTTTGGTTGTCGAAGGAGCATTGGGGTAGCTGAAGGCGCGCGCTGAAGAAGTCGCTCCTCACGAGCCGCCAAGACCCTGAGCCTCTGAAGGCTCTGGGGCTTGGGTGGCTCCCTGAGGACCGTCTCCATCTCCGCCAGGACCGCGTGATGCTTGGCCTCCTAGGTAGCCAGGATGCTCCATAGGTTGCGCTGGAAGGCAGCTGCCATGCTCGGTAGGCCAAATCGCATGCGAACATAGCTGTGAGGTGGGCCCTCACAACGTCCCACGTGTGAAGGCCAGAAGCGCTCCTGAGATGCGGCCCTATTAATCCTGGGCTGTCGATGCAGATGCACAGCTCGCCACCCTCGTCTGGATGGGGAGCTGCACTAGGTGGGCGGCGGTCGCCGCGTATCACCCTTGCTTCCTGAAGCTCCTGGGTGGCCTTGTCAATGAACTCCTGAGCATCGGGCGCTCCTCGCCCGGTGCCCTCCTGGGGGAAACGTGCCACGAAGCACGCCTCCACATGGTGCCCAAGCACCTCCCTCAGGAGGGAGCGGAGTGCGCCTTCATATGCAAGGGATGGAGGTGCCCCAGGTGCAGGCGCTGATCCTGATGTGGCACAGCTAGAGGTGCCGCTCCCATGAGGCCCTGTGCGGAGTAGTTTCTTCTTCTTCTCAGGGTGGCCTCAGGAGGGTACGCGCCCTTGCTGTCAGGGTCTTCGATTGCTGCGGCTTGGAAGGCATGCTCGAGGGAGAACACCGCATCTCTTTCTTCACAGGGGACTATGATGATTCCGCCGCCTGCTGGCATCTTAAGGGCGTTGTAGTCATGGTGGCTCACTGCCATGAACTTGGCCAGGGCCGGATACCCGAGGATGGCGTTGTACGGTAGATGGATGTGGGCGATGTCGGAGTCGACGAGCTCGGTGTGGTAGTTGTCGGGCTGACCGAAGGTGACAGTGAGACGAACTTGCCCTATCGGGGTGGTGGAGCCGTCAGTCACTCATGAGAAAGGCTTGGTGGGTTAAAGCTGATCGTATGGCACTTGGAGGCTATCAAACGTCTCGACGGACAGGACACTGAGCCCCGCGCCGCCATCGATGAGGGTCTTCGTGACTTGGACATTGCTGATGACGGGTGAACAGAGCATTGGGAGGACGCTGGCGGGCTCCACGCACTGAAGCTGATCCGTCGAGTTGAAGGTGATGGCGTACTTGGACCACCTGAGCGGGTGCGTGGCCTCAAGCCTGGGGAAGGCTGCATTCACCTCGCGAGAGAACTGCTTGAGGATGCGCTGGGAAGCTGGGGCCTGAGCACCACCCAAGATGCAAGCGATGGCACGCGGTTCCTGGAAGCCCCCAGCCCCCTCGCCCTGATGGTGGTCGTCGTTCCTGCTTGGTGGTGGCGGCAGCGGAGGGAGGCCGGCATTGCCCTGAGGACGGTCCTTGCAAGGCTGGTCGCAGTAGGCGCCCTCACGAGGCTGCTCTTGCCAGTGGTCCTCACAAGGCCGGTCGCGCCACTCCTGTCGGGGGCCGCGGTCGTCCCAGCATCCTCCACCTCGTCCTCCTCCTCGGCTGTAGCCCTGGTCGTTGTGCTCAAGGCGTTGACCGATGCGTCCATCTTGGATGGCCGTGAGCTCTTGACAATCATTGGTGTTGGGGCTGTGTACGTTGTGGAAGGCACAAAAGGGACGACTACCCTTGGACGACTCGGGGTGGTCCCGGCCGCGCTTTGTGTCCAGCTCTTCCGTGAGTACGGCCATTCCTGTCGGTGTCCTGGGAACGGGGGTCCCCGGACTTTCCTGCCTGCGGCCCGCGGCATGGCTGAGACAGCAGGCCGTACAGCCCATCTTCACCAACAAAGCTCCCAAGACCCTCGCGAGGGGCCAAGCCTCGCGAGGCGGACGACGCAAGACCTCCTGTGGAGTGGCCTAGCTAGGCAGGCTCACGAGAAGCGGAGATATCAAGGCGAGGCGAGCCTCACGAGGCTCTCGTGACGTGAGCCGTGACGATCGAAACCAGGCGGGCGCCAGCGCGCACAACGTCCTTGTTTCCTCTTTGGTGCAAAGGGGGCAAGCGCAGCCGCGGAGTACCAAGGCCTCAGGCAAAGGTTGTCATTTCGGTGCAACAAGACCAAGACCATGGACTGCAAGACGGAGGTCACCGTGGAGCCCAGAGCAGCATCACCACCAGAACTTTGTGCAGGCGAAGACTACTTTTGTCAGGATATCTTGTACTAGCTGTCCCCCTTCAAATTAGCCTGCCATTGTTGGCTCCCTTCCCGCTCGATATTTGGGAAGAGGACCAGGGCCTCTATAAATAGGACTAGCCACCACAGTAGGTGGGGGAGGCCGGAGACGATCTGATATGAGCTTGAGAGAGAGAGAGACCACCCCCCCACACACAAGCTCGCCAAGCACAAGAACGCCTCAACCTCGGGAGGCCGTTCTTCCCTTGTATTGTTCATCATTAGCCCAAGAGGCAATCCACCACCACCACACTGGAGTAGGGTATTACACCACAATGGTGGCCCGAACCAGTATAAACCCTGTGTCCTTCGGTGTTGTGAGTTCGTCGAGTTCGTCCGCAAGATCCTAGCGAGCTAGAGCGTAGATCGGTTGGAGGGAAAGACTTCGCGTGCACCCAAGTGTTCGAACCTTATGGGTTTGCCGGGACCCCATACCCCGACATTTGGCAACGCCAGGTTGGGGGTGCGCCAGAGCCTTTTCTCCACCAATCAGCTCTCCAACGTTCACCGGCTACGATGTCTGGCGACCCAAGAGCCGGGTCTGACCATTTGGCAGCCTGGCCGGCCCGGACGGCGCCGCCTGCCCATGAAGATCTCGACCCCGCACCCCAGGCGGCACGGGCGTCACCAAGCTCCACTGGGCATGGACAACGCGGCTAGGCATCATCCATCCTCACCCTGTGGCAACCACGAGCCACGGCGAGAGCAGCGAGTCACGCCGCCGCAACTGCGCCGCACTCACGGCGGGATCAAGCGAACATGCGGGCGGCACTCACAGTGGCAAGGGAGCTGCTGCGATGTAGACTGATGGAGAGCGGCCGGGACACGCTGCTTGAGCGTGTTGCTGAGCTCCTGGACACAGCAGCATCAGGAGCGCCACCCTTCAGCTATCGACTTCCCCCCCAGGCCAATGCAAGGTCACGCGGCGAGCCTCACCACATCTGCGCGCCGTCAGGTACGCCCGGGGGCTTCACCAACATCAGGACGGCCGGCGGCGTAGGGGGCTTCAATCCCCCCCATGCCGCCCTCGAGAAGCACGAGCCCAAGCGTCACCCCCATGGCCCCAGCCGGATGCCGTATTATCATCCCCAGGACGCCATCATGGGCGGAGAAACATGGAGTGTGGGGCACCACGGCGAGGTGTTCGGGGTGACGGCCCCAGAAGCCTACGTGCCCCGCATGATCAACCAAGGGTACGCACCAGAGGACGACATCGGCTCATTCGTTGGAGAAGACTGGGGAGAAGGGGCGCTAGGAGTCGAAGCCTTCCAAGAGCCAGCGGAGAACCACAGCGAACGCGCCAACGACGACAACTACAGGGTACCGCTAACCTCTCAGGAACAGGCTTATGCTAACCATGGGCTACTGATGAATCAGGTTGCAGCACCGATCGATGACCCCGGCACGGCGGCACCCGTCTCAACAAGGGAGACGTGCTGGGGGCCGCCAAGAGGGAGCTAGGAGCAAGGCCCCTCCCCAAGGCACGCGAAACCAGGGGACACCCGGAGGTAGGCCCTCTGCCAGGGTGGCTTCAACGACCTTTCCTCTGGCAGAGGACCCGTGGTCGCCGAGGGAACCACTGGCGTCCTCTTTCCCTCCTTTGTGTCGTCCTGGTCTCCGCCCGGCTCAAAGGAGGTCAAGAGTGGCGCAAGGCGGGGCCCTCGTCTGGCGATATGAAGCAAGGCCAGTACCTGTGAAGAAGGCCGGTGCCTGTGAAGATCGCCGCCCGTGACACTCTCACGTAATAATGAGTTGGGGTTGTACACGCCCCGGAGTCTCAGGAGCACCGGTCTCAGGCCCTGGGGCTCCCTCCCACGCCTAGTGGACAGCACTTAGCTCCACGCTGGTGAGAAGACTTGAAGACCCGAAGACTAGACTAGATGCCGGACGCGGCCTTTTGCTTTGGATCTCTCTTTCTGTGGCTTTGCTTTCTGACTCTGGAGTTAAGTTGAAGCTGATTTTTTATCGTTGCGCGTGGGGGGTGCCTTTTCTCGTTCGAGCCGTTTCTCGCCTTCTGGATCTTGTTTGGTTTGGGACTCCTGTCCGTCGCCTCTCGCTCGCAAAGCTCCTCGCGAGCCGGACCGCGCAGAGCACGCGCTAGCACTACGCCTGGTGCTCACCCTTTCCGGGACCCCCCCTTCAAATAGGGCGATAGGCTCCGCAGGATTCTCAGGAACTCGTCGCCTCACGACTCAGCCCTAAGCAGGTGCTGAGTAAGGTAATCCATGTCTGGAAACTCACCCCCAGCTTCGCGAGCTCACGAGGACACATACCCACATCGCATAGGAAAGTAAAAAAATGTGATTTGCTTACACGAGGGGCTCCCCCTCTCAAAATGCTCTCACAAGTTTTCCAAGGGCTACGCCCGAGTTTTAAATGCAGAATAAGACAACAGGAGAATATGGGATCACCCAGAGATATCGCTCGCTGCGTCGTCCAGGGACGCATCGCTCGCATCGTCATCACCTTCGTCGGAATCGTCGCCGCCGTCGGCGACGCCCCCATCACCGTCGTTGACCACGTCACCTACGTCTGCGATGACCACCACCCCATCATTTCCGAGGTGAAGGCCCTGACCAATGCATCGACATGATCCTCTACCCAACGCGCCAAGTCGCCCCGGACGGCGATGGGCACAGGAGCAATGGCGGCATCAAAGTCAAAGTTGGGGTTGGCGTTTAGGAGGTGGCTGAAGACACGGGAGAAGGCGTGCTGAAGCAGGCCACGACCCCTCTCCTCCACAAGCTGCCGAGCTCTGGCAGATTGAGCCTCCAGGCGCGTCACCACCTCGATGAAGAAGGTCAAGTGGCTGGCGTAGTCACTCGAGTGAGGGGTCGGGGCGTTCTCATCGCAGATATAGCCCAGGGCGGTGTTGGCCTTGTTCTGAAGGTCTTGGAGCATAGGGCCATGCACGCGCTCTAGCGTTCGGCGTTGGAGCACTTCTTCTCTGTTTTGCCGAGCGATGGCCTCAACATTGTCAATTCGCCTCCGGAGGGAAAGCAACTCGGCACAGGCGGAGGCCAGGTCCGCCTGCGCCGTAACCAGGTTGGCGGTTGTGGCCTCAGTACGCCTCTCGGCCTCATCCAACCTGGGCCTGAGGGCGGCGGCCCTGCCCGTGCCCTCCTGTCTGGCGAGCTCCAGCCTCAAGCCGTACCTGCCCTCCAGATTGGCGTGAACCACGGCTACCTGACGATTGATCTCTTCTTCGACTCTGGCCTCACGGGCCCCGACGACATCTTCAGCTTGAGCGACTTGACGCTCCCTCGTCTCCAGCCGCTCGAGCTCGAGGCTGCGCTCCACGGCCTCCAGGGCCAGCGCCTCCTCACGCCACCGAATCTCCTCTTCCTCCGCAGGCGTCCACCTCATCAATGCGAGGGCGGTCCCGCACGCCTCGACTTGCTGCTCAAGGGACTCACTCCAGACCTGGAGCTCCCACGCGCTCTCCTCCGTAGCCTCGCGACGGTGATCGGCCTCGTGAGCTTCCTCCAAAGCTCGTGAGCGGGCATCATTGGCAATCTTGAGGGACACCTGCCTTTGCGTTCTCGAGATCGCGATGATAACGGCCAAGGTTGACGGCCACTCGTAGCTTGCGCTGCTCCTCCACCAACCGAAGACCTTCGGCCTCAAGACGCGAGTCGACGCCAACAAGCTCTTCACCAAGGCGGTTCCTCGCGCCCATCGCCTCCTGGAAGAGCTCGTGGCAGACTACGCTGCGCCCGCGCTCGAGCTCGAAAGCTCGCCCCATCTCGTCCTCCGCCTCGGGGGCTGCGGGTGGGGCATAAAGTGGCGCGCCATCTCCCGGTTGGGGGCTGGGGGCTGGCACAGCCCCAGGTGCCAGCTGACCCTCGTGAGGGGCCCGGGCTGAGCAAGGCCCGCTGCTTGAAGGAGGCTCCAGCATCGAGGCTAGCCATCCACCAATCGTGACCAAGGGAGGAGCCCTTGGCACTCCCGCTGCGCTCCAAGAAAGGCCGCGTAGGACGAACGACGAAGGCACAAGCTCGGGGCGCCTTGACGACGGACCAGCTCCCGAGGCTGACCCCACGCCGTGGGCAGTATCTAAGCCTGAAGCACTGGAGCTTGGCGAGTACGATGGGACGAGAGTGAGCTGCTCCTCTGAAGGTTTCGCGACCTCAGCAGAAGGGGACCCGAGGGAGCAATCGTGAGGAAGGGAAGGCGGCACATAGAAGATCACCAAGGAGAGATACTTACTCGTCGATGGCGATGTACTTCCGTCGTTTCAACGGTCCGAAGACGTTGCCACCGCTAGGGGATCCCTTCCTCTTGCGGAGCTCCTCGAAGTCCACACAAAGGCGGCCGAAGCGCTGGACATGACGGCCGGAGCGCGGCGGAGCCGAAGAAGAACCAAGAGGAATGGCTTCAGGGGAGCCCAGCTGTGGCGAACAGCCCGACTCTCTCTCGCTGCGACCTCCTGAGGCCCCTGAAGCCTCGGCCTCGGGAGCCGCATGCTGCACCTCATCAGCAACTGGCGCCTCAGGAGAGGCGTCGCAAGCTCCCAAGGACGATGCCCCTGGATCACTGCTCGGCACGTGCTCCTCAGCACCTGAGCAGCCGGCCCCCATCACAGCTCGCTCCCCCGCACCATCACCTGGGGCGAGCTCGTCACCGGCGGCAAAGAATGGGACCACGATGACGGGATTCTCGCGGGGTCCCTCTAAGCCAATTGGGCACAGCCCCCACTCATGAAAGGAAGGCATGGTCGTGATGAAGGTAACCTTGTTCTCGCTGCGATACAACATGCAGCTCTTCCGAGGCATCTTGTCCGGCAGAGGGACACCGGATAGCACTATGAGCACAGTTTGCTGCGCAGCAAGAGGAAGCCCCTCCTCCTGAAACCTCATGTTGTCCCGACTGCTGAGCAAGCCCCACATCGGGCGAGAATGGTGCTGAAGCGGGGCAACTCGATGCTTGGCGAACTCCCTCACCACCATGGGCGCAGTCACACCAAGGTCCTTCAACCACCACAGCTTGGCCCAGACGGGGCCAAGGCAGGGGCTCATGAGCCTCTGGTGACCCCAGCCAGAGTTTGGAATGGCAGGCCCCACCGAAGCTTGGAGTAGAGGGTTGAGCACGCCGGCATCAACAAACACCCACCGCGTGCGGAATTCGCTCGTGAATGAAGGAAGCTCGAAGTCGATCCCCATGCCTGCCGTCGCTACCACGGCCTGAAAGCCCACGCACCCTGAGCTATGCCGGGCACCGATGAAATGTAGCGAGAAGAAGTGGCGAAGGAGCGCCACAGAGGGGGTGATGCCCACCATGGACTCACACACGAAGGCAAAGACAGCAAGAAGGGTCACAGATTGAGGGTCGAGATGAAGCATATGGATCTGATAGTGCTCGAGCACCGCATTGAAGAAGGCGGAGAAGGGAGGAAGCAGGCCAGCCCAAAGGGCGTCAATGAAGATCGGGACCTCGGTGACTGCCCGAGCCATGCTGGAGCGAGACGCAGGCCAGGCCGGCGTCTCTCCCCACTCGTTGAAGCTAGAGGCGAGCATGGGCGCACCTTGCACATGCCCTCGTCATTGAGCACCCGAGGCCGGCTGAGCTCCATCTCGAAGGATGGAGGCGCAGTTGGCGAGGACAGAGGTTTCTTCCCCTTGTCGGCTTGTTTTGGCGCCATGGCGGCAAAGCGGCCGGAACACTGGTTGGACTGGGAAGGCGGAATAGGGCATCGAGGAAGCAGGGAGATTGGAAGATTGGAAAGCCAGGCACGGAGGGGGAGGAATAACTATGCAAGAAGCGGGGCCGCATAGCCAGGCGGATTCAAAGGCAGCGTGGGGAAGCGGAGACGCCCACGTCCAATTAACCGCCACACGTCAACCAAGGTCGCAGGCTTTTGGGGCCCACGGCGCTTCGAGCTTAACCATTGGCTTCGCCGCGAAGCCAAGCCCGCACAGACCCTGGGCCCAGGGGCTACTATCGGCGTCCTGGGAACAGGGGTCCCCAGAGTTGCCTGCCTGCGGCCCGCGGCGTGGCTGAGCCAGCAGGCCGTACGACCCATCTTCACCAACAAAGCACCCAAGACCCTCGCGAGGGGCCAAGCCTCGCGAGGCAGACAACGCAAGACCTCCTCTGGAGTGGCCTAGCTAGGCAGGCTCATGACGAGCGGAGATATCAAGGCGAGGCAAGCCTCACGAGGCTCTCATGACGTGAGCCATGACGATCGACACCAGGTGGGCGCTAGGCGGGCGCCAGCGCGCACAGCGTCCTTGTTTCCTCTTTGGTGCAAAGGGCACAAGCGCAGCCGCGGAGTACCAAGGCCTCAGGCAAAGGTTGCCATTTCGGTGCAACAAGACCAAGACCATGGACTACAAGACGGAGGTCACCGTGGAGCCCAGAGCAGCATCACCACCAGAACTTTGTGCAGGCAAAGACTACTTTTGTCAGGATAGCTTGTACTGGCTATCCCCCTTCAAATTAGCCCGCCATTGTTGGCTCCCTTCCCGCTCGATATTTGGGAAGAGGACCAAGGCCTCTATAAATAGGACTAGCCACCACAGTAGGTGGGGGGAGGCCGGAGACGATCTGATCTGAGCTTGAGAGAGAGAGACCACCCCCACACACACAAGCTCGCCAAGCATAAGAACACCTCAACCTCGGGAGGACCTTCTTCCCTTGTATTGTTCATCATCAGCCCAAGAGGCAATCCACCACCACCACACTGGAGTAGGGTATTACACCACAGCAGTGGCCCAAACCAGTATAAACCCTGTGTCCTTCGGTGTTGTGAGTTCGTCGAGTTCATCCGCAAGATCCTAGTGAGCTAGAGCGTAGATCGGTTGGAGGGAAAGACTTCGCATGCACCCCAGTGTTCGAACCTTAAGGGTTTGCTGGGACCCCATACCCCGACAACTCCCTTGCGCTTCACATCCTTGATCTTGGCCTTCTTCTCCTCTGGGTCGGCAGCGGGGAGCTCGAGGAGGGAGAGACACACCTCCTCAGCTCTTGCACACTTGGTTGCTATGTTAAACAGCTCCAGAGTCGTGCATAGCTCCTCGTGGATGGCGAGCTCCTCCTTCATCTTGACGTCGTGGACGCCATCGGAGAACGCTAGGATGATGCCTTGTCCGTCACCTTGGGGATCTTGAGACGAACATTGTTGAAGCGCTGGATGTACTTCTGCAGGGTCTCTCCCGGTTGTTGCTTGATGCGGCGCAGGTCACCCACGGCCAGAGGACGGTCGCGAGTACCCTGGAAGTTGGTGATGAAGAGGTTGCGCATCTCTCCCCGGGAGGAGATTGATCCCGCGAGAAGGTTGAGGAGCCATGAGCGGGCGCTATCCTTGAGAGCCATGGGAAACTAGTTCGCCATGACTTTTTCATCGCTGTTGGCTACCTCAATGCTCAGCTCATAGAGCTGCAGGAACTCCGCAGGGTCGGGGGGTGCCATCGTAGCGTGGAGGCAGATTCGGCTTGAACTTGCCTGGCCAAATGACGGTGCACAGCTCAGGAGCGAAGGCACGGTAGCCTGCGGTGGCCACCGGGGCCCTCTGCACGGGCGGAGCCTGCCCTTGATGTTCACGCACCACCGGCGCAGGCGGCACGCGGTCTTGTCGTGGCGTTGGGAGCGTTGGAGTGTTTTCTTGCGTTCGGGGAACCTCTTGGCAGCCTCCTTCTTCATGCGCGGGCACACGGCGTGGCGGATCAAGCCGTGGGACCACACATCTTGGGGCGAGGACACCATCTTGACGCGGAGGGGGCGGTGGCGCTCCGTGAGCTGCGCGTCTTGGTGCGAGGGCGCCGTCTTGTTGCGGAGGCGGTGGAGGCACTCCATGAGCTACATCGCCCGCGGCTGGAGGTGGGCGAGGCAGCGAGAGAGATGGCTCAGAAGAGCCCCCAGTGGCGCCGGGTGGCAAGCGTGAGACGATGAGCCAGCAGGAGTTAGCGACGGGGTGGTGGTGCGGCCGTCCCGCCGCATGGAGGGGTGCAGAGATGATGCTTGCTGCTTGTTCGCTGTCGGGCCGGTAGCGGCGTTGGCAACTGTTGGAGATATGCCATAGAGGCAATCGTGTGTGCTGATATTTCCTATGTATTTATGAATAAAGATAGTCCTTGGACATTATCATTGATGTGTATCAGCAAATACGTGACTTGTTTGTGGGACTATGCATTGTATGATGAACGTCCTAAAAGGTCCCTAGTCAAAAGGGCTATGTGGACGCGCAACCATCTAGACTAGCATATGACACGGTCGATGGCTTGGTCTCACTAGCCATGGGGCATTGGATGCTAACTGGATAATATGGACTTGGAAGGATCTGGTCGGATTCGACATAGTCGGCTCCGAGTTGAGATAAGGTCCGAGTCGGACAGACCCAACTATGAGACGCAGCGATATCTCATCTGGGAGTCTCTAGTACAACATACGTTCTATGTCCTAAGACCTGAGCTAGCGCATGTAGTCGGGATGGTAACAGACTTGCTTTGGGCCGACCAAACGCTACTTCGTAAATGGGTAGCTATAAAGGTAGGTTTCGGGTGTGTCCAGAACCATGCTGCAAGACGTGGTCAAGCAAGATGGGATTTGCCCCTCCTATCAGGAGAGATATACTCTGGGCCCCTCGTGTGATCCGACCAGGATAAGCATGGCCATGCGTCAAGGATTATGAGATAATATGGTTTGTGGTCGGTATCACTGGAACGAGAAATATGTCGGGCTAGCACAAGGATGACAAGCTCACCTTGAACCTGACAACATATATCGTGTGGAAAAAGGAATGAAAGTGTGATGTACAGGTTCGCCTAACCAGCTTCATCGTCAGCTTGGTGTTCGGCATGCCTTGCTAGAGGCCACTACCAATTGTGCAGTTCGGAGGTGATCCGAACTGCGACCAAGCCGGCTTGAACCTAAGGGGTCGCGCGCTTAAGGGAAGGAACCTACGAGGTCCGATCCGAGGACACTGGTCGGATGTGATCCGAGCTGTATTCAGATTGTGGCCGAGTAGACTTATGGGCTTTAGGGTCCGTGCAAGGCCCAAGTGTTGAGCCCGCGATGGACGCCTATATAAATTGGAGGTGCCGCACACTGGAGTGGTTGATCGCGTCGGCGCTGTCACTAGGGTTTGCATGTGTTGCGAATAGACACCTCCACTCGCCGCCAGTTGTGTGATCGGACCTAGCAGTCCGCCGCACGACGTTCCTCCTGCACGCATGGATACCGTTAGAGGCGGTGCACTTGCGCCGCTCCGGCAAACCTGTACGTGGGAACCGACTACCGGCTGTACGAGGGAGATCGAACGAGGAGGAGACGATCCACACGGATGCGCTGCCCCAACTCTTCTTCCGCTGGATGGCACTGCGCGTCTAGTGGTAACGAACTATGATCCATCTCCCGTAGCTTGTTCTTGTTTGTTCTGCGCGTAGGAAAATTTTGATTTGCAGTCGACGCACCCTACTGTAGAACCCAACAGTGGTATCAGAGCCTCTGCTATAGGATTTGGATTCAGATCATATGCATATTAGATATGTGGAGGCGACATATGAGATCTGTTGTCGTTGATGAGATCGGATGTGTGCATGGTTGATGAGATCAACTGCACATGGGGATCGATGTGGCTATGTTTTCTGATGATCGGAGTCGATGAGGTCGTGACACAACCTACCCCTACCGGTCCGTATCTGCCATCGGAGTTCAGATGGGACCGCTGAGCGCGTAGCGCCTTGTATTTCGTACATGATCACTCAAACCGGTAGAATGCGATTCTATGAGTAAATTTGTTTTGTAGGTTTGATGTGAATAGTATGGCTCATGTGTATGTGATGCATGTGTGTAAATTATACATGGCCTGCGTGTCATGTTTGTCAGCCGGCAGGAGCCAAAGTGTTGTCATTATATTGTATAACGACCTGTGTGTCGACTTGTGACTCTATGTAAAATTCATTACTAGTTTTAGTAGTTGGATAATATAGATCAGGTTGGTGGCTTGGCGTCCCGGCGTGACAAACAAGATGGAGCTCCTAGATGGTCATCGGAGACGGAGCCGACCTAGAAGGACATCCATGAACGAGCCATACTATTTCACAATATATGTTTTACTTGTGATTGTTATGCTTCTTTGTTTCTATGCATGTTAGAATGGTAGAAAGATCCCTCATGAATATCAAGTAAATTGCCATTCCCGATGTTGCACCTTCGCATGTCAAGTACGTCTAGTAGTGGGCTCATAAAATTGGGGTGCTGCTAGGTGTCCTTAAACTGAAGGGTTCGTGCCGTACACGGACATGCACTGGATTAGGTTAACTTGACAAGGCTATCAAAACGGTTTTGGGCCTTGTGGCAAAATATGTCGGGAGCCGGGGTAAGAGATACCTACCCGAACGATAGGAGTCGTATAGAGATACGATTAGCAAGGAGTTGCTTACCGGATAGACATGTTGTCTAGCAGTGATGCTAAAGCTCACTAGTCACATGTTCTAGTCGGATCCTGAATCACTGAGAGTTTGCGGAGGGATGCTGACTTCAGTGGGAGTATTTCTGTTTAAGGCTAGAATTACTCTACATAAACACATTGCTTAGTGATTGCATATTTTTCTGTTGTAGATCAATGGCACCACCTGCTCAACCCAACTTTGCATTGAAATTAATTCTGGAAAAGGATAAAATGAATGGAACAAACTTTACCACATGGTATAGAAATTTGAGAATTGTTCTCAAGCATGATAAAAAGGAACATGTTCTAGAGGATCCGCTTCCAGAGGAACCTGCCGATAATGCTAGTACCACAACCAAGAATTCCTACCAGAAACTCATTGATGAATCAAACGAGATCAACTGCCTCATGCTGGCTTGTATGGAGCCTGATTTGCAGCAGCATTTCGAAGACGTTGGGGCTTTCGATATGATCGAGAGTCTCAAGAGCATGTTTCAGGTGTAGGCTAGGACCGAAAGGCTCAACGTCTGGCGATCCTTGATGGATTATAAGCTAAAGGAAGGTGATCCACTGAGCCCGCATGTGATCAAGATGATCGCATATGTGCAAGCTTTGGATCAGTTGGGCTTCCCACTCTTGGATGAGCTGGCTACTGATGGAGTTTCGCATTCTCTTCCGCCCAGCTATGGGACGTTCATCTCGAACTATCATATGCATGGCATGGATAAGAAGCTCACTGAATTGCATGGGATGCTCAAAGTGGTAGAGCAGGATATTAAGAAAGGTACGCATCAAGTGTTGATGGTGCAGAGATTGGCTAAGTTCAAGAAGAGTTGGTCCAAGAAAAAGGCTAATGCAAAGGGCACGGAGACGGTAACCTCCGCCGCTGCGCCGAAGTCTGGACCGGACTCAAAGACCATTTGCTATCATTACAAGGAAACTGGTCACTGGAAGAGGAACTGTAGCAAGTGGCTTGTAGAGCATGGCAAGAAGGCCGGGAATGCTGCTTCAGGCAAAGGTACACTTGTTGCATATGTTATAGACATTTACCTTGCTGACATACCTAGCAGGTCTTGGGTATTTGATACCGGATCGGTTGTTCACATTTGCAACTCGATGCAGGGGCTGGTAAGAACTAGGAGTGTGGCACAAGGGGAGATTGACATCAGGGTCGGCAACAAAGCAAGAGTTGCTGCGTTGGAGGTCGGCACGATGCAGCTCCAGCTTCCTTCTGGATTTATTTTGGAATTGAATAATTGTTATTACATTCCTGCACTTAGTCGGAACATTATTTCTGCCTCATGCTTGATGAGTCATGGTTATGAATTCAATTTAAAGGACAATGGTTGTTCGATTTATTTGAATGGTATGTTCCACGGCTATGCACCCATTGTTCATGGGTTATTTACATTGAATCTAGAACATGAACCGGTCTATAACATGAATGTCAAGAGGCATAAGCCTAATGAGATAAATCCGACATACTTCTGGCATTGCCGGCTTGGACACATTAGTCTGAAACGCATGAAGAAGCTCCATGATGATGGACTCCTAACTTTGACCGACTTTGGGTCCTTAGGGACATGCGAATCATGCTTGCTCGGCAAGATGACTAAGTCTCCTTTCGCAAAGAGTTGTGAGAGGGCATCCGAGCTGTTGGAACTAATACACAGTGATGTGTGTGGACCAATGAGCACAAATGCCAGAGGTGGCTATCAGTACTTCGTGACTTTTATCGATGACTTGAGTAGATATGGATATATCTATTTGATGAGGCACAAGTCAGAAACTTTTGAAAAGTTCAAAGAGTTTCAAAACGAGGTTCAGAATCAGCTCGACAAGACTATAAAACTTCTATGGTCTGATCATGGAGGTGAGTACATGAGCCAGGAGTTTGATGATCATCTGAAAAGCAAAGGTATATTACCTCAGCTCACACCTCCGGGTACGCCACGGAGAAATGGTGTATCAGAACGGAGGAATCGTACCTTGTTGGACATGGTTCGATCTATGATGACCAAATCGGATTTACCCTTGTCATTCTGGGAATATGTTCTAGAAACTGCAGCTTTCACACTTAACAGGGTACCATCAAAATCCGTAGATAAGACACCACATGAGATGTGGACCAGGAAGACTCCCAGTTTGTCTTTTCTAAAGGTTTGGGGTTGTGAAGCATTTGTCAAGCGACTTATGTCAGACAAGCTTACACCTAGGTGGGACAAATGCATATTCATGGGATATCCGAGGGAAACCTAGCGATATAGCTTCTACAACCGGGAAGAGAACAAAGTGTTTGTTGCTCGGAACGGGGTTTTCCTTGAGAAAGAGTTTCTCAGTCGGGAGGCCAGTGGGAGGACGGTCCGACTCAAAGAAATTCGAGTACCACTCCGGGGTGGCTCGGCGGGTGATGAGATCATACAGAGTCAATCAGGGAACCCATAGTGGAAGCGGCACCAGAACCACGGAGGTCGGAAAGATTGCGCAGAGTGCGTGATGTATTGTTGCTAGAAAGCGACGAGCTGACCACGTATGCGGAAGCGATGGTGAGCCGGAATTCCGAGGCATGGTTAGAGGCCATGAGATCCGAGTTAAAGTCCATGGATGAAAATCAATTCTGGGACTTGGTTGATCCGCCGCCTATCGTAAAAGACATTGGCTGCAAATGGGTCTTTAAGAAGAAAACCAATGTGGATGGAAATGTTTAGATCCACAAAGCTCGGCTTGTCGCTAAAGGTTATGGACAAATTCAAGGAATTGACTACGACGAGACTTACTCACCGGTAGCGAAGCTGAAGTTGGTAAGGATCGTACTAGCTATAGTTGCATATTTGGATTACGAGATATTGCAGATGGATGTCAAAACGGCTTTCCTTCACGGAAATTTAACCGAGGACGTGTATATGATACAACCCAAGGGTTTTGTCAATCCGACTAACACTAGTAAAGCATGCAAGCTCAAGAGATCCATTTATGGGTTGAGGCAAGCATCTCGGAGTTGGAACATTCGTTTTGATGAGGTCGTCACTGGTCTCGGTTTCAAAAGCGATGAGGACGCTTGTTTATACAAGCAGTTAAGTGGGAGCTCGATTGTGTTTTTGATCTTGTATGTGGATGACATACTACTGATCGGAAATGATGTTTCGATGCTGAACTCGGTCAAGAAATCATTGAATGGCAAGTTTTCAATGAAGGACCTTGGTGAGGCAGTTTACATTTTAGGCATCAAGATCTATAGAGATAGATCGAGGAGGCTGCTCAGCTTGAGACAAAGCACGTACATAGATAAAGTGTTGAAATGGTTCAGCATGAGTGAGGCCAAGAAAGGGTTCTTGCCTATCTCACATGGTATAAGGCTAAACGAGACTCGGAGTCCTTCGACATCCGATGAGCGAAGCAGGATGAGTCGGATTTCGTATGCCTCGGCAATCGGATCCATCATGTATGCCATGATATGTACACGGCCTGATGTTTCTTTTGCAATAAGCCTAACAAGTATATACCAGGAAAACCCAGGTGGGAGTTACTGGGCAGCGGTAAAGACTATTTTGAAGTACCTAAAAAGGACTGAAGAGATGTTCCTAGTTTATGGAGGTGCGGAAGAGCTCGTCGTAAGGGCTTACACCGATGCTAGTTTCCAAACTGACAGAGATGATTGTCGATCAAAGTCCAGATTCGTGCATGTCATGAACGAAGGCGCAGTGAGTTGGATGAGCTCCAAGCAAGATACGGTGGCCGATTCTACCACAGAAGCCGAATACATTGCGGCTTGTGAAGCTGCAAAGGAAGGTGTTTGGATCCGGAACTTTCTGGGTGATCTTGGTATTTTCCCACCCTCGGAAACCGTTGGACCTTTATTGTGATAATTTTGGTGCCATCGCACAAGCCAAGGAGCCGAGGGATCACCACAAGACCATACACATAGATCGGAAATATCACCTGATACGAAAGGTCATAAAGAATGGTGATGTTGAGTTATGCAAAATTCACACGGATGCAAATGTTGCAGATCCATTGACTAAGCCGCTTCCACAATCCCAGCATGAGGGGCACGTAAGAGCTATGGGCATTCAATGTATATTTGATTGACTCTAGTGCAAGTGGGAGACTGTTGGAGATATGCCCTAGAGGCAATCATGTATGATGATATTTCCTATGTGTTTATGAATAAAGATAGTCCTTGGACATTATCAATGATGTGTATCAGCAAGTACGTGACTTGTTTGTGGGACTATGCATTGTATGATGAACGTCCTAAAAGGTCCCTAGTCGAAACGGCTGTGTGGACGTGCAGCCATCTAGACTAGCATATGACACGGTCGATGGCTTGTTCTCACTAGCCATGGGGCATTGGATGCTAACTGGATCATATGGACTTGGAAGGATCTGGTCGGATTTGACATAGTCGGATCCGAGTTGAGATAAGGTTTGAGTCGAACAGACCCAACTATGAGACGCAGCGATATGTCATCTGTGAGTCTCTAGTACAACATACGTTCTATGTCCTAAGACCTGAGCTGGCGCATGTACTCAGGATGGTAACAGACTTGCTTTGGGCCGACCAAACGCTACTTCGTAACCGGGTAGCTATAAAGGTAGGTTTCGGGTTTGTCCAGAACCATGTTGCGAGACGTGGCTGAGCAAGATGAGATTTGCCCCTCTGATCAGGACAAATATACTCTGGGCCCCTTGTGTGATCCGACCAGGATAAGCATGGCCATGTGACAAGGATTATGAGATAATCTGGTTTGTGGTCGGTATCACTGGAACGAGAAATATGTCGGGCTAGCACAAGGATGACAGACTTGCCTTGAGCCCGACAACATATATCGTGTGGTGAAAGGGATGAAAGTGTGATGTACAGGTTCGCCTAACCACCTTCATCGTCTGCTTGGTGTTTGGCATGCCTTGCTAGAGGCTGCTACAACCTGTGCAGTACGGAGGTGATCCGAACTGCGACCAAGCCGGCTTGAACCTAAGGGGTCGCGCTCTTAAGGGAAGGAACCTACGAGGTCGGATCCGAGGACACTGGTCGGATGTGATCCGAGCTGTATTCGAATTGTGGCCGAGTAGACTTATGGGCTTTAGGGTCCTTGGAAGGCCCAAGTGTTGAGCCCGCGACGGACGCCTATATAAAGTGGAGGTGCCGCACACTCAAGTAGTTGATCGCTTCGGCGCTGTCACTAGGGTTTGCATGTGTTGCGAATAGACACCTCCACTCACTGCCGGTTGTGTGATCGGACCTAGCAGTCCGCCGCACAACGTTCCTCCTGCATGCACGGATACCGTTAGAGGCGGTGCACTTGCGCCGCTCCAGCAAACCTGCACGTGGGAACCCACTACCAGCTGTATGAGGGAGATCGGACGAGGAGGAGACTATCCACGCGGACGCGCTGCCCCAACTCTTCTTCCGCTGCACGGCACTGCGCGTCTAGTGGTAACGAACTGTGATCCATCTCCCGTAGCATGTTCTTGGTTGTTCTGTGCGTAGGAAAATTGTAATTCGCAATCGACGCACCCTACCTTAGAACCCAACTGCAACAGGAGACGGAGAACAATGGGGAGTCCCGCCAACTGGGGCTGTCTGAGCGACACGGGCGGCGAGGGCGGCCTGGCGCTCGGCGCGGGCTCGACGCGCGTCTGACATGGATGCGATGGAGCGGTGGAACGCGGATCAACCGAAGGAAAGCTTCAGCGCACCTCTACCTGGCGCGCCAAATGTAGGATTTTGGGTTCCGACAAAACCCTTGAGGTTCGAACACTGTGGTGCGCATGAAGATCTCTCCTCCCTCTAGCTCATGCCCTCATCGTGATCTCAAGGTTGAGCGCGTCGAACTCACAGAACAAAGGGACACAAGGTTTATACTGGTTCGGGCTACCGATGTGGTGTAATACCCTACTCTAGAGTGGTGTGGTTGATTGCCTCTTGGTCTGAGGATGGACAGTTACAAGGGAAGAACATCCTCCTGAGGAGAGGTGCTCTTGTGCTTGGTGAGTTTGTGTGGTGGCCTTGGTGGAATGGATCCGCTCCAAGATGAGATGCCTCCCTACGGTGGTGGCTAGTCCTATATATGAAGGCCCGAGTACTCTTCCCAAATATTAGGCAGGAAGGGATCCCACAACGGCCAATTTGAAGGGGGACAACTAGTACAAGTTATCCTGACAAAAGATGGTCTTCACCTGCCAAAGGCTCTGGTGGTGACGCCGTCCTGGGATCCATGGTGACCTCTGTCCTGCTGTCCTACTGGTCTTGGTCTCGTTGCTCCGATATGGAAACCTTTGCCTGATGCCTCGGGACTCCTCGCCTGCGCTTGCTGATACATCTCCAACGTATCTATAATTTTTGATTGTTCCATGCTATTATATTATCTGTTTTGAATGTTTATGGGCTTTATTATACACATTTATATTATTTTTGGGACTAACCTATTAACCCAGAGCCCAGTGCCAGTTTCTGTTTTTTCCTTGTTTTAGAGTATCGCAGAAAAGGAAAATCAAACGGAGTCCAATTGACCTGAAACTTCACGGAACTTATTTTTGGAAGGAAAGCAACCTGGGAGACTTAGAGTCCACGTCAAGGAAGAAACGAGGGAGCCACGAGGCAGGGGGGCGCCCCCACCCCCCTAGGGCGCGCCCTCCACCCTCGTGGGCCCCTTGTGGCTCCCCTGACGTACCTCTTCCGCCTATATATATCCGTATAACCTAAAACAATCGGGGAGAACAATAGATCAGGAGTTCCGCCGCCAGAAGCCTCCGTAGCCACCAAAAACCAATCTAGACCCATTCCGGCACCCTTCCAGAGGGGGGATCCCTCTCCGGTGGCTATCTTCATCATACCGGTGCTCTCCATGACGAGGAGGGAGTAGTTCTCCCTCGGGGCTGAGGGTATGTACCAGTAGCTATGTGTTTGATCTCTCTCTCTCTCTCTCTCTCTCTCTCTCGTGTTCTTGAGGTGGTACGATCTTGATGTATCGCGAGCTTTGCTATTTTAGTTGGATCTTAGGATGTTTTCTCCCCCCTCTACTCTCTTGTAATGGATTGAGTTTCCCGTTTGAAGTTATCTTATCGGATTGAGTCTTTAAAGATTTGAGAACACTTGATGTATGTCTTGCCGTGCTTATCTGTGGTGACAATGGAATATCACGTGATTCAATTGATGTATGTTTTGGTGATCAACTTGCGGGTTCCGCCCATGAACCTATGCATAGGGGTTGGCACATGTTTTCGTCGTGATTCTCCGGTAGAAACTTTGGGGCACTCTTTGAGGTTCTATGTGTTGGTTGAATAGATAAATCTGAGATTGTGTGATGCAT
This sequence comes from Triticum urartu, assembly GCF_056163025.1. Taxonomy (NCBI): domain Eukaryota; kingdom Viridiplantae; phylum Streptophyta; class Magnoliopsida; order Poales; family Poaceae; genus Triticum; species Triticum urartu. Next base: position 230,367,317 of record NC_141878.1, read on the forward strand.
ATCGTATAATCATAACCACAGATAATTGAGGTGACATTGGAGTATCTAGGTGACATTAGGGTTTTGGTTGATTTGTGTCTTAAGGTGTTATTCTAGTATGAACTCTAGGGCTGTTTGTGACACTTATAGGAATAGCCAACAGATTGTTTGGAAAGAATAACTTTGAGGTGGTTTCGTACCCTACCATAATCTCTTCGTTCGTTCTCCGCTATTAGTGACTTTGGAGTGACTCTTTGTTGCATGTTGAGGGATAGTTATGTGATCCAATTATGTTATTATTGTTGAGAGAACTTGCACTGGTGAAAGTATGAAGCCTAGGCCTTGTTTCAACGCATTGCAATGCCGTTTACGCTCACTTTTACCACTTGTTACCTTGCTGTTTTTATATTTTCAGATTACAAAAACCATTATCTACTATCCATATACCACTTGTATCACCATCTCTTCGCCGAACTAGTGTACCTATACAATTTACCATTGTATTGGGTGTGTTGGGGACACAAGAGACTCTTTGTTATTTGGTTGCAGGGTTGCTTGAGAGAGACCATCTTCATCCTACGCCTCCTACGGATTGATAAACCTTAGGTCATCCACTTGAGGGAAATTTGCTACTGTCCTACAAACCTCTGCACTTGGAGGCCCAACAACGTCTACAAGAAGAAGGTTGTGTAGTAGACATCAGGCTCTTTTCTGGCGCCGTTGCTGGGGAGGTGAGTGCTTGAAGGTATATCTTTAGATCTTGCAATCGAGTCTTTTAGTTTCTTGTTTTATCACTAGTTTAGTTTATAAAAGAAAATTACACAAAAAATGGAATTAAGTTTGTCTCATACGCTTCATGTTTTTAATATCTTTTGTGAGTATGATGGAAAGGAAAATTGTGCCAAAGTGTTAGAAGAAGAATGCATTAAAATGTTTAGCACTAAACCTTTGAATTATGAGCATGATTGCAATGTTGTTAGTATGAACTCCTTGAATATCCATGGTACTAATGATGATTGCACTAGTTATGATGAAAATGTCTCCTATAAACATGTCAATTTTTGTGGACTGCATTGGTTTGTAAGTACACACCAAATAGGGAAGATAGATATTGCATGAGGCATAAGTACTTAGAAACTAAATTGTTGCAAGAAAGGCTAGATGATTGTGCTGAAAATTTAAATTTTCTTGGCCGTACTTGTGGACTTTGTAATGAACAGGGTCATTTAGCTATCCGATGCAAATTGTTTCATGATCTAATCGTGTCCAAAAATTGTGATGACTTGATTTCCCTTGCACATTATAATGAACTTAGTTTGCTTATGGGCTACAAAGAAATGAAACGTATAACTAAGCATCTTCCAGAATTTCCCGTTATAAAACTTCTTGGCTTTGATCTAGAGGAAATTTATATGTATTGTGCGGTGAATTGTATTGAAAATCCTTATATTGCCAATTACATAAAGAAAAGAAAACAAATAGAAGATGAAGAGAACACTAATGAAAGGGAAGAGACTTCCCAATATTCTCCTATTATTTCTTATGATGAATCAGGTAACGAGGAGGAGCCTTCTATTCAACCAATCTCATTAATAAGGAGCTCCAAAAAGAGAATTGAACCCACACATGAGGTTAAGAAGAAGAAAAGAAAAAGGAAGAGAGGTAAAAAGATATCTCTCCCAAATAACGTTGCTCCTATTATTGTTGTGCCTCATGAAAATGAAGATGATGCACTTGATGATGATCTCGTTATGCCTATTGCTTGCTGTGATGATTATTATTGGGAAGATAATGATACTCCTTATGATCTTGAAAATCCTTTTGGCACTTGCTTGGAAGAATATGATAATTGCTATACTATTGGTGCTATCCATACTATTAATGATGAGAGTGATTATGCTTATGATACAAAAAGGCCCAAGCTTGGGGATGCTATGTTTGATGAAGATGATGTTTTTGAGAATATATTTGCTGCAATTAATGTTTGTCCCAAGCTTGGGGATGCTACATTTAATGAAGATTATATTTTTAGTCTCCCAAGTTTTGATATGCAAATTTATAATGATGATAGCATGCCTCCTACCTATGATGATTATTGTGATGATACTTATGCTATAAAAAGTAGTGATTATATTTATAAAACTTGTCATGATTATGATTACCCCTTTTCTGAACATTACTCTTTTAATGTGGAAACAATTTATAGTATTCGAGTCTCTTATGATACTCCCACTATTCCGAATGAGAAGAATTTTGCTTGTGTGGAGAGTAATAAAATTTCTATGCTTGTAGATCATGAAAAGAATGCTTTAGGTGCTGGTTATATTGTTGAATTCATTCATGAAGCTACTGAAAATTATTATGAGGGAGGAATATATGCTTGTAGGAATTGCAACAATATCAAGTTTCCTCTCTATGTGCTTAAAGTTTTGAAGTTATGCTTGTTTTACCTTCCTATGCAAGTTGATTCTTGTTCCCACAAGTTGTTTGCTCACAAAATCCCTATGCATAGGAAGTGGGTTAGACTTAAATGTGCTAGTTATATTCTTCATGATGCTCTCTTTATGTTTCAATTCTTATCTTTTATATGAGCACCATTGAAATCATCATGCCTAGCTAGGGGCGTTAAACGATAGCGCTTGTTGGGAGGCAACCCAACTTTATTTTTGTTCCTTGCTTTTTGCTCCTGTTTAGTAAAAATAATTCATCTAGCCTCTGTTTAGATGTGGTTTTATGTTTTAATTAGTGTTTGTGCCAAGTAGAGCCTTTGTGAAGACTTGGGGAAAGTCTTGTTGATCTTGCTGTAAAAAACAGAAACTTTAGCGCTCACGAGAATTGATGCCATTCTTATTTGGAGAGTGCTATTGTAACACCCACGATGCGGCTATATCTCCCACGTGTCGGAGCACGACTTAGAGGCATAACCGCATAGTAGGCATGTCGCAAGAGGGGTCATCTTTACACATCCCATGTACTGAATAAGAAAGGGATAAAGAGTTGGCTTACAATCGCCACATCACACAATACATGAATATAGCATTACATCATCCAGAATACAATCAAGGTCCGACTACGGAACCAAATAAAGAAAGACAACCCCTAATGCAAAAGATCCCCGATCACCCCAGCTGGGCTCCTCTACTGATCGAAAGGAAAGCGAAACAACACAACGAACACGATGTTCACCGACCTCCCACTTGAGCTCATCTGCGTCATCTGCACTGGTATCAATGGCACCTGCAACTGGTTTTGGAAGTAATATGTGAGTCATGAGGACTCAGCAATCTCACACCCTCGCGATCAAGACTATTTAAGATTATGGGTAGGAAAAGCTACTGAGGTGGAGCTGCAGCAAGCACTAGCATATATGGTGGCTAACTTACGCAAATGAGAGCGAGAAGAGAATCAAAGCACAGTCGATTGGCTATCATGATCAAGAAGTGATCCTGAAACTACTTACGTTCAATCATAACACGAGACCGTGTTCACTTACCGGACTCCACCGAGAAGAGACCATCACGGCTACACACGCTCTTGATTCATTTTAATTAAGTTAAGTGTCAGGTTCTCTACAACCGGATATTAACAAATTCCCATCTGCCCATAACCGCGGGCATGACTTTCGAAAGTTCAAAACCTTGCAGGGGTGTCCTGACTTAGCCCATCACAAGCTCTCACGGTCAACGAAGGATATTCCTTCTCCCAGGAAGAACCGATCAGTCTCGGAATCCCGGTTACAAGACATTTCGACAATGGTAAAACAAGACCAGCAAGACCGCCCGATGCGCCGACATCCTGATAGGAGCTGCACATATCTCGTTCTCACGGCAACACCAGATGATACATCCTACAAGTAAAACCAAACCTCAAGTTGCCCCGAGGTGGCCCCGCAGTCTACTCGGTTCGGACCAACACTTAGAGAGTCACTGGCTCGGGGGGGGTTAAAATAAAGATGACCCTTGAGTCTGCAGAACCCAAGGGAAGGTGATAGGTTGTTAGTGCAAATGTAAAACCAAGGTTGGGCCTTGCTCGAGGAGTTTTATTCAAAGCGAACTGTCAAGGGGTTCCCATTATAACCCAACCGCTTAAGGAACGCAAAATCTAGGAACATAACACCAGTATGACGGAAACTAGGGCGGCAAGAGTGGAACAAAACACCAGGCATAATGCCGAGCCTTCCACCGTTTACCAAGTATATAGGTGCATTAAAGTAAACATTATATAATAGTTATATCCCAACAATATCCATGTTCCAACAAGGAACAAACTTCATCTTCACCTGCAACTAGCAACACTATCAGAGGGGCTGAGCAAAGCGGTAACATAGACAAACAACGGTTTGCTAGGAAAGGAGGGTTAGAGGCTTGACATGGCAATATGGGAGGCATGATATAGCAAGTGGTAGGTATCGCGGCATAGCAATAGAGCGAGCAACTAGCAAGCAAAGATAGAAGTGATATCGAGGGTATGGTCATCTTGCCTGCAAAGTTCTCTGAGTAGACGAAAGCTTGATCCTCGTAAGCGTACTCAATGGGTTCCTCGATCACGTAATCGTCTCTCGGCTCTACCCAAAGCAAGAACACAAGCAAAGGAAACAACAATCAACCACGGTGCAATGCGCAAGCAACATGATGCAAAACATGGTATGATATGCGGGATGTGATATGCAATGCATATGCGTGCTCCGGAAGGAAAATATTGAACCAGGCATCAACTTGGCAAACCAAGTGCACCGTTGGAAAGATGAGTTTATTTCGGTCGAAATCGATATAAAGATCACCGGAATCGGATGCACGGTTTGCAAATGGCAAGCAAAACAAGAATGGAACAATTCTGCGATTAACAGCATGTTGCCATCTAGAATGCAACAAGAAACTAAGCTACTGCACTCCAACATAGCAACAAAGCACATGGCAGTGATCTACTCAAGATGCTTGACAAAAGATGAACACTGAGCTATGGCTAAATCACACAAAAGAAGGTTCAAACAAGCATGGCAAAAGTGCAAAAGATATCAGCTTCACAGACTTAGTGAAAATACTAACATGTCATGAAATAACATCAAGAAGCAATGTTTAGAGCAAGATATCTACATGCTACAGGAACAGAACATAGCGATACAAGGCATGCCATGAATCTACTCAAAGCATATAACAAAAATCCCTTAGTGACCATAAGCCAAAAAGGATCAGAAGATATGATGGCACCCATGTAAACATAGCAAGTTTTGTTAACAGATTCAGACTTAGCAGAAAACTGGACATGGCATAAACAGAATTATGAAGGCATGTTTGTGAGCTGGATTCACTCATCACAAGGGATTTCATGACAAGATAATCATAGCATAAGTAAGAGGGCATGTTCATGCAGCTAACCAAAGCAAGAACAAGTTCATAGCATGCATGGATCAACTACAACATCAATGGAAAAATTGATTAACATGTAAACAATCTGCCAGGAAAATTTTATAGAAAAAGTAGAGCAAGATTGAGTCATTCTAGGGCACACCATAAATGCAAATAGGGACATGGATGGATAGAGCATGACCATATGTCCAAATCATCCTTACTGAACATACTCAAAAGAAGCATGGATCTCTCTGTAGCAACATGAATACATGGCATAAAAATAACAGCAGGGAAATGACTTAGTGAACATCTAAGTCCCTGAAATCAGCAATATCACGAGAGCTACTTTGCATGCATGTGCTAGTCACCACATTGATCACAAAAATACATGGCATGCACCCCTGTAAAGATGGCGTGGCATAGCCCAAAACACATGTAGAGATCATGCCCATATGCAGCACACAATAATCATGGCAAAAATGACAAATGCTCATGATCTGTCAAGAATCAGCACCTAACATTTTATAGCACTCTTGCATCGACTATTTGGGCATCAAGATGGACTCAAACAAGCATGCCACCATGGAACAAAATGAAGAGCACATCATGATGAACATTTTGATATATCATGCATGCACAACGGATCTACGAATGAGGAGTTATGGCATGTTGAACAGAGCTATAAAATAATCATAGGAAAGGACCAAGTGGATTTCAGGAAAAAAAGAGTGAGTGCTGGATAGCTACGGGGCGCACTGGGTGAAGGATAGCAGACTGCTCACCATGGGCCTGGCCCAGAATGGAGAGGAGGCGAGGCAGGCCTACGGAGATGGGCCGGCGCACGAGGCCCACGTGGCATCGGGTCGTCCCCGACCGCGGACAGGGCGACGGCGGCGGCCCTTGGCGCAGCTCCGGCGAGGCTCCCGAGCGCGCGAGACGGGCGGGCGATGGCAAAGGAGCTCGGCAGGGCGGAGCGGGTCCGGGATCCACCGGATCCGAAGCGGAGCATCGAGGGAGGTGAGGCAGGGCGAGGTGGAGATGCTACTCCGGCGAGGCGGGCTGTGCGGCGGCACGCGTCACGGCGAAGGGCGGCAAGCGCAGCGGCGCTAGGCGGGAGGAGGTGCGCGGGCTGGGCGGCGGCGAGGTGCGCGAGGCGGCGCAAGGCGAACGACGGCGGGGATCCGGCGCGCGAAGCCGTGACGGCGGGGTGGCGCGAGGTGGCACGGTTGCTCCGGTGAGCTTCCTGCCGGAGCGGCGACGAGGTCGGGCGGCTCCGAGCGTATGGGCCCGCGGGCTTGCGGCGGCGGACGACTCGGGCCCGGGCGGGTCCGCGATGGGCTTCCCCGGGCCGCGCGGTGGAGGGGAGCGGTGAGGACAGGTGGCGGCCGGTGAGTGGAGGAGAGAGGCGGCGGCACTGAGGTGTGGGCCTCTCATTTGCCGGAGCGACGTGGCGGCGGCGGTGGACGCGTCCAACAACGGGCGGACATGTCCGGTGGCACGGAGAGGAATGGATCTAGGGTTTCATCTGCGCGAGAAATTCGGAGGGAGACACATATTTATAGGTAGGAGGAGCTAGGAGAGTCCAAATGGAGTGCGGTTCTCGGCCACGCGATCGTGATCGAACGACCGAGAGGATGGAGGGGGTTTGGATGGCTTAATGGGCCATTTTGGAGGGGTGTTGGGCTGCAACACACGAGGCCTTTACGGTTCCCCGGTTAACCGTTGGAGTATCAAACGGACTCCAAATGGCATGAAACTTGACAGGTGGTCTACCGGTGGTGTACCAAGGCCGCTTGGCAAATCTCGGCCCATTCCAAGAAAGTTTAACACCCGCTCACAAAAAGAGACAAAAGAGGACGCCGGAGGACGTAGGAGTGTCGGATTGCAAAACGGACAACGGGGAAAGAGCTCGGATGCCTAAGATGAACACGTATGCAAATGCGATGCACATGATATGATATGCATGACATGGAAAAAATGCAAAGTGAAGACAAAACCCAACAACGAAGGGAAACTCATATCACATCTCCGAAAAAGGCAAGAGTCGGAGTACAAATATGGAAAGTCGTATCCGGGGCGTTACAACACTCCACCACTACGAGAGGATCTCGTCCCGAGATCTAGGATGGCACCGGAGGGAAAAGGAAGAGGAAGATAAGAGGTAAAACAAAGTTGCTTCTTGACATACGAGTGAAACCAAAGAACCTTGAGAGGTTAAACCATCTTCGAAAAAAGAGTACAACGAAGATGAACAAGGTTGAAAACACTCCGCTAGGAAAAGAGGAACAAGGAAGAACAAATTCGGACATTACTCCGGTTGAAAAGTGATAAGTTGAAAAGAACTTGAGCATAGGGCACAACACTCCGGTTAAATGGATAAGCATGAAAAGAACATGATCCTCACAATCCGAGATGATGAGAGAAAAGAGCAACATCACAATGCCTCCAGAAGAAATGAGAGAATGGAATGGAATGAACGGAGAAGAAAACAATATCTTCTACCTCGAATGAGCTGGAAAAGCATCTTTAGGAGAAGGGTCGAACGGATTTGTCGGAAAACCAACGACGAAAATAGTAAGCTTGATGTGGGATTAAGGAAGACATCTCAAAATTTGAGGTGAAATTCTGCCACCAACGGAAACAAAAGATTGGATTGATATCAACAAGGAGACGAGAAACTTATATCACCGGGAGGATAAAAGAAGAACTTGGATCATTTATAAGCACCATAAATAGCAACAATCCTTAGGGAAAGCTTTAGGTGAAATATAACCCAAGATAACTCCA